>NC_045597.1:184283866-184586896 GCF_009762305.2 Zalophus californianus
TCCTCCTCCTAGTCATTCTGTTGATGGGTGGTTGAGGGAATGTATAGAGTCCAAATTATTGACCAGAACCCAAGCAAGATGCACCTGTTTTCTAGGGACCTTAGGGTTGCTGGCCTCTTGTTTTCCCAGCCTGTCTTCTTGGGGAGGGGCCTGCTGCGCTGTGACTCAGGCAACCCTGTTTGGGCGGAGTTGCCCTGCCC
Organism: Zalophus californianus; assembly: GCF_009762305.2. Classification (NCBI taxonomy): domain Eukaryota; kingdom Metazoa; phylum Chordata; class Mammalia; order Carnivora; family Otariidae; genus Zalophus; species Zalophus californianus. The sequence continues at coordinate 184,284,067 of NC_045597.1, forward strand.
CCCTATGGTGGGGGATGGGCTCAGTGGGAATCAGTTTTTGGGGCTTTTGTTCTCTGGTGGCTTTCCATGTCTCTTCCATGAGTCAGAGCAGAAGAGACTGTTTCCAACTCTCTGCCTCAGGGCAGAGAGATCGCAGTCTGCTCTTCAGTGAGCTCTCCAGGCCACACCATCTCTGTTTCTGTCCATGCTGCTATAAACTGCAGCAGCCTGGATTGTGTGCCCCTCCGCAGCACCCCCAGTCCTGCCTCCAGGTCGGGGCACGTCTCTGCCCTTTGAGCTTCTAAAACCACCAGCTGCCCCCAGATCGCACGCATGACCCCGCCGCTCCGGGTTTCCGTCCCGGGGCTGCCCTAAAGTCCTTTCCATGCCATTACCGGTCCGCGAGTCTGTGCCCCGTCCCCAGCACGCGAGGCTGTCGCTCACTGGCGGTGTAGGATCCCCACAGCCAGGCACCCTCCTGCTGCTGTTTATCCTCCGATATTTGCCCGGGGAATCACGGCTCCCCACTTCGCACTTCGAAACCAACTGCCTGCGATATTCTGTTTGTAGAGATCCAGATCTTCTTACATCTCAGGCTGGTTTCGTGGGGGCTCAGAGTGGTCTGGTAGATAACCAGCTCAATTCTGGGGACCAGTTGAAATCGGGTCCCCTACTCCTCTGCCATCTTTCCTCTCCCTGAGAAATCCCATTTTCAATGTGTTTGTCATCTGCTTCTAAAATAAGTTTGCATCATATTTCAAGATTTCTCTTTACTGGGAATCTGAGCTTCTCCCAGTTTATATTCACCCTACTCTGGGTCCCTCTGGAACTGGAATGGAAACTCCATGGGTCATGTCATAAGTTTTGTCTCTTTTGTTCCCTATATTTCCAGAGCCTAGAACAGTGCCTTGTTGTACATGCTTGATAAACATTTGATGAATGTTCTGAGTGTACAACTTTCAAGTGGACAGCATTTTAATGAATAGAAAAAAACACCATGAAAGAGAAAGCTTAAAAATGAAAGTGTCATTTTATTAGAAAAGAGTGACACTACGTTGGGCACCAAAAATGCTTGGAATTTGCCTTTGAGTTGAAATGTGGCTGAAATTCATTACAAGCTGACTTTAATTAAGTGCCCTTCAACTCCAAGGTCAATGGTGGGAAAGATGAGCTGCTTCAGTATTTACTCACGATACCCTTTCCTCTTCAGCTCAGGCCTGTATTGTCACAAGGCAGGGGGGTTGATGAGGGAACACCCTAGGGGGACAATTGTTAACTAAGTTAATTTATTTTAAAAATTCAGAATTCACACAAATGGGGACTCAGGGCATAGATCTATGAGTGATGTTTAATACTCGAGTGATGGTGGGAAAATGACATTTCTGAGCTAAACAGAGATGCTTCTTTAATCCTCTACAAACTGAGTAGGAACATGTGAGACATTGTTGCCTTTATGTAAGACAAAGCCTCATGGGAGGCCACAATCTCTCTTCCACACTACTTCAAAATAACTACTTAACTAATTAAGAAAGACAATCAGAATGAGGTTTCCAAATGCAACATTGATAAAAGAAAGGATGTCAACATTTTGCCTATGGATTTGCTTTATTTGACCAGTTCCATCTCAGACAACAAACAGTGCCCATTTATGGAGAAGCCAGTCTGTATAGAGAATTTTGAGTCTGAAAAAAATTAGAATATTTAGTCCCTAAAGTTACATTACTTAGAAATAAATTCCTTGACCTGATGCTACATTGAATGAGTAAAACATTACTTCCTGTTTTTCTTAATAACATTAGTGGAGCATTTATTGTCTCAGAAAAACAGCTATGAGCAAAGGCAGGAATTCCCTCCGGGAATTGAAAATTAGTGAGGATAGTGGGAGGGATGGGGTGGCTGGGTCATGGACCTGGGGAGGGTATGTACTACGGTGAGTGCTGTGAATGTGTAAGACTGATGAATCACAAACCTGTATCCCTGAAACAAATAATACATTATATGTTAATAAAAAAATTTAAAAATAAAATAAATAAAAAGTAAAAACAGAAAAAAAAAGAAAAGAAAATTAGTGAAGATAAATAAATATCAAGTCAGGGCCCAATTTACAAAATCAAGTTCGTGACACACCCTTGTCCTTTCACCTGATAAGGATTTATAAGACACATATTCACATAGAGTACTATGTTGTTTCTTCAAAATGGTTGATTGTATAAAAATCTACTTTATTAAAAGACCATCCGAAAATATACCAAGTAATGCTCTGGAGATAAAGTTGGAAACCAGCCCATCTTTCATTTTTTCCAGGAATTTGAGGATCCACTTTACCTGAGAATGTTCTTGTTCTGCCCCCCATGGCAGGGAGTCTTTAGGATTGTGTATGACAAGAAGGAGAGGTCCGATGTGGAGTGCTCTTCCACTCCACTCTTTGCACTGCGCAGGCTGGGTGGTAAGGTGGAAGGAGAATTTATCACATAGTGAACCACTCATTACCTTGCCAACAAAGGTATGGCAAGTATAGGATAGTATCTATAGATAGTATCTAGATTCAGATGGCATGGAATGGTAGGAAGAGAAATATGTTACTGGTTGGAGAGAGAAACTAATGTGGAAGAGGGCAGTATCAATTATGTCTCCTCAGTTTTTCCAGTAGCCAATGCCATTGGCTGGTGATGCAGAAATGGGGAAGCTGTTCTAATTACCATGTGCATGGGCCACGTGGTAGAGGATTTTTCATTTCAGCCTGCTAGATTTTGACAATGAGAATTCCACATTTAAAAAAAAATCCAGATCATAACTCCAAGGCAATGTAACCCGAGAGAGACACTATTGAGAATTTTCCAGGAGTAGGCTCAGACATCACTACCTGAGGATTCTCTCATGGGCCAGCCACTCTGAGTCCTGACTTGCTCATTAAAAAGGGATGATAATAGCCATTGGCTCTTCTCACAGGGTTATTGAGAAAGAAGTATAATGCATATGTGGAAGTACTTTGTGACAATAAGACATTACAAAATACACTGTGGCAGTGATTGGCAGGATCCTAAAACAGCTTCCAAGATTTCTGCCCTAATCCTCACTACCATGAATAAGATGAGAAAATTATGACCTTATTATGTACATGACAAAAGGGATTCTTCAGTTAATAATGTGTTAATCAAAAAGGAGACTATCGGGTGAACCTAATCTCATTGCATAAATCCTTTAAAAACCATTTTCTCTGGTTGGTGGCAGAAGTAAGAGACATTGACTGCATGAGAACATAGAGGGGTCCATACGAAAAGGAATGTTGGAACTTTCTAGAAGGGGCACAGCAAAGAAATGGGTCATCAGTCCTACAACCACAAGGCACTGAATTAGGACAACAACCTGAACAAACTTGGAAGCTTGTTTTTCCCCACAGTTTTCAGACAAGTGCCCAGCCAGGCTGCCATCTTGATTTCTGCCTTGCAAGTCCCTAACCAGAGAGCAAAGTAGAGTTCACCCAGCTCCTGGCAACAGAGTTGGTGGTGTTGTTTTAACCTAGCAAATTTGTGGCAGTTTGTTACACAGCAATAAGAATCTCATACAGCAACGTTATTATTAATTTGAACATCTTTAGAAGGAGCATGCTTTTAAATTATGGGAAATTGAGGTTGAAGACATTGGCAGATGGATTTGTGCTTTAATCTTAATAATTAACTTTCTATAACAGTGGACAGTTTTAGGGATATGGAGTTAGAGAGATAGTTGCTATTAATTTAGAGGTTGGCAAGGGATCTATTCCCTGACTTTATATTTCTGGTAGGTGGAGAGTGATAAGGAGGAAGTCCGTCTAATGCAAACCTGTTCAGTAGAGGGTTACACATGCATCTCGTTGACACCATGTCACAGTCTGTTTTAAATATCAGTATGGCCTCACTTTAGTTTCTTGTATCTATCAAGCCTTTCCCTTCTACCTTTTATTTAAACGAGTGGTATGAGGAGGTTGGTTCCAGAGCAAGGAAACATCAAAACAAAAACAAAGAAACAAAACACTAGACTCTGAGAAAGTTCCCATCTCCGCATTTCACTTTCTCATTGTCACCAATGAGCTGAGACCAACTGAGGGTCAAAGAAACAGTTACCATGATTATATTGATGCAGGTGGAAGGTTTCAAAGTTCTAGTCAAAATTTTAAGGTAAAAAGAACAAATAGTTCACATTTAAATGAGTTGACTGGGAATTTACCGAGTTTCCAGCAGTAATAAAAGCACAATTTATTCACATCCAAAAACAGGACGGGGTACCTTTTCAATTCTGTTTTCCTGAGATTTCTTAAAGTAGATGGTGGGGATCCCAAGTTCCGAGGCAGCTATCCACTGCAGAGTGGCTCGAAGTTCAGCGTCAGGGCACTCTGGCTCCAGGTCAAAGTTGATCACTAGCAGACTCCCCTGGGGGCTGGCTGCTCCCATTGGCACTACAGAGACACCTGAACACAGACCACAAGCCCAGGCTTACTACATGTTCCAAGGGGAATCACAAGCAAATTGTATGTCAAAATTATGGGAACGTGGCTTACCCTCTACGTTTTCTGACTGTCCTTTAAGAATCTCCTTTTCTTCTACTAATTCACTTTGGGAGAAAACAACAGTATATGGTTGGTAATGTTTAGACATTAGCTGTAAATAGACGATGCGGCAATGGATCTTATTGATCTAAAAGCTTCTGAAGTTCAATCTAGATTTATCATTTTCATAGAGGGTAGTAACACTGGAGAAATATCAATGTGGCTATTACGTAGGATTATTGGGTCTGCCATAAATAGTCCTGGCCCTTAAATAGGCCAGATAAACTACATAGTTTTAGTTGGAATAATAGGTGTGGGAGACTAAGAAATTCATCTTTCTCTTCTCCTCAACTTCTCTTCATCACTGGTTTGAGCAATCAGGGAAATATCTTGCAGGCAACTAGGTCTGATTTGGGGACTTATCCTTCTTCTGTATTTGACTTGTCATTTAAAAGACCATATATTTCCATCCTAACACAGCGATTTTTCCCCCTATACTATGATAGCAACAAATTTACATTTTAGTCTAGGAAAATATTTTTCTAATGTTTGTGGTTCTTTGATCTGAAATAAGGGTAAAAAACAACCAATGAACAGCAGAACTTAAATTGTACAACAAAAGATCTCAATTAAAATTGAAATTTTTCTTTTTCTATCAGGAGGATGGAGTAGGCTGGAGGAGATAAAAAACTAGAGACATAACTGAATTATTTCATTAGTTAAAGCCATGTTTAATGTTTGAGGTGTTTTCATACAGTAACTACTTGTTAGGGAGTCTTAATGTAATGGCAGGACTCAGTAAATGCTTCCAAAATGAGAGCATATGTCCCCACAGCTGAAAGGAGGCGACCACCTTGGGAAGCCTGTGGTTGTCCTATATTTTTGTATGGGCTAGAAATTCAGAATACAGGATCTCTTAAAATGTGTATTTTTATGAGAGTATTCTCCCTTATATTTTCTCTTACTGCTAAGATTTACCGGCTATAAATTTCACTGTATTCCTCTTAATGTTGAGAGAGAGAGAGAGTATAGTTGTTCTGCCATGCATATGGAATTATTTCTAGAAGAACAACCAATTTCCCAAGGGTCTAGAGCCTCTGCTAGGTCTCTGCAAGAGATATAAGTGAAATGAAAGATGGTAGGGACAGTTTCTGCTATTGTGGAGCTGCAGGATGCTGATAGGAGGTGGTCATTTTAGTTTTCCCTGAATGCATATATGTGTGTGGGGTCCTAGGCTCTAACCCTGGAGAAAGATGGAGAAAGGTAGATAAACAAATGTTTCCTGAAGGAGAAAAATAAATTTACCCCAAAGTAATTTTTTGTTTGTATTTTGGTTCTACTTTTAAAAAACAAAACAAAACAAAACAAACCCAAGACCACGTGTATGTTCATCTCTATTTGTGAATAGTGGCAGTAAGGAACAACAAAGGATTGATTCCTTCAATCACTAAGGAACACGCCCGCAGGCAGGATACCTGATTACATAGTGAAACAAAAATGACTTAGCTATAGGGAGTAACTGAGGAAGTAGATAAGGGAGCAGCATTACTCTTATATTTCATTTTTATCTTTCTGAGATTTCAGAAAACTCCAAACAGTAATAAGCTAAGTCATAGTGGTCAAAGATAGATTTCAATTCATTTACTTTTCCAGAATAATCACAAATTCTGGATATAGCCCTGACCTCATGTTGTCCTCCTTTTCCACACTGTATTCTGTGCTACACATGTTGTGCTCCTCTAAGTGCTATTTCTCCTTGGTCTTTGGAAGGTCTTGAGGTCTTGGGAAGCAGGGTCACTGTGTGGCAATGACATATCTGCATTGTGGCACCGTTTGGTATTAGACACATTTAGTAGTGATTATCCCAGGTGTCTACAAGTAAAGGAAAAATCATTCACATTATATTCTATTGAACAATAGTCTTTGTTGGTTGGCATGGTATGATTTAAAAGGATTTTTGCTCTTCTGTGTCCAATTAAGTAAAATGACATGCTATTTCTGATTATATGGATAAACTTTTTCCAGGATGATTTTATCAGAGGGGGCAGATTTGAAATCCAGAAAACAGTGGTGCTAATGTAGGACTATTCTCAGCCCCAGTTCTTGCTCCAGTGACATGGAACCACGGCAGTCTAGACATGATGATTCAGCGGTTGGGCACAGTCTGAATGATCAAAATGGATTGCCAGATGGAATTAGAGTAGTGGTCTCACAATCACTGCATCTCAGTGGCTACTTACTTAATCATGGGAGAAGTTGGTATGCCTTCCTGATAAATGTCCAGGTCCATAGTGCCAAGACTGCTAGTGGCACTACTGTTGCCATTGCTGACAAAGCAAAAGTTTACATATTAATGCCTGTCTCCACCACCTGGCCACACGACCAACACTGACGTTCCATCTTTCTTCCTAAGAGGTCCTTCTTTGGGTCCCCAGAAGAATATTGTTGGGGGCCTCCTAAATTAATATTTATTTCTGGACAAATTAGGGGAAGACACAACAAAAGACACTTTTGGCTCCAGCCAATCATCATCATCATCATCATCATCATCACTGGTTTTGGATTTTTGCACTGGTGTTATAGCTAGTGGGCCACACCTAGTGGGTGACTATCAGCATGGCTTTTGTATTCCTCATTCTAGTTACAGTGAGGATGTTTATCTGTCAGCAAGAGATCCTTTGGTATACCCACGGAGACTGAGATACTTCTGAGAATGCTGGCTGGGGGAGATATCAGAAGGCTCATTTGCTAGCTTCTTGACTTCTGACAGAAACCAGTAAACACATGTTCTCCTTTTGCCATTCAAGGGATTTTTCTGAGGGATAGTCCACAGAATATGCACCTGGCTGATTGTTTTCCTGTGGGACTGCAGAATTTACAAGTATGAAGCTGGGCAATGCCAAAGTTTTATTAGCTTCTTTATCGTAAAATCTTTGAGAAGCAGCACCTGATACCTTGTGTATCATGGAGAAGGAGGGCTGCTGAATCATTTACATAGGTTACACGATCAACATATGGTCTAGTTACTAGCTTGGAACTTAGTTGCTGAAACATAGGAGACTTGAGCCAATTTTTAAGCTCTTTCGGTGCTTGCAGAATGGAATGCATCCCATTTCAGCAAACCAATTGAGTTTCCTCATACTCCCACTATTTCCCAGGGACATCTCTTCCATGTCAGGTTTCCAAAGGATGAGTGCTTGTGTGTCCTGTAATGAATGGGACAGTCTTCCCTGGGGAGTACCATGAGTAACAAACTGTACTCCTTCAATTTCAAATTCCTGCTTTGGGTTTCATGTGGGGCATTGAATATATTCACTGATTGAAATCTGATGACTCAAACATCACACTGAAGGCAATTAACATATAAACTGCTGCTAGGTCTAGAGATTTATATTCTTCTCTCTTTTTCTAAACTCCATATTGTAATAATTCCCACGGGTTTGGGGGGATTTTAGACCAAGTGTTTAACACTGAAATTTTCCTAAGTCTAAACAGACTGAACTGCCAGAAATAAGACTGCTAAGGAGCCATTACCCCCAGATGCATCTGAATCCCATTTTCCCACTGGTCTTTCTGGGAAGTCTGCAGATTTTGTCCAGTATCATATCAAATAAGACTTGGGGCAGAAATGTGGAGATTCTTTTCATTTCCACCTCACAGAGGGATAGTGTTTAGTTTATGTCTCTTGATGGGCTTGGGTCCTTCCAAATCTGATCTTTCACTAACTCCTCTCTTGCTTTCTCTGAGCAACAATACACAGGGCAGGGGAGAGAAAGGGGAGAAACAGTTAGGCCAAACAACACAACACAATGTGGAAACACTTGCCTCATGTAAACCCAGCCTGGGTTGCATCTGAAATACAAATGAACCAGAGAGAAAGTATCAAACACACCAGGTGTGACAGCAGCTCTTATTTAAAAATTCCCAGTTGTTACTGAATGCACTAGCTGGGGCTTACAGAGAAAGGAATACAACTGACTCTTAACCTTGGCCAAGGTAATTAAAGGCCCAACTGGATATTAAGAAACCTCTCAGCACAAATCATGACAGGCAGGCACCTTGACCTAGCAGCAGCTTTCCTTTTTGCTCTATTAGGGACCCTTTTTGGAGAACCATTTAGAAAGTATTTTTAGAATCTGTGTTGAGACCTGTTTCCCTGGGAAGTCAAGTAAAGAGCAGGTACCTCAGGGATCGCTCACTGAGCTGCAGAAAGCTACTCGTGTCATCCGGATTGGACTCCTCATTGGCAAGCTGGGACCAGCTGTCTGTGCTCTCCCCGCTGCTGCCGGAAAGGTTGGGGAACTCATCGGGGGCTCTGCCTTCTGCCGAGACTTCAGCCCCTGCTACATCTCTGGCATCAAGACTGTCACTGTAGATGGGCAAGATATCATTACCAAGAGCAGAGACACAAGGCAGAACTTTTCATGGGGACCTGGCTGGCTTGTGCCGCAGTGAGCAGGATATACTTGGAGATGGGTGGATTTTTTTCTTTCAAGCTATTCTTTCTCCTGGTGACCTAGGTCTCATTTTGCCTTTTCAAGATTGCTGTCCATCAGTTTCCCCATCTCTTCATTTTATGTCTTTCTACTGACTCCCTCCATTCACTTCAAAAACACAGTGAAGCACCCTGGGCTGCATACATAAGCGTAAATGTGGGGCAGTAGTGTTTCTAATGAAGAGACTCAGAGCCTCCTCCCCAGAGATTATGGGTCATTCCTTCTGCAGGGAGACCAAGAAACCTGCATTTTGAACAACCACTCCAGGTAATTTTAATGCAAGTGGCACGTGGACCATGCTGGGAAAAAAAACGCCCACCCGGTTCTGTAGGTTTACCTAGTTGTATTGCCTGCAAATGGCTCTGGACACATTTTGCATTTGTAGCTACGCAGTTACACCATCCTCTCTCTCTGAAACCTCTGATTTATATCAGCACCACCTTTCGGCATGAGTGCTTTTTCAGGTCAAGTTGCTCTGCAAAGCATTTAACCCTGGATCCGACAGGATTTTCTCCTTGCAGCCCTTGTTTTGCTGGCCTCCCAGGACTTTCTGCCTCTCTGGTCACACCTTGCCGAGAGCCTGGTTCCCCGTGTTGCCTCTCAGGGCCGTGGTCGCCAGCTCTGATGGGTTCACTGCCCTCCGTTCCAGTCTGTCCCTAACAATTTCATCTACTCTCCTGCCTATGAAAATAGCTTCTAAATCTGAACTCAGCCTGGGCCCCTCTTTCCGCTTCTGGGACTCTCTTTTCAGCGGGTATTCTGAACATAGTCAATCTGTCTCATTAACATTTTGAAATCAACACATCTTAAACGAATTCTGATTGCCCTCCAATCCTCTTCTTGTGTTTTTTATTTCCATTGCCCTTTCTGTCTCTCTGCTCATGAAATTTTCTTAATTTAGGTCCTTCTAAATTGCTTGAATTTAGATTTGGAAGGAACCTCATAGATTTCCTGTAGATTATGATGCAGAAGCTTGGTGAATTAAATGATTTGTCCAAGATTGCAATGAGTTGGTACCAGACTTTAGACCTCAAGTTTTGAGACTCATGGGCATTGCTCCATTACTCTTGGCTGGACTATATTGTACTGGCCTCCTAATAGTTAAGCCCCAGCTATTTCTCCTCTTTCAACCACATGATCCAGAAATTCCATTTTTAGGAATTTATCTCCCAAAACCAAAAACACTAATTTGAAAGGACATATGCATGCCTATGTTTACTGCAGCACTATTTACAATAGTCAAGACACGGAAACAACCTAAATGTCCATCAATAGATGAATAGATAAAGAATATATAATAAATATATACAATGGAATATTAGTGATTAAAAAGAACACAATCTTGCCCTTTGGACAACATGATGGAACTAGGCGGTATTATGTTAAGTGAAATAAGTCAAACAGAGAAAGACAAATACCATATGATTTTACTTTTATGTGGAATGTAAAAACAGAACAAATGCTGGAGAATCATTGTGAGGTTTGCAACACAGAAAGAAAACCTCAAAATTATGAAGCTTGGAGCTTGTATAGGAGTTGCTGCTGATACATTTGCCTCTCTTCTTCACCAGGGGGAGAGAGAAAGGAGAGAGACAGAGGGAGATAGATTGACAGAAAGCGGAGGAGGGAGAGAAAGAGAGGGAGGGAGAGAGAGAAAGAGAGAGAGAGAGAGAGATCACTAATAAATCCAAATGTTCTCTGCAGAGAGGAGGAAACAGTCTCTACTTCACCACCCTGGATGGTAAACAAATAGCTCCAGAAATGTAAATTTCTGTATCTCTCTAAAAGTCTCTATCTTTAGGGTTAGTATTCGATCATCCTTTGATCCAGGTGTCAATAGTCTTTGTTCAGAAAGCCGAATGTACAGAAATATTAACATATTCATGCAACCTTTCTCCTGACACTACTGACAGTCATCAAAAATTAATAGTATAGCAGAGAAGGACATTGATAACTGCAAGCAAAAAGCAAGAGTGTATTTCTCAGGTGACAACAACAAAAAAATGCAATAACCTGGTGTAGTGGATACAGAATGCCATTGTACGCTGACTGCAGAGAATTTGTCTGCTGCCAGTGTGCACTGGGAATTACCAGCAGACAGAGAACTGCCTGGCCAAGGTTGTACGCTCTCTCAGTGAGCATCCCAACAACCAGCTGATACAAAGACACAAAAGGCCAGTTCTTGTCTCACTTGGCACCAAACCTGACAGACCATTACCTCTTCAGGGGTTCCTGTAGGATGTGCTGAAGCCCCAGTTGCAAACATATCTGGGGGCACCTTCTCTCCATATAATCTTGCCTTTCCTACCTCCTTACAGATATATGCACACATATCTCTGGAGAGCACTTCCTCTTACCAGATTATTGTCCTGAAAATCTCCCTCTTAAAGTCTGTTCCCAGGGGATGCAACCCAAGACACTCAGTGTGCTTCATTCTAAAAATAGTATATTGGCTGCAGAAAAGTCTATGTAATTCTCTTCAATCTTAGGATTAGTACCATTATCTTTTCTCCAAAAATGGTTATACTTGAAAAATTTTTAAATGAGTTCTAATATAGAGAGTAGAGTTTCAAATGTGTAAATTTTGGAGTTTGATGAAAAATTTCCTTTTTGATAGATGAACTGGTTTTCTAGAAAATTTCATGAAAGCTTTGGATACTTGCTTCTAAGACTCCTTCCCACAGCATTCTGCATAGATACAGTATTAAGGTGTGGCTGTTTCTAGCATGCTGTGCTACTAACACTTGATGAAAAAAAGGTCCTTAATAAGCTTGATTTTCCTTTCTAAAATGTTGAGATTTTTCCAAAAATCTCAGGGAGATGAGCAGGGAGAACGTGAGAGAATGGCTGCCACCAAAAAGACATTGGGTGAATTTAGTTAAATTCAAATGAAAGAAAAGTTTATTGAAGATAAATGGAAACAATACAAATACTCCCCAAAAGGGGGTAAATAAGCCAAGTACTGAGCACAAAGGAGAGGCTTCTAAAACCATCTGTTTTCTTAGGTAAAAAGAAATTTCCTGGACTAATTCTTTACTAAATTAGGACCTTACATTACTAGAAAAGCTCATTCCAGGATATTTCTCACTAAAGCAGAAATTAAATCTCAGTGATTGACATTGAATATTCAGGTTAAAAATGAGTCTGTCAGCATATTTTAGTTGATCTAATTTCATGCTCTATTTACAGTAATTTTCATATTCTATGTCACATACCTGGGAATTCAAAATGAATAATGATTATCTAAAATACTGGTTTTCATTTTCTTTTGAAAGAAATGTATAGCTTTGCTCATTTATTTATGAATAATACACAGATGTGTTATGCAGATGTACGTAGATGGCCTTTTTCCACTTCTGATTTCATAGTTCACATACAGAGCTTCAGAGGACCGTTTTTTATATGATATCAAATTCAATTGTAGAATTTCCGAGTTAGCAGGGACCTCAGAAATCATCTAACCTAATGTGCCCCCAACTTAATTTACTAGCAAACCACTGTCGTGATTTTTGCCATACCTGCATTCCCTCTATATTAATAATAAAAATTGTAAAAATCAGTTTAAGTAAACTAAATGTGTATTTTAAAAAGAAATATTGAATCATCACTGTAAATGGAAAACAGAAATCACTCGCCATAGGTAGGAGGTAACAATAAAAATATAGAACTACAGTAAAAGCCCTCTTTCCAATGGGTCATCCAGTTGTTTAGTTATAAAAAGTTCATTGAAGAGGGAAATCATAACAAACATACACATTTCTTAAATTTAAATTTTAGTTAACTTACAGTGCAATATTGGTTTTTGGAGTAGAATTCAGCAATACATCACTTACATACAACATCGACGCTCATCACAACAAGTGCCCTGTCTCATACCTATCACCCATCTAGCCCGTCCCCCACCCACCTCCCTCCATCAACCCGCACTTTGTTCTCTGTCTTTAAGAGTCTCTTATGGTTTGTTTCCCCCTCTTCTTTTTTCCCCGTCTCATATATTCACCTGTTTTTTTTCTTAAATTCCACATATGAGTGAAATCATATGGTATTTGTCTTTCTCTGACTGACTTATTTCGCTTAGCATAATACCATCTAGTTCCATCCATGTCATTGCAAATGACAATATTTCATTCTTTCTGATGGCTAATATTCCATTGTATGTATATATATATATGGCACATTTTCTTTATTCATTAATCAGTTGATGGATATTTGGACTCTCTCCATAGTTTGGCTATTGTTGATAGTGCTGCTATAAACATCAGGGTGCATGTACCCTTTGAATCTGTATTTTTCCTTTGGGTAAATACCTAGTGGTGCAATTGCTGGATTGTAGGCTAGTTCTATTTTTAACGTTTTGAGGAACCCCCACACATTCTCCAGAGTGGCTGCACCAGTTTGCATTCCCACCAACAGTGCTAGAGGGTTCCCTTTTCTCTGCATTCTCGCCAACACCTGTTGTTTCTTGTTTTGTTCATTTTAGCCATTCTGACAGGTGTGAGGTGGTATCTCATCATGGTTTTGATTTGTATTTCCCTGATGATGAGTGATGTTGAGCATCGTTTCATGAATGTTAGCCATCTAGATATCTTCTTTGGAAAAGTGTCTATTTATGTCTTGTGGCCATTTCTTAACTGGATTATTTGTTTCTTGGGTGCTGAGTTTGTTAAGTTCTTTATAGACTTTGGATACTAACCCTTTATCAGGAATGTTGTTTGCAAATATCTTCTCCCATTCCATAGGCTGCCTTTAGCTTTGCTGATTGTTTCCTTCACTGTGCAGAAGCTCTTTGATGAAGTCCCAATAGTTCATTTTGGCTTTTGTTTCCCTTGCCTCCAGAGATAGGTCTAGTAGGAATTTGCTACTGCTGAGGTCAAAGAGGTTTCTGCTTGTGTTCTCTAGGATTTTGATGGTTTCTGTCTCACATTTAGATCTTTCATCCACTTTGAATTTTTTTGTTAAATATACACATTTTAAATATTTTATTTTAACTTTAAATGCATAAACATGTCTTTATTCACCAAATTTGAACTAAAAAAAAAAACCTTTTAGTTTCATTGATTTTCTCCATTCTTGGCTATTTCTGTTAATTCTGTTTCTTTGCTCTTATTATTTCCTTCCTTATATTACGTTGGATTTAATTTGACCATCCTTTCTTAATTTCTTAAGGTGGAATTTCAGATTGTTGATGTTAGGCAATTCTTCCTTTAAAAAAAGCAACCCCTGCAAATTTTGATATATTGTATTTTCATTCTCATTCACTTTATTTTCACTAAAATAAAAAGATTTTATTTATTTATTTATTTATTTGAGAGAAAGAGTAAGCCAGAGAGAGAGCATGAACAGGGAGGAGAGCAGAAGCTGGATGTGGGGTTCCATCCCAGGATACTGGGATCATGATCTGAGCTGAAGGCAGACACTTAACTGACGGAGCCATCCAGGCGTCCCCATTTTCATTCATTTTAAAGTTTATTCTAACTCCCCTTGTGATTTGTTCTTTGACCAACAGATACTTTAGAAGTGTGTTGTTAATTTCCAAATATTTGGGGAGTTTCCTAGATGTTTTGATTTTGTTTAATTTCACTGTGGTCAGAGAACATGCTCTATAATATTCTAGCTTGTTTTTTCAATTTATTAAGACTTATTTTATGGCCTCATGGCTTAGCCTGGTTAATGTTTCAAGTATACTTGAAAAAAAATGTATATACTGCTACTGTTGGTGGAATGTTTAATAAATGTTAGTTAGGTCAATTTGATTGAAAATGTTCAAGTCTTAAATATCCTTATCCACTTTCTGTCTATTATTCTACCAGTTACTGATAGAAGGGTGCAAAATTTCTGACTCTGATTATGGATTTGTCTATTTTGCCTTCCAGCCTTCCAGCTCCAGCTCAATCAGATTTTGTTTCATGTAGTTAGAATTTTTGTTATTTAGGTGACTACATATTTACAATTACTGTTTTCTTAATGAATCAGGCTCTCTATCATATAAAATATCCCTCAATGAATCAGGCCCTCTATTATTATAAAATATCCCTCTTTATCCCTGATAAAATTCCATGTCCTGAAGTCTACCCAGTCTGATTTTAATATAGCTACTCCATCTTTCTTTTTATCATATCTTATTTCATCTTTGATCTTTCTTTTTCCATTCTTTTACTTTTTATCTATCTATGTCTTTATATTTGAAGTGCATTTCTTATAGAGTGTTATAGTAGGGGCTTGCTTTTATATTCAGTCTGACAATCTCTGTATTTTAACTGAAGTGTTTAGACCATTAAGAATTAGTGCAATTATCAATATGATTGTGTTTAAATATATCACCTTGATAATTATTTACTATTAATCTCATCTGTCCTTTGTTTCTGTTCTCCTCTTTTCCTGCATTTCTCCAGATTAACTGAAATATTTTTAGCATTTCACTTTATCTCCACTATTAATTTATTAGCATAGCTCTTTGTCATATTTTTAGTAGTTATTCCAGGGTTTACAGTATGCATCCAATTTATCACAGACTACTTTCAGATTACATTATACAAAGTCACATAGAATGGAAGATTTTTATGACAGTATACTTCCATTTCTCCCTCCCATCATTTGTATCATAACCAACATATACTTTAGTTCTACATGTCATAAAACATTTTTGTTTTAAATAATTATCTTTTAAAGAAATTTTTTAAAAGTAGAAAAAGTGTTGTGTATTTACCCACATACTTAGTATTTGTGGATTTCTTGGTTCCCTTGTGTAGTTCAAGTTTCCATCAGTATTGTTTTCCTTCAGCTTAATGACTTCCATTAGCACTTCCTTTTGTGCAGATCTCCTAGTGGCATGTTCTCTAAGATTTTGTTTGTATACAAAGTTACTATTTGGTCCTTATTAAAAAATTTTTCATTAAGCTTTATTTATTTATTTATTTATTTTTTGAGTGGCTTCAGGTTCTAAAACTGAGTGGAGAGAACAGAGTTCCCATGTGCCCCTGGTCCGCACATGCATGCCTCCACTATCAACATCTTGCACCAGAGTGATATATTTGCTACATTCAATGAGCCTATGTTGACACATCATTATCACCCCAAATCTGAGCTCACATTAGGGTTCACTTTGGTGCTGTGCATTTTATGGAATTGGACAAATGTATAATGACATGTATCCACCATTATAGTATCACACAGAATGGTTTTATTGTTCTAAAAACCTTCTGGGTTCCACCTTGTCATCCTTCCTTCCCTCCTAACCTCTGTCAACCACGGATCTTTTTGCTGCCTTTTCCCAGAATGTCCTAGAGTTGGAATCATATATTATGTAAACTTTTGGATAGGCCTCTTTCACTTAATAATATGCATTTAAGTTTCCTCCATGTTTTTTTCATGGCTTAATAGCGCATTTATTTTTAGTGCTGAATAATATTCCATTGCCTGGATGTACAGGAGTTTATTTATCCATTAACCTACTAGAGGAAACCTTTGTTGTTTCCAACTTTTGTCATTTATGAGTAAAGCTGCTATAAAATCCTGTGAGCAGGTGTTTTGTGTAGACATAAATTTTCCTCTCATTTTGATAAATACCAAGGGGCATGACTTTTGGATCATATGGTAAGTGCATGCTTATTTTTGTAAGAAGCTGCCAAACTGTCTTTCAGAGTGGTTGTGCCATCTTTGCATTCCTACCAGCAATAAATATGAAAATATGAATTCTTGTTTTTCCACACCTTTCTCAGCATTTTGTGTTGCCGTTTTTTTTTTTTTTTTCCATTCTGATAGGTTTGTAGTGGCATCTCTTGGTTGTTTCAATTTGAAATTGCTTAATAACATATGATTATTGAGCATCTTTTCATATGCTTATTTGCCTTCTGTATATCTTCTTTGATGAGGTGTCTGTTGAAGCCTTTTGCCCACTTTAAAAGTCAGGTTGTTTGTTTTCTTATTATTGAGTTTTTAAGAGTTCTTTATGTATTTTGGATAACAGTCCTTTATCAGATCAGTCTTTGGGAATATTTTATCCCAGTCTTCAGCTTGTCTCTGGTCCTCTTGCCATGTGTCTTTCAGAGAGCAACAGTTTTTAATTTTAATGAAGTCTAGCTTATCATTTATTTTTCTCATGAATCATGTCTTTGATATTCTATCTAAAAAGTCATTACCAAACCCAAGGCCACCTGAATGTTCTCGTATGTCATCTCCTAGGGTTTCACAGTTTTATTAAATTTTACATTTAGATATAGAATCCATTTTGAGTTAATTTTTGTGAAGAGTGTAAGTTTTGTTTCTAGACTCATTTTTTGGCATGTGCATATCGAGTTGTTCCACCAGTATTTCTTGAAAAGACTATCGTTTTTCCATGGTATTGCCTTTGATTCTTTGCCAAAAATCAATTGACTATATTTGTGTAGATCTATTTCTGGAATTTCTATTCTGTTCCATTGATCCATTTGTTCATTCTTTTGCCAATGCCACACTGTCTTGATTACTATAGCTTTATAGTAAGTCTTAAAGCCAGGTAGTGGCAACTTGACTTTGTTCTTCTCCTTTAATATTGTCTTGGCTATTCTGGGTATTTTGTCTCTGCATAAACTTTGGAATCATTTCATTTATATCCACAAAATAACAGGCTGGGGTTTTGAATATGATTGCACTGAATTTATAAATCAAGTTAGGAAGAACTGACATCTTGACAATATTGAGTCTTCTTATCCATGGATAGCCTTTATTTTTTGCTAAGTGGAGAATACAAAGCTGGCAGTTTTTTCCTTCTGCACAAGAAAGATGTCATTCTTCATCTTTTAGCTTTCATTTTTTTCTGATAAGAAACCTGATTGTGTTCTTCAGTATGTAAGTTGTTTTTTCCTCTGAGCTGCTTTTAGGACTATTTCTTTGTCTTTGGCTTATAATAATTTTATTACGATGTGCCTTGATGTGGTTTTCTTTTTGTTTATCTTGCTTAGGATTCATTGTACTTCTTGATTTGTGAGTTTATAATTTTCACCAAATTATATATTCATGTGTACCTTCAAATATTGGAGCGTGTTTGTAATAACTATTTAAAGTTTTTGTCTGCTAATTTCATCATCTCTCTACTTCCTGAATATATTTATATTGACTGATTATCCTATTGGTTATTGGTGACATTTTTCTGCTTCTTTGTTATTTTTTTACTTGTATTTTTTTACATTTTTAGAATTAGTTTCAGAAGTAGAATTCATCTTGTGATTTGAGGTTCTGAACCCTTATTTGATGGGGCTTTACCTACTGAAATCCTTTGAGACTTGGGCTTAAATACCCAGGGATTTATTGTTGTCTCTTTGAAGGTCTCACAGTGCTGTTAACTTGAAATTGCTTTAAGTTAATTTACCAATTTGGGGTTTTCTGGACCACACAGATTGCATAAATTAGAACCTCACATATGCATTAGGGAAGCTGTGGTTATAAATTCTTAGAGGATTTTCTCACTTCTACCTAGAGCCCTAACCCCAAAAGATACTTCTTCTTATCAACTCCTTTTCTGGTGAGTTAACCTTTTTTACTAAGTTTGTACTTTTTCTGACGACATAACACTTCAGGATATGGAGGTTGGTGTCATTTCTAAGTCTTCACCATTCATGGACCCACAATCTTATTTCCCAGTTTTCACTAGCTTTTAGAAAATGAACTTGTAGGTTAGGGAGACTGGCAAGGCCTCAAGAGCAAGCACAGAATTACTACTTTTGTTTCTATATCCTTTCATTTTCTGCCTCCAAGATTTTCATCATCGTTTATTAATACTGTTAAGCTCAGCCCTGTATTCAAAAGGGTATTTACAATATTTAATGTGGGATTTCTACGTGGTCTGTGGTGGGAAGATGTTTTTAGGTTAGCTAGAACACCAGTACTGCTTGAAACACAAATGTACATCTTCCACTTCAATTCTTTACATGATTGGCACCCTTTCATCCCTTAGGTCTCATCCAAATGCCCACATTCTATCTTAAGTAAACACATTCCCCAACCAGTTGTTCTCCATCACATTATTCTTTTTATTTCCCTCTCCTAACACATTGTAATTATCTTTTCCCAAAGGGTCTTTCTATGCATATTGTCATCTCTCCCACTGGGTGTGTAGGAGCTATGACAGCAGGTACTAAATCTCTATTTTCTATTGTGTGTTTAGCCCCAAGGACAGTGTGTATCACAGAATAGACATGCAAATATTCGTTGGATGAATGATTATTTTCTTGTAGCAAATAGAAATAAGAGCAAAACATAAAATATACTTCTAAAAAACCAGATTATGCCAACAAGGGCGACATGTGAATGCTCAGAATTCTCAGCTTGGTGTTTATACCTTGTGATCTCAAATTATCAAAAAGTTATATAATTGTTCTTCAATAATCTCAGAGAGGGCAGCTGAGTTAAGAACAC
The DNA here is from genome assembly GCF_009762305.2 of Zalophus californianus. NCBI lineage: Eukaryota > Metazoa > Chordata > Mammalia > Carnivora > Otariidae > Zalophus > Zalophus californianus. The sequence goes on from NC_045597.1 coordinate 184,303,459, forward strand.
ATTACTGCCCACCAATAGGATACGATTTTCCCAGAAATCAAGAATTGGGCTATCCTCAATCATTTACCTTAATAATTGAGGGATTATTCAGGTATCTGGACAAATGTGGCAGCTTCAAATACAACAATTATTTCCATTTGGGCATGGCTTCCATAATGAATTCTGAAATTGTTACTCTTTTTTCAAATAAAAAAATAAGAAAGTGATTTTTATTTCAGTATGCTGGGCTTTTATGAAGTTTTCAGCAGAATTATGAAAATGTCCTTCAAAAAATAGCCTAAAAATATCTTCAGGACATGACACCTCCATAGGGCCAAACAGAATCAAGAGTGTCTGTGTCACCTCCTTCCCTCTGTGTAAGAAGGCAGGAACTATTTCACAGAGAACTGAGTTCTGTATTTTGACATATCAAATCCCCTAATTACAACGCTGAGCTTAGAAAATGTGGTCTAAATATAACTAATTTCCCCCTTGTAAATCTGTTTTAACAAAATTTTCACACAGTTCATAACAGGTTTCTCTTGGGAAAAAAAAATCTCTCGAAATAAAGGCAATCATATACCCTAACTCCAAACAACAAAAACGACCATAAAGTAAACATTTATTGAGTACTTCTAATGGGCTAGGCACTGAGTTAAGAGCTTTATCCCTATTGGTGAGTAAACTGACATAGAGAGATTAGGGAATTTGCTCTAGGCTAGTTAGTGGAGTTCTATAACAATTCTTTATGTTGCTCCACAAAGAAAAATATATTCAATGTCCTTATGTTTTGGAAGCAGATTCAGCTCTTGAATTTCTAAGACTGATGATTCACCATTCTTTTTTCTTTGGTTGTTGGAAAACCAAATCAGAAGTCCATATCATGAGTTGAGAGAATGTGTGCTCGGGTCCTTATATAGAATATAAATCTTAATTAGTGGGAAGCTTTATTCATGCATATTTCCCCAATAATTTGGAAGTGACCAGGTTTTATCTATTTTAAGCATAATATTAGTGATATTTCACTCAAAACTTTATAACGAATATTATTTTACTTCAGTGGCAATCAGTATTTGATTTGAGCCTGCAGCCATGAATCTTGTCTTCAAAAATGCTCCCTAACTAGGTAACTTTCTTGGGCTAAAATTCTCGGCTGGTTTATGACGATGTTGAAGAAGATTCTAAGTCAGACACCCAGAATCTAAAATAAGACTTTTCCATTTTCATATATCTCATATTAAGGTAATTCTAAAGAATATCACTTTGGTATTTTGTTTCTTCAACTCTTTGATCACTTTTAAAAACTTGTTTCTCCATACTTCCTGGAAGTGGTGAACACTAAAGTGAGGTATTGGTATTCCTATAAGACACTGATAAGTATTATCTAGAGCTGGAGAATTATGATACGTATGAATTAGTTTTGGTCAGCTTGGCCTGTATTCCATTTTGTTTAATTTTATGTTCTCTTGCTTGTAAGTTTTCATGTTTTTTTTCCCCCTTGAATTGTTCCAGGATTTAATTCAATTGGAAAGTTCTCAGCACTAAGTGGCTAAGAAAGAAATACTCAAGTGCACCTGGACCATCACCACCCACACCTTGTAATGATGCCCTATAGTGATAGGGAGCACCTTTCTTGCTTCCCTTGTAGGGGTGGGGAAGTATTAGGGATTTTCTAGAGCAGCTGAAATTTGATGAAGACTGTGTTCAACTTCCCTACTGCACCTAAATAACAGGCTCTTTGTACAATAGAAATATGCCCCTGAAAAGACTACATAGGCTATTTCTCCAACTTAACGTTTTCCAAGGCTAGTAGCTTAATATCTGTTTTTTTTTTTCTGTTTTATTTAGCTAGAGACAAAAAAAGTATAAAATAAGTCATGAAGATGAAAAGTACAGCATAGGGATTATAGTCAATAATACTATAATAATGTATGGTGACAGGTGGTGACTACATTTGTGAGCACTGACTAATGTATAGTAGAACTGTTGAATCACTGTGCTGTGCACTTGAAACTAATATAGTATGTCAACTAAACTTTAATAATAAATTTTGACACAATGGTCTCATATTCAAGAATATTATGAATTTTCTATGGAAAAGGGGAGATGTAAAAGGACTGATTCTTCTTTAAGAACCTGGAAAGAAATAATTCCTTTATCTCAAATTCAAAACGCATTGTCACTTACACTACAATTTTCTGGAAAGGAACTATTGAAATAGCAAAATTCTAATTTTACTTTGTAACATTGCCATGATTATACCATGCATCTAAAGGTCCAGCATTTGTGGGACAAGGTGTCCTTGCAAAGATTTTTAGAACAAAACAAAACAGAAAAACTTGAAAGGAGAGATGATAGAGAAATGATATCAAAATATTTAATGTCAGATTCCAATATTAAAACTTACTTAAATTTAACTTTTTTCAAATAAGTTGACATAATTTTCCTTTTTCCTTGAAAATTTTCATGAATGAATTTTAAGAGGTAACATAGTATGGGATATTAATTTTCATGAGGAAAATGAAACTCTATTTCCTCCATTATATTGATGAACTCCATTTGTTTTAGAAATTTAAAAAAATCACTTCCAACTTTCTATTATAAGTGTATATTAACCCAGGAAGGTCATTTATTGTCTCAGGATTTCAGTTCTCACCTCAATAAAGCCCTTAGGATTTAGAATGAATACTAACTAAGAAGCAAACTCCAGTACCATGCACCCTATCTAGTCTAAGGGGTCATTCACTCACCTAGGGTTTTGGCAGGCACTCATGGCAGTGTCTCCACCCCTCATCACATCTGGGACATTTTCGTCTTTCAAATGCTCCTCTGCTTCCTGTAGGGGGCTGCTTTTGGAGGGGGAGTGTTCAGATTCTCCAACACACTCTTCTCTCTGATCTGTTTCAATCTGAATTAAAGGCACTTCCCTTGAGCAAAGTGACCGCCTGGCGTGGTTGACAGGCACAGCCCCATGGCACAAAGTTTCCTTTTTAAAAGAATCTAAACTGTTGTGGTTTGTAAGAGGAACAGCTTTGCTCGGAGACAACACTGGGGGATGTTTGCTTTCGGTAATGGAGTCTTCCCTTGGGTTACCAATGGACTCTTGAACAAGAAGAGTTGGCCCACTTTGCACTCTGCTCGAAGCTGAGCTGTTTGCACATTTCTCCACTTGCATGGGAGAGCCACCAGAAACAGGTTCAGCCTCAGCTGCCTCGGCATCATCCACTATAATTTTGTTCTTCCGCATGAGGGCCTTGATTGAGTTTGCCCATGTCTCATGAATTAACATGTTGGTGATCTGGTCAGTTCCGCCTCTCCGATACAAGCAAGAGTCAGATTTGCAGAGACCCGAGGAGGAAGTGCTACTGACTGGATGTACACTTAGGAAATCTTGCTGGCTGTTTTGAGCAAAGCCATCTAAAGAGTTGGCTTTGATGGGCGCATTCACCGTCAGCCTGGCACCCAGAGATCTGCCATCTGGCATGGACGACTGCCTGTGACACAATGGGGATCGCAGAGAAGGTGACAGTAAGCCAACTGTCCAATCCTGGCTGCTTCGTCTGGAGGAGGTGCTGTCTCTGCTTTCTCTTTCAATGTCCCTCAGCATGTACCTATAAAACTCCTCGGTTATGCTCTCAGTGCTGGACTGCTTAGAGGGACAGCTTGGCCTCACACTGAGGTGGTCATTTTTACGGCATGCCTGTTGCATGGCTGAGTTCAGGATGCTGCTGGCATTCTTGCCCGCATAGTAATCCAGCAGTAACTCAAACCCTCTTCCTTCATTTTCCATCTGGTTCACCATAAACCTGGAAAACTCCTCAGTGATGCTCTCACAGCTGGACTGCTTGGAGACAGAGCTGGCCCTGCTAACTGGCTGACTTAAAGTACTCATTAAACCTAGGCTATTAACATAAGCCTGGGCATTAGAGTCCTCTTCTGGGATGCTTTCACAGCTAGAGGCCTTTAGTCGGTTCCACCTGTCTCCGCTGAGTAAGCGGTTCCGGGGATGGCTCTGGGCTTGCCAGACGCCATCCACCATTGAGAACTCTGTTAGGTTCATGATCTTGGCTGCCACTTCGTTTGCAAAAATATTGACAGAATCTGGGACATCCTCAAGATTCATTGACTCGTCCACAACCCTGTTCATCAGCTTCTCTTTAAGCTCTGGGTGCTCATCCGTTTTCCTCTTGATCTCACTGAGCCTTGGTGGCTTGTGCTTCCTCACTGTGGCCCCACTGGTCTGGCTTTCTTTCTTCCTCTTCAAGGACCGGCAGGATACGTTCGGAGTAACCAGGAACTCATTCCCTCTCTTCCATGCACAAAACCAGGGTTGTTTTCCATTTGAGTTGTCAAGGCAAATTGCTGCGATTTCAGTTGCCATGGAGACAATCATCTCTGCTAATTCTTCCGCAAAGTCTGTAATGCAGTGTATATTTGCATGTTTTGCCTGTAGCATGGATTGAGCAGGAAGCAGCAAGTCATTCCCTAACAAAGACCGGTTCACTTGAACTTCGTTGTTTAGAGGGGAGGCACGATTATACTTCTCCTGGGTGTTTGCACTGGTGCCGTCCTCTGCATCCTGGGAACCTCTGCTGCCCTTGCCCACTGCCAGTGTCCATTCTCCCTCCGAACGGGCTCTGTACTCATCCTCATTGTGCCTGAGCATCTGATGAGGGTGGTTTGGATCTTCTCCTGCGGTTCCTTTTCGATATATTTCTCTGGGGGGTGTTTTAGCAGTTGAAGATTCAGGCACTCTGGGACTACAGGGCAATTCAGATTGCAGCACGGGTTTCTTGAAGAGTCCTGGCTTTGCTGGGCCCTTGCTGTCTTGCTTCAGATAAACATCATCTACAAGACTAGTGCTACACGGATTGCTAAGTGGATAGCTGCTGGAATATTCAATGGTTTTGGTCCATGTTAGACCAGAAGCCTGGTCAGGTGGCCGGCAGCCAAATTCTGTTTCCATCCAGCTGATGGTCTCATTAGCGAGGGCAGTGGGGCCTTCCCCAACCTGTACAAAATGACTCATCTTCTTGAACGTGAAGCATATCACACTGAAGAGCAGTTGATTTGCACTTTCCATCAAGGTGTCAAGAGTTTCAGGTGAATGCCTGCTATCGTTGGGATCAATTATTTTGTTTTTCTGGTGAGCGTCATCAATGCATTGCTTCAGGATAACATTGGACAGGGTCTGTGCCAGGTCATTCCTGAGGACGTTTTTGGAGCACAAGATCTGAGGCTTTGAAGCAGTGTCTATGATTCTCTTGCTCATTGATTCCATGAGGTCTCCAATGCTGCTGCAGGGATTGGGCCTTGTTAAAACCAGAGCAGCTTCCTTGAGCAATGCCCAAGCAATGGCCTCATTTCCCAGCTCTAGGTTCCCCACTGTCACTAGACTGCAAGGCGAGGGGGCCGCTGCACAGGCCTCAGCTGCACACGAGAGGCCTCTGGGAGTCTTCGCCTCTCCTGTTTCACCCAGGCCACACACAGCAATGGCACTCGCCACCTGAGTCATGCCACACAGAGCAGATGGAAAGGAGTATTCACTGATGGATGGCTCCTTGAGTACTTTGGATATTTGAGTCTGCAGCGGTTCATTGCCTCCCACTGGATGGGGTGAAACCAAAGATTCTTGCTCCATTTTGAGCCTTTCTGTGGCCTGAGGACTGGAAATGGTTCCAATGACAGTGGCCGCACAAGCCAATGCAACTTCTAGAGCACTCTGAGGGTGTCTGCTGGACTTCTCTCCAGAGAGGACACCCGAGGTTTCAACGGAGACGTCCACCTCAGACCATGAGGAGATGCCCACCTCAGGCATGGCATCACTGCCGTCTGGACTCTGAACAATGACGATTTTGGGGAGCTCATCCCATGACCGAGGGCCCACCATACCTTTGGTGGAAGAGCCACTGGGTAGCAGAGCATTTCCAACAGAAACACTGACTGCCGATTCCTGGGGCGGTGTAGGCTGAGAGTGGGACAACCGAATAAATGCATCTTGCAGCACCGATTCTGCTAAATTTGTAGCATACTCCCCAGTTGTGGCTTCTCCACCTTGTTTGGGAGGAAGGGAGTTTATACCATCTTCACGGTCCCCTGGGTTTAAGCTGTTGTCATGCTCAGCAAGGGCACCATAGACGGGAGGCCCACTGTTCTTAACCATCTTGGAGAAGTAAGCATCCCCTGGAATATATGGTGCCTGGGATTTTTCCATGTGACCTTTAACATTTCCTGAATAGTAATAATTTGTGGTTGGCCTCTCCTTCTGCACAGCTTCATCTTTCCATTCCGATGCATCGAGGCTCTGCAAAGTGGTGTCTGCTGCTACTTTTTCCAGAGATCCTTCTGCTTTCATCGTCGGATGATATTTGCCAATACGTTTGTCTTCCAAAGCATAAAGCAACTTTTCCTTGTTGTAATTCCATCCCTCCTGAGTGGCTTCCTTTGGTTTTTTACTTTCCAAAACATTAGCTGAGACATTTATATTTTCGTCACCTAGTGAAGACAAAATGAGGGCCCCCTATTACTTTTTGGATAGCAGGATCTCATGAGTCTAAATTAACAATTATTTTTAAAAAAGGCCTTATAGTACCGGGGTTTCCCTCCCCTCCCAAACAGCATTTAGAATGTTCCTTCAAGACAAGTGAATCTGAAGAGGTTTTTGAGTTTCATTATGGAGCCCCACTCAACAAAATGGCTTTCAATGTGGGATATTAATGTCAGCACTAGAGTGGGAGAAGATAGCACTGGGGAGCTGAGTGCTGATCACCTTTCTTTCTTCTTTTCTTTCTTTAAAGATTTTTATTTATTTATTTGAGAGAGAGAACACGAGGGGGGTGGGGAAGGGGCAGAGGCAGAGGGAGAAGCAGACTCCCTGCTGAGCAGGGAGCCCGATGAGGGGGCTTGATTCCAGAACCCTGAGATCATGACCTGAACTGAAGGCGGACGCTTAGCCAACCGAGCCACCCAGGCGCCCTTGATCATCTTTCTCCATGGCTCCATGGGAAAAGTAACCCAGACAGTTGCATCTTAGAGCTTCCTAGTGCAAATGGAAGGAGGAGGAAGAATGTTTACAGCAACCTCCATAGTAAGCCTTCTTGCGAAACTTTGCTCTGAAGTTTGGGTAGGACTTGTCCCAGGGACTGACAACAACATCTGCAATATCCCTTCCTCTGTGGCTAAGAATGGGGAAAAGGAACACATCGTTCACTGAGCTCTTTGAATCAGTCAATCAAAACTGAACAAATGCTAAGTGCTAAGTATTCTCCTGTGTTATTTCCTTCTGTCCTTACCATAATAAAAGGTAAATATCATAAATACATAAAGCTGAATATAGTAAATGTAACAGTGCTAGAGGTATTATTATACTCCCAAATACTAGATAAAGAAACTGGGGCTCAGAAGGACTAGGTAACCAATCCAGGCTTCACAGTCTCAAAGAGGCAGTGCTAGAATTAGGCCAGTTTAAGTTGGCTTCAACTAATAGGTGGCTTTATGGAAGTCTCAGGGAAGATAACTTTCCTCCCTGTGATAGTCTTAGTCTCTCGGCAGGCAGGAGGATGTCCTTCAGCATCCCTACAGCATCGTTAGGAAAATGGAGCCATCCAACCATCAAGTCTAAGTGCATGAGTCAGCATCCTCACTCGTGGTCTGTTATCTTCCTGCCCTCCCTAAACTTGGCATGTGAAGATTATGATGTATCAGCCAAACTGACATGGTCTGAAACTTTCCTGAAATTTTACTCATCTTTAGAGGGTGACTAATTTCAGGATGTGCATTTGTTTCATGGGGTAGTTCTCACCGCTCCTACAGTCTTCCACCTCGCTTTCCTCCTCCAAGTGCTCAGAGGCGGTGAGGAAGTCCTCCTCGATTGAAGACAGAGAGCAATTGGTGTCATCCTCCACTTTTAAGATGTTTGTTTCCAGGTGGAGCTGCCGCTCCTGCACCAGTTCGAGACCGATCAAAAATTTGTTGATTTCAAAGATGATGCAGTTGGTACTGTTTGCCCTGTTCCCTCTCGCACACTGGACCAAACAGATATCTGGCAGCCAAGGGCACTGAAAGTGAGAGGAAAAAAGGCATTTATTGAAAGAGAGAATAAAAAACCATTGCTTCTGACCTTTCTTCTTCCACCAGTCTTTCTTGTTACAAGGAGTGGGGGAATGTTTAAAATATTTGGAATATCTTCTGGGCTTCGACTGATGCATTGTTTGAAAAAAATTCAAGTGCTATTCGGGCACACAGGGTACCTAGAAGAAAGTCCGACTTCAGGGAAACTAGACCAGTTGCATCACATATTTTTGTTGTCTCCTGTCAAAGCAAAAGTGGCACAGTTAAATAGGCTAAGGAAGACTTTCTTCAAAGCTCTTAAAGTAGGGAAAGAGGGGCCAGAACTGACCTGGACCACAAATCCACTGAAACAAAAGGCACGAGGGCTTTTAAGAGCTGGTGTCAGAGGGCTGCAGACCTTCTGCTCTTGCTAATTGGCTTTATCCAGAGGAAAAGCTAAGGTTCTTGCATCTGCATGGCAGGAGGTGGTTTTGCAAATTGGAGTCAGGCTCCTACTGAATCTAGGCTCCCATCCTTCCACAGAGAAAGGGAAACTATCTTTTTGATGATCTTACTTCAGAGATGGTTCTCAGGTCTTTGAAAAAGACACTCCTGGGCTTTAAACCTGGCATGAGGCTTTTCATATGATTTACATCTCAAAGGGGCAGAGACTCCTAACGATGTTTTCTAAAGTAAATGTTCTAAGAAAAGGGTGTCAGTGCCTGGAGTCAGGAAGAAGCCTGTCTGAAGTCTAGTCAAGCTGAGGGGAATGTTGAGGCCGTCTTTTGCACCCTTATTGATTAACCTGAGTCCCAGCTTTTCAGACCAAGATCCTTTTCTGCCTTGGTGATGTTCAGTAAAGCCTCTGTCAGTATTTCAGTATTTCTATTACCTACAGTTAGAATGTATAATGTGTATTGCTCATCTGAAGAAGCAGACACAATGAGGTACAAAGAAGTCCCCTGGAAGAGCACTGATTATTTCTAAAAGGCCAGCATATGAGGAAAGCAGTGATAAGGTGGCCCAAATCATTGGATGGTGTCCCTGTGAGACCTACTAATTCTGTTCTGTTCTAGGGTGGCAGAACATAACCTTATTCACCACTACGCACTTTTCGCTCTCCATATTGTTGTTCATTAGAACAGCAATAAAAGTTTCAATTGCTCCTGCACAGATGACTAGTAAATTACATACATATCTTATGCATTGGGGTTTTTATTTTCATAAAAGGGACAATACATTGATTCATAGGAATTTTTAACAGAAAATTCTTTGAATGGAAACAGGAATTAGTGGGGAGGAGAAAGCTAAATAAATTTATATCAAAGTGGAATTTGAAATGTTTGGGGGAAATATTCTATGCATACATGTTTATCCTACAAAGAGGATTATTTAAATCAAATGTTTATCTGCATTTAGAGTTCATTGGGTCTAATCTTAGTTAACTTGCCATTTTGGAATCCTTGAGTCTGAATACATGTGTGTGTAAGGGGTAAGTATGTGCGCATGCAGAGAAATACAGACACATAGACATCCATATTGTATTTCTGAAAGTAGTATATCTTTTTTCTTACATAAATGTCATTTATTAATCTATTTGGTTGAATATTATGATTAGAATAATTCCAGGACACTTGATTACAAAATGAAAAATCCGGTCATTCTCCAAGGGGCCAAGGGGGCTCAGAAACAGAATTGATATATGTGCTTAGGTAATTAGGTTTTTTTTTCAAGGAAGGGGGTTCATAACCTCACTTTTCAAAGTGTGGGTTGTAGACTAGCAGCTTGGCAGATTGTTAGAAATCTATAATCTCAGGACCCACCCCAGATCTAGTAAATCAGAAACTGCATTTTCAAGAAAAATCTCTTGGTATTCCCACATGCATTAACATTTGAGAAGCACTGGTCTATAGCTTTTATGAAATTCACAAGGAGTCTGAGATCCCCCATGATGATGAGGAACTAATGCTGTAGAGTAAAAGTAGCTGGCTTGATTAAAACTTTATTTCCACGAATTCAGACATAATGCACTAACTTGAAATTTACAAGATACTTTCTGGTGCCTATTATATGCAAGGTATGCTGGGAGGTAGAAACATGAATTAGATGGGGTTTGGGAGTGGGGGGTGGGGCACGATAGCCTGCCAGTGGATCAGGCATGAATAAAAATAATTATAAAGTTGAACTAGAAGTTACCATATTTATAGGTAAAAAGGGTTGTGCATTGGCCATTTCCTATCATTCAGATTAAATATTTATAACATAAGGTTTTATGTATTGTGGCAGGAATCAAAAGAGATATTATTAAATCAACATGAGCAGTTAAGTAATACCTCAAAATAAACTTGGAGAAAGGATTGTATGAAATGTGCCATGTTTCATGACTATTGCGTTTGTAGAAAGAAAATATATTTTAACTATCTTCTTGAAAGTAAATAAACATCCTAGGAGTCTTAAGTAAGTGAAGGCCAAATGACACAGCCTGTAAAATAATGGCAGGTATTATTATATAATTTTTATTGTAGTCTATTAGGTGCCTTGACTATCCTATTACCTTTAATGCACACATGGTTTCTATGAGGTTGGTGGTGCCATTACTCTTTTACAGAAGAGAGATCAGGCACAGAAAGGCTAACCGATCCTTTCAAGGTTACACAAATATAAAATGGAAGAGCCAGCACCGAAATCCAGGCCTGTTGGACTCCAATTCCTGTGTACTTTCCAATTCTCCCCGTGGCTTTCTGGTCTAATCAGCAAAACTCCAATACCCACTGAGGATGTGCAATTCGGAAAGAAGAGTGGTTTGCACCTGGACCTCCTTGAACTCATGCATGCCCAGTAAAATTATGTGTCCATCTCACAGAAAGGACAGACACAGGAGTAGATCTTCTTATTGTACCTAATATGCATCTCTGAAATCTTTTATTTGGGATTATTTATTTGAGACAGAAAGGCGGGAGGGAGAGGGAGAGAGAAAAAATCTTAAGCAGGCCCCAAGCCCAGCACAGAGCCCCATGTGATGCCCAATCTCAGGACCCTGAGATCATGACCTGAGCTGAAATCAAGAGTCGGACACTTAATAGACTGAGCCACCCAGATGCCCCTTATTTTGCTTTAAATAACATTTTCTTTCTACTTCACCTTTATTCAATTTTTTGGACATGGAAACAAAACACTTTTCATTTGAATAGTCCTTCTCAAGGTGGCTTCTTCTTATTTTATTAAATCACTATGTCTAGTCTCTGAGAATAGAGGGAAGATATTTTTTTAAATCTCCATTTTATAGAATAAGAAATTATAGTTGAGAGAGGTGAGGTAACTTGTTATCTGGACTACCAAAAATCTTTGGCGTCGCAATTTCCTGTGTCAAAGGTGCCAAGTGGCTTGTTGATTCCCTTCTTCACAGGGTCACTGGGAACGATAGCTGTGCCCTGGGGCCTGCTTTAGACTTCTCCCCCTTAACCCAGCTCAAGTTGCCTATGCCAGTATCTCCATGATTATTTGTGGATTACCAAGTAACTAACTCTCATGAGTCAGGGCAGCCAAACTGAGACTATCCTTAAACAATTAGGTTATGGCTATGGTTGGTTAACATGGGATTCCATACTGATATGCTGCCCAACATTGCTGATCTATTAAAATACATGGACTGTGGTACCTAGAAAATGAGGTAGACCTTTGGGAGACTGCAGAAGGGTGAAGTGGTATGCAGGAAGTGAGGGGGACTCTTGGGATAGAGATGAATGAAATGTTTAAGAGTGCTACAGCTCACAGGCAATTCTTGACAGCTCTTAGGAAAAGTATGCAGAATGTTAAGTATGTTTTTCATGGATGATATTTGATGAGTCCTGGGCATTTGGACTTTCCCTGACCCCAACTAACATCCGTGCTGCTTTTGTGACACCACATCATTCAATCTTCTTCTGGTTTTCATACCCTGTGGGGCACCATTTTCTGGTCTACTCACAGTCCAAGTGATTTACATGGAGTTAATTGACCTCAAACTCTGAGGTGATCATGTGACCCAGCCTGGCCAATCAGAACACTGCAATCCTCAGGCCATAGTGATTGGTTCAGAAATGGGCACATGACACACAAGACCCAATAGAACACAATTAGACTTTTGCTGTGAGCCATCTGGAGGAGACATTCACTCTTGCTCAAGTTGAACCCAAAGGGATAGTGTCTCCTCCTGGGAAGAGACTTGTCTGATAGTGGGTACAGAGAGAGGAAGTCCAAAAGAGGCCACAGGGGGAAATCCATGTCCTGAATACACTGTCCAAATAGCTGTAATAATCTACCCACTATACTTTTTAGTTACATTCCTTTTATACATTATCCAATTTTCTGTCATGTTTAATTACATATCCTAATAGGCCTGGTGCAAAAATACTAAAAAACTCAGATGTGAAAATTACTTTTTGTCATCATAGTTTTGCCCAATATAAAGAGAAGGCACTTAGAACCATTTCTGTTTTCTCTTTTCAGGTGATTAATTTTACCACTAAGAAAATGTGTTATTAGATTGACCAGGAGAAATATTATTCTAGTCTTTTTTTAAAAAGATTTATTTATTTATTTTAGAGAGAGAGAGAGAGAGAGAGCAAGAGGGGGAGAGGGAGAGGGAAAGAGAATCCCAAGCAGACTCTGCGCTGAGCACAGAGAGACATGGGGCTTGACCTTAGGACACTGAGATCACCACACTGAGATCATCGCCTGAGCTGAAACAAAGAGTCGGTAGCCTAACCGACTGCACCACCCAGGTGCCCCTTTTCTAGTCTTGATTACCAAATTGTAATAGACTGTGTGTGCAGATTTTTACAAAGCATTTGGACTAGATGCAAATGGGTGGATTTCTGAGTTTTTTTATATTTTGAAGGACTGAAGAATAAAAGAATATTTTAAAATTTTCCAGCAAAACTGAAACCCAAGAAAGAACAACTGGAGGCAAACAAATGTTCATCATTTTAACCTGTAGCTGTGTTATGTGTCACTATCAGCATACCTTATTTGGGAAGATCCATGATCTTTGATACAGTGTGCCTTTAGAAATCTTATATTTGTTTCTGTAAATCGCCTAGATGATTTAGAATTGTAAAAATTTAAAGAATGTTATAATGATTTATCTAATAACAATGAACATCAGTACACTGAAAGAGAATAATAGTGTCTGAATTCCTGCTTTATTTTTAGTAATGCTCATTTCTTCTAGGAATTTTACTCTTTAAGGAAAATTCAGTCTTTAAGGACTCACTCATTCACTTCACTCTTTCTAGGAAACTCACTTTCCATCCATAGGGTTGTTATCCTATATTTATTAGCCTGGCTCATTTAGTATATCCTAAGAAGTAAATATAAGAATAAAGAAGAAATGCTAGGATTCTGGGACCATATGGTATGAATTAGAATTTTGGTATTGTTTGTGAAACAGAAGACGAGTCTGTTTTTGATTACCTAATAGATTTGAAGAAAACCAAGCTAAGCAGTCAATGCCCAGTGTGTCTGCTCTAGTTTAAGTGCAAGTTAGCATCATGAACTTAAGAAGATAATAAATGTTAGGCTTTGAGGTAAGGGAAGCTCTGTCAAACTCTGAGTGGCATATTTAGAAGAAATAAAAAGAAGACTCTTCTTGATTACAAAGAGATTTTGGGGTCCTATGCTCTGGGAGCTTACGTGTAGCATCTGTTTGAAGTTCATACTGACTTGTGCCAAGAACTGACCATAGATAACTTATCACTAATGAATATTTTACCAAGAGCTTACATGTCTTACCTGTGAAACTTCGAAATCTGCCTGGAGATTTCCAGATGTTAACCCACTTAGAAGGACAATTTCATTTTCTTTTGGCTGTTGGACATTCATGGAGCTGATGAGTTTTGGAAGATCTGGTGAAACATTGACCAATTTCTGTAGAGGAAGAAATTAGGTAGTTTAGATAATTTCTTTTCACCTCCAAAACTCTACCCCAAAACTACTTATTTGCAAAAATAATACATAACGTATGCAAGCGATAGATTACTTAATCTACTAAGATGATTACTAGAAGAGATTGGGTGAAATTGAAACATAAAGGTTTAGATTGGAATAGAAAATTACTTAAACATAAAGCTTTAAAAACTCTTTAGTTCTAAATTTTCCAAAGTAGATATTTAATAAATACTGTCACATCACAAGTATACATAGTAAGGATTTTTTTTTCCTTTTAACTCTTGTAATAAGAGATTGTTGACTAATAATCATCTGTTCTAACAAAGTCAATAATAATCATATCAATAATAAAATAATTTCCAATATTGATTTTGCTGTATGTACTAGGTGCTATGCTAAAGACTGTACATACATTACATCTTATACATTTAATCCCCACAACACCCCCACATGGATTAGGTACCATTATTATTTTCTTTTTACACATAAGTAGCCTGAGGCCCAGAGATTAGTTTACACAAGGTCATATAGCTAAATCAGTGCCAAGTTTCTACTCTTAGCCATAGTAGAAGACTGTCTGAAATCACTTGTATAAATCTTCAAACACACAGTCCGTAAGATGCCAACTTGCTTTGGTCTCTCCTGCTCTATTTGACAGACTCTGTCTGTACTATAAGCCCATTAAATGAAATCATATGTAAAAATTTTTTCCCAAAGATCCCTCCAGGACTACACAGATGAATGATATTTGAAGGTCTGTGGAAATCTATAATGGATAATCTGTATGGGCAATTGGGTTTGAGAAACTTCAAACACATTTGCAGCATTGTCAAGAAAAAACATTATAGGAATAATTAAGTAATCACAGCCCCACTGTTCTGATTGTCAACCTACAAATAGTGTCTATTACACCACTATATTATACCAAATAGTGAGGTCAAACCCATCTTCAGCTTTGGGTATGAAAGGATAATCATATCACACCAATTAATTCTTCCTATCAGACCCCCTATTGACTCTAGTCCAAAGGACTGAGGGGCCCTTCAATTTCTTGCATGTTGTCAAGGATTTACATCAGGATCCTCCCAACCTTGGATGAGCTTGGAATATGTACTTGCTGCAGAACGCAAAGAGTCTGAGCCCCAGTTGAGTGTAGGACTGGGAAACCAAAGTTAGGGACAAAACGTTTGATAAAAGCAGCAGGAAAGAGCAGACCTGAGAGCCACAAAGAAGGGCTGGCTGGTATCAAGCAGATTTGGAAAAGCCTTGGAAACATCATCTCAGCCAGGGCATTTGAGAACAGAGGAGGTGGGGGCAGACAAAGCCACTATCAGGCCCCACGCAGGGGAAAGCACCTGTTTGGAGAGCAGCCCCATTATATTGGGAAAGCAAGGTTCGCAAGTATAAGGAAGGCAATCTGTGTGGGAGGTGGCAGGGAAAGGGTCAGGGAATGGGTTGTGATGAAGCCATTCAACTAAAGAGTTTCCAACTGAATGAGCACTATTTGTAGATGAAGTCATGTCTGCTCTCTTGTTGGTGCAGCCAGCCTTTGTCATGAGCTGCCAGAGAGCTCATGTTCCCAGTGTTACCTGCTGCAGGTGCTCCGTGCTGCATGCATCCTTGTTCACATCCAGGTTCACGAAGCAAACCTGGGAAAAAACCCCAAAACAGCCAAGTAAGTGAAAAACATGGCAGTTCTTTTTGAAGAAAGCATGGAATCCATTTGGGGGCAAATGATTTGAGAATCCTGCACATTTTGTACACTTGGTCTGACACAGAAACAGCCACTGTACCTTTGGGCTTCTGTGCAAACCTCTAACACCCTAGTCACAATTCCCTTGATCCCACTGCACACCCTCTTCCATTCATGTCCCAACAAATGAAACAGTCTCTATGTATTCAAGTCAATGTAAGTCACAACAAAATCTTCAGACTTATAAAGGGTTATCGAATCTCATGAAATAGGAGAAAAGACTTGTAATACTTTAAACCTCTGTTTTTTTTTTTTTTTTTTTTTAGATTTTATTTATTTATTTGACAGAGAGAGAGCCCAAGCAGGGAGAGTGGGAGAGGGAGAAGCAGACTCCCCTCAGAGCAGGGAGCCCGATGCGGGGCTCGATCCCAGGATTCTGGGATCAAGATCTGAGCCAAAGGCAAGACGCTTAACCAACTGAGCCACCCAGGTGCCCATAAACCTCTGTTTTTAATTGCAATGAAAATTCCTCTCCATTTCTCTTTTTTTCTCATCCCCCCACTTTCTCTGCTTGTTTACAATCCAATGCATGATAAGTGGATTTCTCTTTGTTTCATGGTTTTTGTTCATTTATTTAATCCTGTTGTGTAGTTTGCCCCTTTTTAGCTATCTTAAATAAATGTCTGAATAAGCTAGAGTATGAAACCAATAGCGACAATCTTAAAAAATAATTCAGAACAACAACAAAAGAATTGTTATAGCTTAAGTCTCAAGTACAGCACATAGAAAAAAGTCTATTATGGGCACTTGCTTGAAGATGGGGAGAAGAAAACTTAAAACACAAAGAGGTGAGATATATTCTTTTCTTTCCCCTTAAATAAATAAATTTAATTTAATTGAAATCTTATTTATTTAATTATATATTGAGTATGGTTGGCACAAAGTGTTACATCATTTTCAGGTGTACATAATGATTCAAGTTTTTTACTCCTAACAAGTTAATTTGCCCATTATAAAACTGATAACATTAACTATCTATATATTTATTTTAGTCAGATGTTTGGACTTATGTAGATGCTTGGAAGCATATGGGGCCTTTCAATTTCAGTTGTTTGGGGTTATGGTTTCTCAGAGTCCATCTTTTCTCTTTTTGCGGTTAAAAAAACATAATTGAAAGGTTTGCAGTAACTCTTTAAGAACTACAATAGTTATACATTGCTATAGTGTAAAACTCACTATTGTTTTTTTCCCCCAATGGAAGGTTTTCTTGATTTCTGAACTCAATATTTTTGCAGCATATCTCTAAGATACAGTATCTGCTTGTTAAAAATAACCTGATGGGCATTTGGGGGAAAAAGGGGAATGAACTGCCATTCACACTCACACTCAGAGGCTCTCCTCCATTGGGTTAATAAGATGTCTAAATAGGAACCAAGCATGAGTTCCTTCAGGGGCAGCATGAAGAGAGGCATGAATAGCAGATAGTGCTTGGAAGGAGTTCATGGTTTATAGCAGTTTGTGAATATTCATACAATAATTGGAGCTTTGCCCTTGGAAAACTGGTTCAATATCTGTTTGTACTCCGGGGCTTTGAATAACATGCAACTGGGACTGCATTTACTGAACTGATTAAACAGTTTTCCATTCACCTTAAAGAAAGGTGTGTTACCTTATCCTGGCACCACAAGGCTCTTATCTTCTATCACAGTGCGAGAAGATAACGCAGAGACCATGCGAAGTAACTACTTCTCTGCCCTCTGATATTGTCTTTTTTTCTCTGAAGATGAATTTTCTTTCTATTCATTCTGGGCTGTGATGTGAAACCCTGCCTACATTTGGAAGAAACCCTCCACACTTGCTAGCTGGGCCAAGACCAGAACAAAGCCAGACATAAACCAATCATTTGCTTATACTTGACACATATATTTTTCCATATCTTGGTGGCAGAGGATGATCCAGGTTTTCAGGGCCTGATGTACACACGATTTTGGAAGAACTTCTTTAAGGAAAGGAACAACAACAGGAAAGAATGTCCAATGGAAAAAAGACAGTCTCTTCAACAGATGGTGTTGGGAAAATTGGACAGCCACATGCAGAAGAATGAAACTGGACCATTTCCTTACACCACACACAAAAATAGACTCCAAATGGTTGAAAGACCTAAATGTGAGACAGAAGTCCATCAAAATCCTAAAGGAGAATACAGGTAGAAACCTCTTCGACCTCAGCAGCAGCAACTTCTTCCTAGAAACATCGCCAAAGGCAAGGGAAGCAAGGGCAAAATGAACTATTGGGACGTCATCAAGATAAAAAGCTTTTGCACAGCAAAAGAAACAGTCAACAGAACCAAAAGACGACCAACAGAATGGAAGAAGATATTTGCAAATGACATGTCAGATAAAGGGCTAGTATCCAAAATCTATAAAGAACTTATCAAACTCAACACCCAAAGAACAAATGATCCAATCAAGAAATGGGCAGAAGACATGAACAGACATTTTTCCAGAGAAGACATCAAAATGGCCAACAGACACATGGAAAAGTGCTCAACATTGCTCGGCATCAGGGAAATCCAAATCAAAACCTCAATGAGATACCACCTCACACCAGTCAGAATGGCTAAAATTAACAAGTCATGAAATGACAGATGTTGGCAGGGATGCGGAGAAAGGGGAAACCTCCTACACTGCTGGTGGGAATGCAAGCTGGTGCAGCCACTCTGGAAAACAGTATGGAGGTTCCTAAAAAAGTTGAAAATAGAGCTACCATATGACCCAGCAATTGCACTACTGGGTATTTACCCCAAAGATACAAATGTAGTGATCCGAAGGGGTACATGCACCCCGATGTTTATAGTAGCAATGTCCACAATAGTCAAACTATGGAAAGAGTCAAGATGTCCATCGACAGATGAATGGATAAAGAAGATGTGATATATATATATATATGCAAATGGAATATTATGCAGCCATCAAAAAAACCCTGAAATCTTGCCATTTGCAGTGATATGGATGGAACTAGAGGGTATTATGCTGGTGAAATAAGTCAATCAGAGAAAGACACATATCATATGTTCTCACTGATATGAGGAATTCTTAATCTCAGGAAACAAACTGAGTGTTGCTGGAGTGGTCGGGGGTGGGAGGGAGGGGGTGGCTGGGTGATAGACATTGGGGAGGGTATGTGCTATGGTGAGCACTGTGAATTGTGTAAGACTGTTGAATCACAGACCCGTACCTCTGAAACAAGATAGTAGGAAGGGAAAAATGAAGGGGGGAAAATCACAGGGGGAGATGAACCATGAGAGACTACGGACTCTGAGAAACAAACTGAGGGTTCTAGAGGGGAGGGGGGTGGGAGGATGGGTTAGCCTGGTGATGGGTATTAAAGAGGGCACATACTGAATGGAGCACTGGGTGTTATACACAAATAATGAATCATGGAACACTACATCAAAAACTAATGATGTAATGTATGGTGATTGACATAACACAATAAAATTAAAAAAAATATATTAAGAAAAAAAAAAGAAAAGGAACAACAAGGGGCACCTGGATGGCTCAGTCAGTTAAGCTTCCAACTCTTGATTTCAACTCAGGTCTTGATCTCGTGGATTGTGAGATCGAGCCCCACGTTGGGCTCCATGATCAGCAGGAGTCTTCTTGAAGATTCTCTCCCTCTGTCCCTCCCCCCACTCTCTTGAGCATGCTCTCTCTCTTTCTCTCTCTTCCAACTAAATAAATAAATCTTTTTTTAAAAAAGGAAAAGGAACAACAAAACTGAAAATTCTAAATTAGATGTGAAGGTAAATATTCATTTATTTAGAAGGAAAAAGAAATCACAACAAATCTCAAATTTAAAAAAGGTGACAAATATTACAAACATGACCACTTCCAGAAAAATATTTAACCTACTGCCCAATACATCTCCATAATAATTTTCCCTACATTTTTGGCTCCATACTCTTTGATCAACTCTTCGTATGGTAGTAGTTTTATAACATTTTCTCTAGATAAAACAGAAAGATAATTCAGTCTTAATCTAAGACTGTTCATTGATTTTTTCAGCTTTACAAACTTTTATTGATAATATCTTACACATTTTCCAAGTTGTCAAATTCAGTGGGAAACCACTCTAAGATTTCTTTCATATATGAGTTTCTATAGGCATACTCACTGTTTGTAATACTATTACAAGCTTGTGCTCTACAAACATAGGAATTTGGATAAATTGTCTTTTGTTTAATTCCCATTATAAAAGAAAAAATGCATGGTGCAATTATAATTTTCAATGCTATCAAGGAAATTTCCTCCAGGAGAGAACTTCTCTGTTGACCAGGCATTAATGAGACCCAGTCTTGTGTTTATAAGTTCACATGTCTGATGACTGAAAGAGTTCTCCACAGACTAGTTTCTGGCACATAAACCTTGTTTTCTCTCCACTATCTACATATATCTAGTTTTGGAAACAGTAGGATATATCTTATATTGTGAAACCATCTCTGACCTGATACCTTCATGTCTCAATGTCTGACTGAGTTCCCATTGTCGATGGTAAAAGTATTTCTGAGAGCCATTACTACATGTGCCTGGCTACCAATTGCTTAACTATACACTAAAGTGACCTCAAGCCACATAAATATATCTCAGGTCCACACAACCCCACTCAATTTCCCTTCAGTCAGACTCCCACACATGTTTGTGGTCACTCCAATAACTCTCAACATAATAAGATGTAGTGGGAGTTTGATTGGAAGGAGATAATTTTAGTTAAAATGTCTTCCTTTTGAAAATTTCACAAAAACATATAACCATGTGAGATGCTGGGAGTGGGGCCTGTGCACCTGATGAGCCCTGAGTTTTCAGCTTTGATGGTTTTATAGTCACGCTAAAATGGTCCATGTAATGGTATTGCTCTCTTCATAGGTTCACTCTCTGTGACCTTGGGATCTTTATTGAGACTTAGGCATCCACTAACACTAAACTCCAAGTGGAGAATGTGACAAGCTTGTGTCCAGAAGAGCTGGGGAATGGTGGGTGTGGGAGAGGAGGTTTGTGCAGGTTGAGGAGAGGACAAAGAGCTTCATGTTTCTGAAGGGTATGGTTTTGATGCTGGGTTCTGAGAAGACAAGCAATATGAGGTATTGTTCTTACTCTCAAGGAGTTTTGGTCTGGAGTCAGAATACATTCCTTAAATCTATGAAGCACATTTTTAAGTATTACAGAAGTGGCCAGTCTACATGCTGGAGATGAAGGTGGGAGAATGGGGTCAATCACAAATAGTGGTGCAGGGAAGGCTGGATTCGAAGTGAGCAGACAGGACACATTTAAAATGGCACAAAAAATGAACGGATAAATCCCCCCTGATCAGCGCTTGCTGAGTGACAGTAAGAGGCTCTGAATTAAGCACAAGAGAAGAGAGGGAGGAGACAGAGGACATGAAGTCCAAGGCAAGAGTCACGTCCTAGAGAAATTCCAGAAGTGAGGCCAAAGTTGGTGAGCAAGATGCCTTTCTTTCTACACTATGAAGACTCTGGGCATAATTCAACAGAGTTTTTAAAGAGTGAAGCAAAGAAGAAATCATAATTTTATGCTATGCTCCATGTGCAATAAGAGTTGAGAAAGACCTGAGGGTTAGACTTTCCCTTCCAACAAGTGAGGCTGCTCCCTGTGTTATTGCAGAGGTTATAAGGAAACTTCTGGTAATGGAAGTTGAATATAAGCTTCTGGGGGCTTAGGGTGAATGTTCTATGTGACTAAAATATTAAATCCTGGGAGATTCTGCATTATGGTTCTATGAGCTGTGTGTCGAAAGGAGTCCCTCAGGGTCAGGAGAGAATGCCATTAGTGGGGAAGTGAGGCTGTATGTTGGAGATACCAGCCAATTGGGAATAAGATGTAACTTCTCTGTGTTGACTCTTCATCTCAGTCTGGAATGATGCTATTGAATTATCTGTAAAATGCCCAAGGGTGCAAATCCAAATATACCAAATGATCCAGGGAAAAACGTTTTTAAGTATGTGTGTTTATTTAATAATCTCTTGAACATAGTTTATTTCCCTTCAGCTTTCACTAGATTGTTTATTCATGAAGGCAGGCCCTGAAATATTAGTGTTTAGCAAAGCCTGGTACTTGGTAGGTGCTCAAAAAATGCTGATAAATGCACACGCATGCGTGGAGTGGAAGTGCTGTCTCAGTTATCATGGGCATCACCCCTGTAATAATCTTTTTCCTTATTTATGTCATGAATTCCGATGCTGTCAATAAACAAAGTTTACTTCCAATAAGGATATAAGGCAATAGAGGAGTTATAGAATTAACTGAGCTAATGTTAATCTAGCAGTTGGTACTGTTTAAAGTACTTGGATTGGTTTCTTTTTTCCGTGAATAAGGATTTGCTAAAAATCAGAAAAAGGCCAAAGTTGAGAACCATAATTGGTAATAAATACACATAAAAGATATTAACACTTTTCTTACAATGGAAAAAACTCCTTTCTTTCACATAAACTGTATTTCGTGTTGTGTCTGCACATGTCCTGGTTTAGACCATCTGCAGAGGTACTCAGCCGAGGCAGATGGAAACAAATCATCACTGGCAGAACACAGAAAAGAACCTCTTTTCTTGCTACTTAACAAGACCAATATTGTGGTTGTATGTACCTTTCAAATGCAAATGCCTCTCTTCTGTAATTATTACAGTTTTAAAATAAAATGTTGGAAGAATAAGTATCACTGAGAAAATGATGCCACTTTACGATTGTGGCTTTTATTCAATCTAATACAATAGTCTTCAAAAGTTATTTGTACATCCTAACCATTTTAATGTCCATAGGTGATATGCTGTTTACTTTGCTTAGTATTATGGATTTTTTTAGCCAAGTAATACCAATTATTTATTTCACTATAAGTCCCTTTTCAGAAATAGAGGACCATGTAGGCATGTTTATTTTTTTTATTATGTTATGTTAGTCACCATACAGTACTTCATTAGTTCTTCATGCAGTTCCATGATTCATTATTTGCCTGTAACACCCAGTGCTCCATGCAGTACATGCCTTCCTTAATACCCATCACCAGACTAACCCATCCCCCCATCCCCCTCCCCTCTGAGACCCTCAGTTTGTTTCCCGGAGTCCACAGTCTCTCATGGCTTGTCTCCCCCTCTGATTTCCCCTCCTTAATATTTCACTATGAAATTTTAGTAAATAGTGATTTAAGATATATTTTAATGCAGGGGTGCCTGAGCGGTGTGGTGGGCTAGGCATCTGACTCTTGGTTTCTGCTCAGGTCATGATCTCAGGGCAGTGAGACTGAGCCCACCTTTGGCTCCCTGCTCAGCGTAGAGTCTGCCTGAGATTCTCTCCTCCCTCTGCCCCTGGGCCCCATGTGTGCTCTTTCTCTCTCTCTCGAATAAATGCATCTTAAAAAAGAGATATATTTTGGTGCAAGCCACTGTGAGAAAAAGGTTAACATTAAAATGTAGTAAAACAAGAAAAAAATAATTTAAAGTGGATTGTAATTCATAACATTTTTGAGTAAATTATATTTAAAAATGGTTTTAAATATTTATTATGTATTTATTGTAGAAGTCAGACAAAGCCATTTTAAGTCAGACAAAAAAAGTGTCAGATAGAAGCAATACTGTATATCATGTACAAAATTCAGGTTTGACATTTTGAATTGAAACCACAGAGAAAGAACTGATGATGACTGCCAAAGGCAAACTCCCGTTGTGTGGGGACAGTTTTATTTTTTCATGGACTCTTCAGATAGTTAATGTGATAGTTGAGAAATGCCATTGCCTTATGGGTCCAGGAGGAGCCAATCATGGTGCCAGAGGTTACATGTCAGCAGGCTTTTAGCCCAGAGTGTGGGGCCTCTGACTTCTGCTGGGTACTTTCTCATCTCTCCTGAAGTCAGCTAACGCCTGTGAAGGAAATCATCCTATATGGAGATCCTGCTTAGATAATGTTAACAAAAAACAATGATGTAAAATTGCCTTTAAAATCTGGGCATTGGAATGTTTACTATTACCAAATGTATACTTAAGTTTTATCTTAGAAGAAAGCCAATCCCTTCCTCCGGGAGCTTCTAATAACGCAGCCATCTGGCCATGTGGAGCGGGTGGGATCCCTTAATCTGGGGGTATTAAAATACTGATCTACAAACCTTTTGAAGAAAAAATTGGCTCTTTTCTTACCCCAATCTACAGGCTCCTACTAGATTCAGGACCCTGGACCAAAATTATCTTTGAAAGAATATGACATTTTCCTTGATTAGTATTTTAGACTAATGATAAATAAAATGGCAATTTATGCATCAATGTTGTTATGCCATAGTGCTGTCAGACATTCTGGAACACACTTGAGGTTTGGAATGATAACTGCATTTGTATCCAGTTATTACTGCTTTGAAATGATTGCAGTAATCACACAAAATGAAATATAAAGTTTTACTTACACTGGAGACTGTCAAATCTCTCTGCTTTTTAAACTGTCAATATTTTAAAAAATATCTTCAAATTGCTGTTCTGAAGGCAGCTGTTCAAGCAGTTTGTGATGAGAGACTCAGTAAAAAGTATAGAAATTCCTAAACAATGCCAGATATTTTAACTAGCCCATACATTAAGCCAATTTTATCCCTAAATTAAAAAAATAAAGAATAAGTATGCTTCTCAAGGAAATTATTTTCCCACTATTTTGTTGTTTCTAAAGACATTTATTTTGGAGCAAAAGAGCATACTTATATATAAAATCTGATATACATTTACCAGTTAAAAAACACACTATATTTATCTTAAGTTGCCATTTTAAAGATGTGCTTTATTGAGATATAATTCACATGCCATGTGACTTACCCATTTAAAGTATACTTCAATGGTTTTTAATATATGCACAGGATTGTGCAACCATTGCCATAATCAACTTTAGAATATTTCTTCATCCACAAAAAAAAATGTATTTATTAGCAGTCAGTCTCCATTTCTCCCCAAAAATCCTCTCCCTAGCCCTAGGCAATCACTCATCTTTCTGTCTCTACACATTGGCCTATTTTGGACATTTTATATAACCAGAGTCATTCAATATGTGTTTTTTGGTGACTGATATAATTTTTTACAACACTTTGATTTGATAATTCTACACATAACACTATGATCATCATGCTAAGTGCAGTCACCATCTGTCACCACCCAACTTATTACAATATTATTGACTATATTTCCTATGCTATACTTTTCACCTCTGTGACTTACTTATTTTATAACTGGAAGTTTGTACCTTTTAATCCCTTCACCTATTTCACCCATCCCCACTCCCCTTTAGCGCATGCTCGCGCGTGCACACACACACACACACACACACACACACACACACAAGCTTTTTGACTATAATTTTGCCATCTTTCATCTCCTTAGTGATAAGAGCTTTCTCCTGTCATCTTCTCCCACTGAAAGGGGTAGTATTAAGGAAAAATGATGCCCAAGGATGGTGGGGACAGAGATGAGTCAAATTTCCTTTGGAACAGAATTTATCTGGAAGCTTTACCTTGTTTGTATTTTAAATTGAAGGGAAAAGGAATACATATGATAGACTTGGTTCCACTTTGTTTACTTTTTCTCTCACAGAGGTTATTAGGTTTCTAATACATAAAGAGCTGAGATAAATTTCTGAACCTTCAGGAGTCATGCTCTGGGATAGTGCAGGCAAAGAAAATGCAAATATGGATCAAATATCAAG
The DNA here is from genome assembly GCF_009762305.2 of Zalophus californianus. Taxonomy (NCBI): domain Eukaryota; kingdom Metazoa; phylum Chordata; class Mammalia; order Carnivora; family Otariidae; genus Zalophus; species Zalophus californianus. The sequence continues at coordinate 184,328,844 of NC_045597.1, forward strand.
CAGATGAATTATTACAGATGTCCAGGGGCCTTCTATTCATAAGCAGACCTTTGGTTTCTTTTTGAATCAAGATGACTTTTCAACTCTTCACTTTGAATACAGCAAGTAAGCCAAATTTCAGGGAGCCACAGTAATACATTAACGAGTTTAATAGGGAAAATCTTTTTCTGGAGTATGTGGAGCATGTACTGAGCAAGGGGAAGTAGACAAAGGATTCATGTCTTCTGATAGATGAGCTAGACCTCAGGAAGTGGTAGTTGAGATGACTTGTTTGCTGATCCTAAATCACTCATGACTGGAATATGAAATGCTTTCCCATTATCAGGTCGAATATGATAATTCTATATATATCATCCTTCAAAATTCATTGTAGTTACACTGCTTTTTTTTTAAATAAGCTCTTACCACTCTCTTAGATGGTTTTAATTCAAACCTTTAACTCTCCTTAATTTGGATAAGCATGCTCAAATGAAAGCATGACAGAGAAAACAGGGCTATTCCTGAATCATGGAAGCCACAAATAACTCAGATCCCCAAAGTATGAACAACCATGATAAAAAACTAACAAGAAAGAACTGGAGAAGCAAGAAGGCTATGTGACCAAAACCCACCTAGTTTTCAAAAATTTTAAAATAATCCTATTTTCCATGTAGAGACACATCATTGTTCAGAGTGTTAAAGTTCTGTAAATTTCACCATAAAACAATGGAGTAAATTCCAGACACAATAAATGAGGTATCCATGTCGACTCTTTAGAATCTTTAGCTGACTCTTGGGAGAATGTGTTCCCCTTACATGGCTAGAACATTCTCTCATCTTTCAGGTATGAGTACAGAAGAGGCAAGAGGTTGTGCTTTGCCTACAGTCAAAGCCTGGCTCTGTACTTGCTAGATCCTAGTCTAAAGAGGTGTAATAAAATACTGTGCAGAATTTCTATGAAGACTAAAAGAAATACAAAGTAAAGAACATCAGAGAAAATTGGATGCCATTTTATGGATTTCTGGATTATTGTCTATAAGGGTGAATTATTTGAAGTTGCTGCTCTTAGTCCACACAAAAATGGCAATTTCATAAGGCCCAATCTAAATAATTTGAGGTAGAATATTATAAAGTGCATCTATTTCATAAAATGTAAAGCAATTAAAATTTGGATCCTTGCATGTAGCTACTCCCACTTCTACCCAGATCTTATTTACTTGGTATAAATCTTTGTCTCCATTTAATTATGTAAACATTATTTATAATAAAAACATTAAATTATTTTTTCTAAATCTTTATTATTTATGTTTGGGGTACATATAAGTATAGAGTGCCACCTTGTTTTTTAGGGCTATCAAATATTTAATTAAGAAATGCCTTCCTTCTTATTCCCAGAAGTATTTGTGACTTAATTTATCTAAATGTACACATGGGTATGAGTGCTGCCTGGTATCACATCCGTAAAACCAATGGATGAGTCCAACAGACATGAAAGTGCCAAGTGCATATAGGGAAGTAAAAAAAAAAATACAGTTTAAAGCAGAAATGTAGGCAAGTTAAAAACATCAACCACTGTCTAATCATTATCATTTAAGTCCCTAAATGTGAATACTGCTATTTGTGAGAACTTATAGACCTAGACATAACAGAGACTCTTTTATTAGGAAAAAGATCTTAAATCAGAATGAGTAAATACCCACTTTTATGTATACAAATCAACCACTAGGATCCAACGCATAATTTCAATTTCTTAATACAGTATAAAAAAGGATATATGGATTAGTTTTACTTTAAACACTTAAAAACAGCAGCCAGGAATGCACTTTTTACCAGTGTGGAAAAGCTTATCAGTTAAATTGACAAAAATCCTCCTCCAGGTATGATGAGACAACTCATCTTTGACTATCACGTAAGAACCAAATGCTATAGGCTTGATAAATTACTGTAAATACATAGTTTTAAATTTTGTAGAAATTTTTTTTTAAAGATTTTATTTATTTGTTTGACAGAGAAAGAGAGCACAAGCAGGCAAAGTGGCAGGTGGAGGGAGAGAGAGAAGTGGTCTCCCCACTGAGCAGGGAGCCCAATGCGGGACTCGATCCCAGGACCTGGGATCATGACCTGAGCCAAAAGAAGATGCTTTAACCGACTGACCCACCCAGGCATCCTGAAATTTTGTAGAAATTTTTGTATTGGTATAAGAAAGTGGTCAAGTTTCATTCTTCTGCATGTTGCTGTCCAGTTTTCCCAACACCATTTTTGAAGAGACTGTCTTTTTTCCATTGGATATTCTTTCCCGTTTTGTCAAAGTTTAGTTGACCATATAGCTGTGGTTTCGTTTGGGGGTTTTCTATTCTATTCCATTGATCTATGTGTCTGTTTTTATGCCAGTACCATACTGTCTTGATGACTATAGCTTTGTAATATAGCTTGAAGTCTGGAATCATGACACCTCCTGATTTGCTTTTCTTTTTCAGGATTGCTTTGGCTATTCGGGGTCTTTTGTGGTTCCAAACAAATTTTAGAATTGTTTGTTCTAGTTCTGTGAGAAGTGCTGGTGGTATTTTGATAGGGATTGAATTAAATGTGTAGATTGCTTTGGGTAGTATAAACATTTTAACAATGTTTGTTCTTCCAGTCCATGAGCATGGAATGTTTTTCCATTGTTTTGTGTCCTCTTCAATTTCTTTCATAAGTGTTTTATAGTTTTCAGAGTAAAGATTTTTACTTCTTTGGTTAGGTTTATTCCTAGGTATCTTACTGTTTTTGGTGCAATTATAAATGGGATTGATTCCTTGATTTCTTTTTCTGGTGCTTCATTATTGGTTTATAGAAATGCAACAGGTTTCTGTATGTTGATTTTATAACCTGTGACTTTGCTGAATTCATGTAATAGTTCTAGCAATTTTTTTGGTGGGGTCTTTTAGGCTTTCTACATAGAGCACCATGTCACCTGCAAAGAGTAAAAGTTTGACCTCTTCCTCGCCAATTTAGATGCCTTTTATTTCTTTTAGTTGTCCAATTACTGAGGTTAAAACTTCCAGTACTATGTTAAATAATAATGGTGAGAGTGGGCATCACTGTCCTGTTCTTGACCATAGGGGTAAAGCTCCCAGTTTTTCTCCATTGAGGATATTAGCTGTGGTCTTTCATATATGGCCTTTATGATGTTGAGATACATTTCATCTATTCCTATAGGCAGTAACATCTTTGACATTGGCCACAGCAACTCTTACTAGACACATCTCCAGTGGCAAGGGAAACAAAAGCAAAAATGAAACTATTGGGACCTCCTCAAGATAAAAAGCTTCTGCACAGTGAAGGAAACCATCAACAGAACTAAAAGCCAGCCTACAGAATAGGAGAAGATATTTACAAATGACATATCTGATAAAGGGCTAGTATCTGAAATCTATAAAGAACTTATCAGGGGCTCCTGGGTGGCACAGTTGGTTATGCTTCCAGCTCTTGGTTTTGGCTCAGGGCATGGTCTCAGGGTCGTGAGACTGAGCCCCGTGTCTGGCTCTGTGCTCAGCATGGAATCTGCTTGAGATTCTTTCTCCCTCTCCCTACCCCTCCTGCTTTGTGCTCGCTCTCTCTAAAATAAATAGATAAATAAATAAATAAATAAATAAATAAATAAATAAATAAATAATCTTTTAAAAAAAGAACTTATTAAACTCAACACCCAAAAACAAATAATCCAGTTTAAAAAATGGGCAGAAGACATGAACAGACATTTTTCTAAAGAAGACATACAAATGGCTAATAGGCACATGAAAAGATGTTCAACCACTCCTCCTCAGGGAACTACAAGTCAAAACCATGATGAGATACCCCCTCATACCTGTGAGAATGGCTAAAATGAACAACACAGGAAACAACAGATGTTGGCAAGAATGCAGAGAAAGGGAAACCCTTTGCACTGTTGGTGAGAATGCAAACTGGTGCAGCCACTCTGGAAAACAGTATGGAGGTTCCTCAAAAGGTTAAAAATAGAACTATCTTATGACCCAGCAATTGCACTACTAAGTATTTACCCAAAGGATATGAAAATAAAGATTTGAAGGGTACAGGCATCCTGATGTTTATAGCAGCATTATCAACAATAGTCAAACTATGGAAAGAGCCCAAATGTCCATCAACTGATGAACGGATAAAGAAGATGTGGTATATATACACAATGGAATATTACTCAGTCAGCCAAAAGAATGAAATCTTGCCATTTGCAATGATGTGGATGGAGCTAGAGTGTATTATACTAAATGAAATAAGTCAGTGAGAGAAAGACAAATACCATATGATTTCACTCATCTGTGAAATTTAAGAAAACAGATGAACATATGGGAAGGAGAAAAAAAAGAGAGAGGAAAGCAAACCCTAATAGACTCTTAACAATAGAGAACAAACTGGGTAGAAGGAGGTAGGTGGGCAAGGATGGGCTAAATAGGTGATGGGTATTAGGAGGGCACTTGTGATGAGCACTGGGTGTTGAATATAAGCAATGAATCACTAAATTCTACTCTTGAAACCAGTATTACACTATATGTTAATGAATTAGAATTTAAATAAAATTTAAATAAAATTTGAAACAAAAAATTTGTAGAAATTTATGTTTTATATTTTATGCTAATGAACTAGAATTTAAAATTTGAAACAAAAATTTGTAGAAATTTATGTTTTAACTCTTCAATTAAGCTTTCATTAGAGGTTATTTCTAATTTTTCACCTTCAAAGTAATAAAATCAAATAAACTTCCAGTGATTGCCTTTCTTCACTTCTTAAAGTCATATACATTTGCGAACACAAAAAATGTAAAAGTGCAGACACACATTTGCAGTCTGAGTAGCTTAACTATTTTAGAGTAAATGAAAAGCAATTCAAGCACTTAAAATTACTAGGAATAAATGATAGTGAATCTAATTTTAAAATGCAAATAACTGATCTAAACTAGACATCTAACTAGCACATCTCATATTTTTGACAGCCAAACCCATAAATAACTCCAAACTTTACCTCTCCAGGATGCCTCAGGTATACTTGAGCAAACACTTTGTGCATTTCCAATAATTAATGCTGCAGTCCGTCAGTATAGATAAAAAGTGCAAAAACCAAACACTCAAAAGCAACTTCAAAACACACATGTGTTGGCGATGTAATGCAGGGAAGTGGAGTGACTCTCTAAAGAATTTAGTCCTCCAATTCAGCTGTTAAGGGGAGAAAGGTACTTTTCCTTCCTTTGAACAGATCTAGATTGACTGTCTACATTGATGAATGGCACCAGAAAGCAGTTGTCACTTCCACATCACTAGGCTCAGTCTATTTGGCCTGCGCTAGGTCTACATATGAAGCCATTAGCTCAAGGCACATGTCCCAATTATTGTCCCCATAGCTTTGATCCTGAGGGCCCTTTAGCGACTCAACTTAAAATATTCTAACAGGTTGGCAAGTCCTTAGAAGTAACTTGCTTTTCAATTAAATGACTGTAGTTTACACATCGTCAATAAATAATTAGGTAAAATAATTAAAGAGAAACAAAAAATATAGAGAGAACATCTATCATAGTAAAAGGATAAAAACTAGTCTTTCATATTTGTTTCCTCTGACAATGATTCTGATTACTTACTAAAATATCCATGTTTCAAAAGACTTTCTGCATAGTGAATACAGTGAGTGTGTTTGTGTGTGTGTGTGTGTGTGTGTGTGTGTGTGTGTTGGTAAAACTACATATATCCTGATTTCTGGCTTCTTTATCCAGTTTGCTTCCTTAAACTTTATTTCTTTAAGGTAATGACTTCTGGAGAAATGGCTAATTCAAGTTAGCTCAGGCTGGTAACAAATATGGCAAGTAAACCTTCAATTCCAATTATGGAATCAAGTATTCAAAATAGGTGACTCAGAAACTCTTCGAACACTTTATATTCTCTAACTACTCCAAAAATCATAGACAGCAATAAGGCAGGGAGCTGTTTTTTTTTTTTTTTAAGTTTCATGTTTCAATATTTCTGACTTCAATCATGAAAATGCCCATTAATCTGACCTCATAATTTACAGAAAAAGAGGGAAAATTAAAAAATAAATATCATTATAGTTTCCTGTGTGAGGTTAAAAATTCCAGCTTTCAACTGAAGAATACTGTGAATTGCGTATTTGTAGCTTTTGGAAAGCCTCCAAAAGACCTCTCTCTGTGCAAGAGAGGCAGCACTGTCCGGACAAGATCATCTTGGGCTGTGAGGCCGTGAAGCTCATTCATTTGTAATGCCCAAACCTCATCATAGCATAGTCTGTAGCCAGCTAACATTTACCACTTGAAAGGGAAACAGAGTAATACATAAGAAACATTCTTGGGCTTCAAATAACTTCATCAAATTTTTTTCACTAGGAGTAAATAATAAAAGAACAATCAAAACAAATAACTTCTAAAATGTAAGTGCAAATACATATAGGAAAAATGTGTTTTTAGTATTTTTATTGCAGCATAGAATAACAGAATTTTAGAGCAGGAAGTGCATTTAAAAATCTTCTGGGAGTGCCTGAGTGGCTCAGTCAGTTAAGTGTCCTGGCATTGATTTTGGCTCAGGTCAATCTAGGGTTGTGGGACCCAGACCCACATCGGGCTCTGCGCTAAGTGGAGTCTGCTCAGGATTCTCTCTCTCCCTCTCCTTCTGCCCCTCCCTGCTCACTCTCTTTCTCTCAAAATAAATAGATCAAATCTTTAAAAAAAAACATCTGGTTCAACTCTTTCATTTCATCTGTAAGGAAACTGAATCCCAGGTAAGGAAAGCATGCCAAATTTCAAAGCTAGTTCGTTCGTTCGTTCGTTCGTTCGTTCGTTCCTTCCTTCCTCCATCCCTCCCTCCCTTCCTGCATGTACTTTACTCATTCTATTCACTCATTTATTCATTTAAAGAAAACTTAGAGGGCAACTTCTATGCTTGTTGAAGTAAATATTGACATACAACAATAAAAGGGTCAGAGATCCTTCCCTTCCTTATGATCTGGGGGACTAAAGTATTTATTTACTGGAAATCAGACCATTGTAAATGAAGACAGAGAGGAATGGATGTTACAACAGAGGTACAAGCTAAAATGATAATGGAATCTAGATAAGGGAAAAGGGTGGGCTTTGAGACGCGGAGGTTTAGAAAGGCCAGATGGAGACCTTTGAATAAATTAATCTAGGAAACAAAATGAAAAGGTAGATATACTGGAAGAGAAAACTGGCAAAATGGTAAATGAAGGTTCCATTGTCTTGATAGGATTCTGTGCTTTCTATTTTAAGCACTGGGAAGCAACAAGAGGATGATGAAAGCTGTATCTTAACTTTTGCCTCATTGTCAGCTGAGGCTGTGGGTGTCAGTTGAGGATAGATGCCCCTTGAAATCTCCTTCAATTACCTTTGATGCTTCAATTCACTGGCACAAAAGTGGAGCATCCTCCAGAGATTTCTACAAGGTGGCCATCTTACTAGAGATCAACTCTGGTGTGAAACTCAGTCATTTCTTTGGTTTGCACAGAAAAAAAAAAAAATTCACACCAGCCCTTTTAGTTTAGTAGATTATGTCAATATCTTTTGGTGAAGAGGGGTTGTGTGTGTGTGTGTGTGTGTGTGTGTGTGTGTGTGTGTGTATAGGGGGTATTTACCCCTTTACCATCACCCTGTGCTTTTCATTCCTTTCCTTCCATCTTATCTCATCTACTCCCTCCTTGCTACTCCTGGACTTCAAATTCTCCATCATGCAGTATGGTTTCCTTGCTGAAATCCTGACACAGCCCAAGGCAGGATTGGGAGTATATGATGGTGGTTGAGAACTGGACTCCTATCCCAGGTCCCCCCTCTTGAGCAACCTCTTAAAAGGCTCCATATCCTCATCCATAAAATGAGGAGACCACAGTATCCAACTCATTGAGTTTTTGGAAGGGTTTAAGACATAGAGCTTATAAAGCCTAGCTGAGGAAATGCTCAATAAATATTTTTGCTTTGCTATTATTATTATTTCTCCATACACTTACCAATTTATATTTAAAATTATTTAACTTTAAAGTACATACACTGTTTAACAGTCTTTTAGTGAAAAATATCTGCCTTGGGGCGCCTGGGTGGCTCAGTTGTTAAGCGTCTGCCTTCAGCTCAGGTCATGATCCCAGGGTCCTTTGATGGAGCCACACATCAGGCTCTCTGCTCAGCGGGGAGCCTGCTTCTCCCTCTCCCACTCCCCCTGCTTGTGTTCTCTCTCTCTCTCTGTCAAATAAATAAATAAATAATATTTTTAAAAAAAGAAAAATATCTGCCTTCTACCTTGTCCCCCTCCTAAATTGTGACATTTCCCAAACTCCTTCTTCAATTTCTTCAAGTATACTGCTATACTGATCTCAAATGTTAGACATTGTATCCTATACTGTAAATGAGGATTTAGCACTCTTAGACTGTTATCTCCACTCCACTCTCCCTCCACTCTCTCCTCTCCATATTTTTATATCACAATTTTTGGCAAATCAGTATTTCATGTTTGCTTTGTTGTAACCAAGTAATTATTGATCAGTGGGAGCCACATTGTATACTGTGATTTTCCTTTTTCCATAAAACTTACTCTTACTGGATTCAATTCTTGACTTACATAGTAGATTGAATCATTGTTTGGCCAATATTCATCTTTTGCCAGCTCCATAGGAAGAATCTACTTCTCTGCCCATTAACTATGAACATGGCTATGTGACTTGCTTTGGTCAATGAGATCTTAGCAGATGTAACTCAAGCCAATGCTTGAAATGTACTTGTGTGGCAGGTACGTTTGTGCCTATCATCTTCCTTATAGGAACTTGCTCTGAGCCTAGCCCACTGACTCAAGGACTGTAAAGGACATGATCAACACCCAAACCCAGTCAAGCCCAACCTGGCAACCCCACAACAACCTGAAGACCCATGTGAAGTATATCTTTGGATACCACTGAAACATTGTGGTTGACTCTTACACAACAAAAGCCAGTTCTTACACCTATTTTTTCTGATTAGTTTTGTTTTACAGTTAGTAATCTTCTTTAAAATTCTAATAGATTTACAAAAGCATTAAGAATAACACTTTTCATATCATTAAACACAATATGACATTTACTTTTTTCCCGTTTAACCTGGAGACATTTTTATCGAGTCCCCTACCCTCTAGTCTCATCCAGGTTAACTGTCCTTCAGGTTTCATGCACAGCTGCCTTCCTCAGACTTTCCAGCCTCACCTATTTTGGATCATCTGTTTTAAATAGCCAATGTCTCATTTCTTGATTTACTCTCTTGTTTTGAATGTGCACATTTGTCAAGTAGCTTTCTTAGGGTGCATGGGAGAAAGCTTTAGGCATTGCTCATTTTGGAAAAGTCTTACTTTAATCCTCACTTTTGATTGATAGATTGGCTAGGTATAGAATTCTAGGTTGAAAATCCTTTCACTAAAAAATTTGAAGACATTGCTCTGATGTCTTTCAGCTTCCAGCAATGCTGTCAAACAGCGATATGCTGTTCTGATTCTTTTCCTTGTGTTAGCGGCTTATTTTTCTTATTAGAAGCTGTGATAATCCTCTTTATCCTATCCCTTGTATTATAAAATTTCGTGATGGTAAGACTTACTGTGGATTTCCCCTACTGGTTGTGGCCTATTTTCTGAGCTCTATTAAGCAAAACACTCTTTCAAATCTGAGAAATTTTATTATCTTTTTGATAATTTTGTCTCCTCCATTTTCTGTTTTCACTCTACCACTTATATTAGTTAGATATTGGATTTCTTGAATTGATCCTCAGATTTTTTTTATTATTTCCTCTTTGCTTGCATTTTTTGTTATACTTTCTGAAAGATTCTCTTGACTTTATCTTCCAATATATCTATGGAATTTAAAAATTTCAGCTCTCACAATTTTAATTTCCAAACTCCCTTCCCTTTTATAATTGCTTAAAAGAATAAGTCTTATTCTCATTTTATGGATGCACTGTTTTACTTATTTCTCTTATTGTAAACATTCTAGATATTTATTTGTTGATGAATTACTTTTTTCCCTATATCTTTTTCTATTTCTTTTGAGTTCTACTTGTCTGTTTTATTTGTATCTTTTGTGTTAGAGGTTTTTTTCAAGTCTCTGTCTTTAATTGCACATTTATATTTAGGAGTGATGAACTCAAAGTCAGATTGGAAACCACTGAGTGTTTATTAACTAACAGTTTTCTCTGTCAGTTGATTGGATGGGGGTACAGCCATATAATCCCTTGCTATCAGCATGTAAATGTTCCCTTCCTTGCAATCAATCTGTTTATCCAAAGAGGAATTCTCCAATTTATTGCTTGGGGTATTGTAGTTAACAGTTTGGCTTCCAGCATTTTGGGATCTTGGTAGTATAGGAGTTGGAAAGAGTGTCTTATCACTTAGCACTTGGACTTTCATTTACACGCAGGTTTTAGTACTGTGATTTTCCCTTATCTTTCTCTGGAGACTGGTTTAGTGTCACTATGGAATAAACCTTCAATACCATTGGTTTATTGAAGAATCATTGGCTGAATATTTTATGCACCACCTACTGTGTGAAGTGCTAAGAGTGCAATGAACAAAACTTCTTGCTGAGAAGGAAGGGATGGTGGCCTCCTATGTAGGATTAGGGAGAGTTTCTTACTAGGTATGTCTCCTGATGCAAAGGGAAGCAAGGGCAAAAATAAACTATTGGGACTTCATCAAGATAAAAAGCTTCCAGTTAAGAAATGGGCAGAAGACATGAATAAACATTTCTCCAAAGAAGACATACAGACGGCTAACAGACATATGAAAAGATGTTCAACATCACTCAACATCAGGGAAATACAAATGAAAACCACAGTGAGATATCACCTCGCACCAGTCAGAATGGCTAAAATTAACAATACAGAAAACAACAGGTGTTGGTGAGGATGCAGAAAAAAGGAACCATTTTACACTCTTGGTGGGAATGCAAACTGGTGCAGCCACTCTGGAAAAACAGTATGGAGGTTCCTCAAAACATTAAAAATGGAACTACCCTATGACCCAGCAGTTGCACTACTACCTATTTACCCAAAGGATATAAAAACACTGATTTGAAGGGATACATGTACCCCAATGTTTACAGCAACATTATCAACAATAGCCAAATTATAGAAAGAGCTCAAATGTCCATTGACTGATGAATGGATAAAGAAGATGTGGTTATATATACACAATGGAGTATTAATCAGCCATCAAAAAAAATGAAATCTTGCCATTTGCAATGATATGGATGGAGCTAGAATGTATTGTGCTAAGCAAAATAAGTCAGAGAAAGATAATACCATAGGATTTCACTCCTATGTGGAATTAAAAGAAATAAAACAAATGAACATGGAGAAAAACAACAACTTAACTATAGAGAACAAACCGAGGGTTACTAGAGGGAAGGTGGGCAGGGGAATGGGTTAAATAGGTATCAAGGAGGGCACTATTGCGATGAACACTGGGTGTTGTATGTAAGTGATAAATCACTAAATATTACATTTGAAACTAAAAACAAAAACAAACAGAAAACAACAACAACAACAAAACTGGATGAAAAACGAAGTGATAGCATGACTAAGAAATGTCAAGCAGTTAACAGCACCACCTACCAGCTCCTGGGATTCCACCCTCCACCCCACCAACTGGGGAAGGTTCGTTGCTATGGCATTGGTTCTCTTACACCTGGAGGGTAGAGAGGATTAATAGTGGTGACAGCAGAATTTCAGGTTAAGAGTGCCAGCTCAGAGTCTGGTAGGAACTGGGGCACCTTCCTCAGGGAGAGTTATATGCACACAGATGACAGCTGATGGCATTCGGGCTTCCAGTGGAAGGAGATGAGGCTGCCATCTGAAATCCATTACTCCCTTGAAAGCTGTGCTTTATGGCAAACCTCTGTCTCTTGAAAATGCGAACAGTAGTATTTAAGGACTTTAGCACATTTCTTAGAGACCACAGGATTCCAGATTGCTATTCCAGTTTCTTTGGGCACATTGGTGCCAATTATCTTCAACAGCCTAGAGCCCCCAGATGTGAGAAACAGCCCATGTGAGTTTGATGAGATCATTCTGGTGCTGACCACAGGATGGATCTTTATTTTTTGCACACCTGATCTCCACATTCAATCTTGAAGGATAGGTTAGGATGAGGGTAAGAAATGGGAGTGCATTTTTTTCTTCTGATCATTCAGACCTCTTAAGTGCTACCTCCTCAAAGTGATCTTGTACAATCATCCCATTATTGTCTCTTCTGGCACTGAACACTTCTTCATGGTGGTTATCACATCTGCATAAGCTTTATTTATTTCCTGTCTTTTTTCTCAATTAGAAGGTAGATTTATGGAGAACAGGACCGCCATCTATCAGTGTGTACCCGACATCTATTAAAGTGCCTGGCACCACAAATGTTCAGTAAATAGCTGCTAAATTAATAAAGAATGACCAGGTCATAGAGGAAGATAGAGAGATCTTGAATTGGCCATGTCAAATGTTCCATTTTGGCCCAAACCTGTGTTGTTTTGGACTATTGCTTTCTGCCTGATTTGATTGGAAGCAATTTTGTAGTTAATTTTAGCATAATCTGGCAGGACCTGCTTTCCCTAGGAATCAAGCTGGCAATTCTCATTCTTTCAGACTTGAGAGCATCTTAAAGTGTTTTTTTTTTTTTTTTTAATATGAACAAGGGGCTACAGCAAATAAGCAAAAAAAAAATATCTTTGTTCTTCAGGAAGTATTACATATGGGCACGAGCCAGAGGGCATCATATTTCTAGGTAATAAATACAGTAAATAAAAGGCGGCTTATGAAGTATTGACAAAAGTGTTTGTAAGCCAGTTATCAGACAGCTTTTGATGTATGAATAGGGAGAATCCCCTTCACACTTCCTGTGCCTTGTATGGGAAGGGGCTTTTTTCCTTTGAGTGGCTGTATATGTGTGTGTTCGGGGATATTTTAAGGTGGATTGCTCTAGCAGTATTTCTGAGAGTAGTTGAGATGGTCCTCATAGTTAGGAAATAAATAAAATCACAAATCACCGGTGCTCGACAAGGTACACTTGACTTGCTCAGCGGACTAAGGAAGTTGCATCAAGTACTTGCATTCAACAACTTCAGCTGCCACCGCACAATTAAAAAGGAAGGCATAAATGAAAGTCAAAATTGACTTGACCGTATGTTTTACCTCTTCCTTTAAAATTATCTTGCATACATAGTTGCAGAAGATGTTCTGACACTTACTACAAGTAAAATATCTTAAAAGAACATAGTATTGAAAAAATACACTAAAAATCATGCTTTTGGTACTGAATACCATCACACTTTGGGGTAGGGTTTTAACATGTGAATTCTGCAGGAACACAAACATTTAATCCATAACTTCACGTGTCTGTCTTGGAAAGACCTCTATGTGGGCAGTTTCTTTCCCCGGACTCTGCCCTTCTCGAATTCTAATATTAGATTAAAAATTGGTCTCATTTCATCTCAGATCCTTGTACTTCTACAGAGTTACAGAGATAGGCCTACATTTGTTTTGTTCCCGCTGCTGCTGCCTGCTCTAGGACCTCGTTCTCTGTGACTGGGAGCAAAAGTCTTCAAATGACATCCCCAACTTCAACTATCTCCATTCTGTGTCCTGCTCCTCCCCAGCCTAAAAAGTTTCCATTTTTCCTTTAATGTCTAGAGGAACCTTAGCAAGGGGGATGAGTCACTCCATGTGCTAAGTGCTTATACATAAATTATATCACTATACATGCATTATATTACACTTTGTATACTTTAATCTTCATGTGCATTCTACCATTATACACACATTATATCACATAATGTCATTTAATCCTCACCATCCCCAGATAAGGTAGGCACTACCACCTTCATGCACTCCACTCGTCAACTCTGCTCCTTAAATTCCAGCCAAATGAGACCAGTGGAATGGTCTGAACATGCCCAGGGCTTGCTTGCTTCTACGCCTCTGCTCACACCTTTAGCACTACTGGGGAGGGGCCTGTTGTCTATGTTGTGCTCCTCACCCCCTCCTCTATGCATCCATTCAGACCTCAACTAATATGCTGTCTTCTTCAATGCCCTCACTTGCAGGTTTTCTGAAGTCCTGTGTTCCCCTAAGCATTTGTTCTTAACTGCTGCTACATAGCATTGTCCTAGTCATGTTAATAGATAGAAGGGTCTTCTTTTAGTAGTTCATGAACTCCTTATTAGAAGTGTTTGCTTATTCACTTTCACTTAAAAAATTATATATAGTAAAATTTATATCCAATAAAGCTCAGTTTTGGGGGTGTACAGTTCTATGAGAAATCTCTTTCCACTGTGTGTGGGCACAGCAAGAAGGCAGCTGTCTGCAAACCAGGGAGAGAGTTCTCACCAGAACCGAAACCCTGTTGGACCTTAATGTTCAACTTTCCTCCAGAAACTACATAGCCTCCAGAACTGTGAAAAAATAAATTCCTGTTGTTTAAGCCATGAACATGTAAAATAAAATAAAAAGAGTAATCTTGAATATTTTTTTTTGCCTGATTGCATCAAACTAAACAGGGAAAGAATCATTATTTAGAAATGGGAAAATAAAAATTTTCAGTGGGTTCAAAGTGGACAAAAAAAATGGGAGCTGTTATTTTGACAGGCAGAAATCTGCACATACCACGCAAGAGATAAGCAGACCTGAGACAAATTTGTTTCAGATAAAGTAAACCAAATGATAGGAAAATAATAAAATAATATTAATAAACATTCACTCTTTCGATTTGGCATGTAGAACTTTCTTTTTTTTCTTGAAGCTACATTAAAAACACCATTTTCTGTAGAAACTCCCTCCAAAGTCATTTGATACCTGTATTTTAATTGGGTAGGAAATGTTCTGATGTCATGTGTAGATTTACATACATCTTTCTCATATACCTTGTCAGATTGTGTCATGTTAAAATTTCCAAGTTACGGCGAATTTAATCACACAGTCCACGGCTTTCTGCCCTGTGGTTCTTGTAACCAGTAATGAGATACTCAGCTATACAGCCTAAAAAATTAAACAGCTAAACAGCTTTTTAGCAGCTACAGATGAGTGGCATACAAAACCATGTCTTGAATGCGATCTTTGTGAGCCTTTTACTTTCTGTTAGCAATAGCAATTTGCTTTCTCTACCGGGCCAATTAGTTGTAGATGTGAGCCAATATTATGTTCATATTCTCTTTCTTCTCTCCTCCATCAGTTTTCATAGAAACAACACCAAAAATATACACAATCTATTTTTCTCTGTATTTCTGCTTTACAAATGAGTCTTCACCACAGAGGAGTTAGAATTTTATGAAAGGGGAAAGATTAATGAAAGCAGGAGGAAGCTGCTGCAGGTAAATAATTAAAATTAATAAACTTGGATTCTAAAATGATTACTAAGTGAGAAGGAAGATAATAACTAACATTTATTGAGTCAAACACTATTCAAAACACTTTGTGTCATTATTTTACGTACTCTTCATAGCGATCCTGTGCAGTAATTACTCTAATTATTCCCAGGAAACCAAGGCACAGAAAAGGTAACCACAATGTGTAAAACCCTATGCTAAAAGTCATCAGGGGAAAAAAATAAAATAAGATAAAATAAAAGTCATCAAGGGGCATAAAAATATCAACCCAAAGACCCAAGGTCTAGAAGAGAAGGTAGCAGTTGTAATAACATGTATTGGTTGTGTTAGTGAGTGCTAGGCACTGTGCTATGCATTATTTTAATTTGTCTTCTGGAAGCCCAAAGATGTAGTTATTGTGATTTCTGTTTTCTAGCTGAAGAACTGAGACTTAAATAGGTTAAGTAAATCCTGCAAAGTCAGGCAAATACTGTGCATAAGAGTGAAGATTAAATTCCAGTCCGCATAAACATTTTAACAATGTTTATTCTTCCGATCCATGAGCATGGAATGTTTTTCGATCTTTTTGTGTCTTCTTCAATTTCTTGTTCTGTAGTTCCTACAGTATAGATCCTTTACTTCTTTGGTTAGGTTTATTCCAAGGTATCTTATGGCTTTTGGTGCTATTGTAAACGGAATTGATTCTCTAATTTCTCTTTCTACAGTTCCATTGTTAGTGTGTAAGAAGGCAACTGATTTCTGTGCATTGATTTTGTCTCTTGCCATATTACTGAATTGCTGTATGAGTTCTAGTAATTTGGGGGTGGAGTCTTTTGGGTTTTCCACATAAAGTATCATGTCATCTGCAAAGAGAGAGAGTTTGACTTCTTCTTTGCCAATTTGAATAACTTTTATTTCTTTTTGTTGTTTGATTGCTATTGCTAGGACTTCAAGTACTATGTTGTACAACAGTGGCAAGAATGTTGCCCAGAGCAATCTATACTTTCAAGGCCATCCCGATCAAAATACAAAAGCCATTTTTCAAAGTGTTGGAACAAACAATCTTAAAATTTGTATGGAATCAGAAAAGATGCTGAATCACCAAGGAAATGTTGAAAAAGAAAAACAAAGCTGTGGGCATCACGTTGCCTGATTTCAAGCTATATTACAAAGCTGTGATCACCAAGACAGCATGGTACTGGGACAAAAACAGACACATAGACCAGTGGAACAGAATAGAGACCCAGATATGGACCCTCAACTCTATGGTCAAATAATCTTCAACAAAGGAGGAAAAAAGATGAAATGGAGAGAAGATAGTCTCTTCAATAAATGGTGCTGGGGAAATTGGACGGCTATATACAAAAGAATGAAAATTGACCATTCTTTTACATCATACACAAAGATAAACTCAAAATGGATGAAAGACCTCAATGTGAGACAGGAATCCATCAAAATCCTAGAGGAGAACATAGGCAGTAACCTCTTTGACATTGGCCACAGCAACCTCTTTAAAGACACGTCTCCGAAGGCAAGGGAAACAAAAGCAAAAATGAACTTTTGAGACTTCTTCAAGCTAAAAAGCTTCTGCACAACAAAGTAAACAAAGAGGCAACCCACGGAATGGGAGAAGATATTTGCAAATGACACTACAGACAAAGGGCTGATATCCAAGATCTATAAAGAACTTCTCAAACTCAACATCCAAAAAACAAATAATCAAGTCAAAAAGTGGGCAGAAGACATGAACAGACACTTCTCAAAAGAAGACATATAAATGGCTAACAGACACATTGAAAAAATGTTCATCATCATTAGCCATCAGGGAAATTCAAATCAAACCACACTGAGATACCACCTACCACCTTACACCAGTTAGAATAGCAAAAATGGACAAGGCAAGAAACAACAAATGTTGAAGAGGGTGTGGACAAAGGGGAACCTTCTCATACTGTTGGTGGGAATGCAAGTTGGTACAGCCACTTTGGAAAGCAGTATGGAGGTGCCTCAAAAAATTGAAAATAGAGCTACCCTATGACCCAGCAATTGCACTCCTGGGTATTTACCCCAAAGATACAGATGTAGTGAAAAGAAGGGCCATATGCACCCCAATGTTCATAGCTGCAATGTCCACAATAGCCAAACTGTGGAAAGAGCCGAGATGCCCTTCAATAGACGAATGGATAAAGACAATGTGGTCTATATATACAATGGAATATTACTCAGCCATCAGAAAGGATGAATACCCAACTTTTGCATCAACATGGATGGGACTGGAGGAGATTATGCTAAGTGAAATAAGTCAAGCAGAGAAAGTCAATTATCATATGGTTTCACTTATTTGTGGAACATAAGGAATAGCATGCAGGACATTAGAAGGAAGGGAAAAATGAAGGGGAAGAAATCAGAGGGGGAGATGAACCATGAGATACTATGGACTCTGAGAAACAAACTGAGGGTTTTAGAGGGGAGGGGGATGGGTTAGCCCAGTGATGGGTATTAAAGAGGGCATGTATTGCATGGAGCATTGGGTGTTATAAGCAAATAATGAATCATGGAACACTACATTAAAAACTAATGATATACTGTATGGTGACTAACATAACATAATAAAAAAAAGAAACTAAACTGGAAAACACAAACTTAAAAATAAATAAATAAATAAATAAATAAATAAATAAATAAATAAATTCATTCCAGTCCACTTGTCTATTTTGCTGGCTCCAATGTGTCTTTATTGAAATAAGGACCTCATACTTAGGGACAGAGGTCAGTCACATTTGAAGGAATCTCCCGTGGTTTGGTTCAGCAACCCATTTCTAATCTGGGCTCCAAATCCCTTTTTTAATAGTTTACGGGCTATAATAAGAGCTCGACACCAGGAACTCTAGTGTGGAACCAGAGCCGTTGCCATGATTTCAGAGTACAAAGAGAACTTAGAAGTTGTCTTTCCAAAAAGAAATGCTAATCCACATATATCAAGATGTTCACAGGTATTCTGGGGCTCACAAGTTAATTGGGTTAAAAGACAGGACCTAAAACTGTTTTTCAGATTTGCCATCAAATTTGGAGTTTTAACCATGTTTGAAAGATAGTTACTCATGATACAATTTCCAATATTTATACGTTTCTTCTAATCTACATTCAATGGAGGTGGACCTGGACTGTCCAAACTATTTCTCTAAGGGATGTTTCACATTCCAGGATATTCCTGGGAATGATTCTTCCTGCAGGATGTATATTTTGGGGCATGGAGTGGGGTGAAGGGAATGGATTGTATAGATCTATCAGTGATGGACTGCTCTGAACTAATGATTTTGTTTTTTATTTTTATTTATTTATTTTTAAGATTTTATTTATTTATTTGACATAGAGAGAGAGAGAACAAGTAGGCAGAGAGGCAGGCAAAAGGAGAGGGAGAAGCAGGCTCCCCACTGAGCAGGAAGCCCGATGCGGTACTCAATCCCAGGACCCTGGGATCATGACCTGAGCTGAAGGCAGCCACTTAACTGGCTGAGCCACCCAGACACCTTTTTTTTTTTTTTTTATTTTGGTGAGAACACTTACCATGAGATCCACATTTTTTTCTTTTTTTTATGTTATGTTAATCACCATACATTACATCATTAGTTTTTGATGTAGTGTTCCATGATTCATTGTTTGCATATAACACCCTCAAAAAGTTGAAAATAGAGCTACCATATGACCCAGCAAGTGCACTACTGGATATTTACCACAAAGATACAAATGTAGTGATCCAAAGGGGTACATGCACCCCAATGTTTATAGCAGCAATGTCCACAATAGCCAAACTATGGAGACAGCCAAGATGTCCATCAACAGATGAATAGATAAAGAAGATGTGGTATATATATATATATATATATATATATATATATATATATATATATACAATGGAAAATTATGCAGCCATCAAAAGGAATGAAATCTTGCCATTTGTAAAGGTGTGGATGGAACTGGAGGGTATTATGCTGAGTGAAATAAGTCAATCAGAGAAAGACATGTATCATATGATCTCACTGATATGAGGAATTCTTAATCTCAGGAAACAGAGGGTTGCTGGAGTGCTGGGGGGTGGGAGGGATGGGGTGGCTGGGTGATAGACATTGGGGAGGGTATGTGCTACGGTGAGTGCTGTGAATTGTGTAAGACTGTTGAATCACAGACCTGTACCTCTGAGATCTACATTCTTAACAAAATTTTAAGTGCACAATACAGCATTATTAACCATTAACTACAGGCACTATGTTTTACAGCGGATCTCTAAAACTTACTCATCGTGCAGAACTAGAACTTCAAACCTTGTTATCAGAGGCTGGAAAAATTATTTTCATTGCAAAAATGACTTATTTAAAACATTACTCTGTGTGATATTTACTTCCAGGGCTTTAATATATTTGCAGCTGAATCCACGATGGTTGTTGAGGATTTTTCTCTCCAAGAAGTATTTAATGTTGGGTTCAGTAGGTGATTTGGATAAATCCACAAAGAACCTGAAGTAGGAGCCAAGGTGGGTGGCAGAGCTTGGAAGAGGTGTCCCACAGGGAGAGGGTGAGAGTACTCAGGTACTCTGAGTTTGGTGGGTGATTGAGAAAGGACCATGAGAAAAAGAGACATTACCAAAAGCAGCCCATGAGAGGGGAACGTGGTGGCCTTATCTCTAGGAGCAGAACACAGGTTGAAGCTGGTGACAAAAGCTCCATGAATCACACTGGATTTGGGGCCAACCTTGGACAATTTTTGGAGCACTGGGTGTTGTATGTAAATCATGAATCACTAAATCCTACACCTGAAACTAATATTATATTGTATGTCAACTAACTAGAATTTAAATAAAAACTTGGATAAAAAAAAGAAAAAATTCTCCATTTTCATATGTGTGCTTCATATATAGTTAAGTGTGGATATTCTTTTCTTACTGTTAATCTTCCTCCATGACGACATAATATGGGGATAAAGCAGTAGGCAGGTTGGACTCTGATCGCTGTAGGTATGCATACCTAGGGATAGCAGGATGAGGGATGAGAGCTTAAGTCAACTAGCTTTATTACTGTATTATTGTTATTATTATTATTATTACTATATTACTACTACTAGTTGCACTCTCAATTTTACCCGTGACCTGGTAAGTAAACATTACAATATAAGGCTCAAACAAGGATTTTTGCTTGGTGATAGAGCTCTGATATTTGAGCTGAAGTATTTATACTCAAAATATCCAGGGAATGAATTCCCTTGGAAAGTAGTATTAGCTGTGGCCACTTCAAACCAAACCAAACAAACACACCTTGTTTTCCTTGGAAAATGAATGGATCTGGTAGTGATTGAACCTAGACTAGACTGCAGCCTTACTGGACCTGATGCAAAGGTGATGAATGAATGATTAATACATCCAATCCCTTCCAGATCCCTTCCGCTGGCACTCAGAGTCCAAAAGTAGCCAATTTGCAGCCTGGAAATGTGTTCAGCGTGGAACGGATAGTGTTTCGAGTGAAATCAAGGTAACATTAAATAATAAGATGAAAACATAGAGGAAGGCAAACCGTAAGAGACTCTTAACTGTAGGAAACAAACTGAGGGTTGCTGGAGGGGAGGTGGTGGGGGATAGGGTAACTGGATGATAGGCATTAAGGAGGGCACGTGATGTAATGAGCACTGGATGTTATATGCAATGGATGAATCACTAAATTCTACCCCTGAAACTAATAATACACTATATGGTAACTAAATTGAATTTAAATAAAAAATTTTAAAAAATGAATAATTTGACGATTTCACACTTAAAAATCTGGATTTCTAGCCTCTTTATAAAGCTCTGGATAATAAGCCTTCATTTCCTGATGGCAACAATTCCAGAGACCTTTTCAAGTGGCTCGTGCTCCCTGGTTCTCCAGTCTCCACCACTTCCTAGTGCATCCTGGACACTGAGGTCTAACCGCAAGTGTCATCTGTCATTGTGTTTTGCATGGTATTTTTTTTAACAGTAGAAAAATAGGTCTCTGAACCCATCTCTTCATTAAAAATGAGAAAATAAAAATGCCAAGACTAAGAGTTTTAAGAAAAGGGTAGAGAGCCCATTACTTTGTGGCAGTGAGTACTGGATCTACATGTTTAATATACAGAGTATATCTGTCTTTAAAAGAAATAATGATAAAATAATATTATGAAACAATCCATCATCAAGAACTCTACAGGTATAAAGAAAAGATGCATGATGAAACAATTGGTGATCTGTAAAAAAGGACTGAAATTTTAAAAGCATTTGTTTTGGATGTGAGTAGAATATGTGATGCTTCTGCAGAATTAGTTATGCATTAGGGAAAATAACTTATCTGAGCAACTGCTTTTTACAGATGGCAGATTTATTAGATAAAGTCTATCGAGTGCTGCAGGAATCATGTGCTCTGAATAGAAACAAGCTTTTACAAACAAAATTCTAGTTGGAAATAATGTTGCTTGGCATGTTAAAGCTACTGCTGAAATTTTACTATATAATTTACATGGAAAATAATTTGTGCCATCTTTTCAAAGCACAGATTGATTTCTATCTATTTATCCATCCATCTATCTATCTACTATCTATCATCTTTCTATGTAGTACCACCCAGTTAATTATATTCGTTCCTGGTGTTGATAATAATTCTGCTTTAACCCAGAACTTTTGGATATAGTGCTCCTAATGGCATAATGTCAGGAAATACCTTACCGTGTTTCTTGAGAGAGGTCAAATAGTTTATTGTCAACTGGTCAATAAGAGGTGGTGTTGCTGCTCTGGTTGGTGTTAAAGTCAGACTCATTATGCAACTAACATACACAGTGGCAACATTTTTCAAGAATGTAGAAAATAGTTCGTGTGGTACGTTATGAACTGTTTTGTCTGTTTTTGTTAAAAAGTTAAAACTAGACAATGTTATGAACAAAACCATTAGCTCCATGAACTTAATATGCTCCATGAACTTAATATGGTCTGATAGCCTGAGTCAAGATAAGATTGCTGGATGCATGGACATGAAATTCTACACAGTGCTGATGCTTTCAGTATCGCAAAGTGCTGAAGAGGATTTTATCTGTTGAAAAACATCAACTTATTCATGCATCCACCATTGCATTAAAGATCTGGCCACTTCAGTTGCCAGTACAACCCATCTAACCACTGAACAGCTATCAGAATGCATGCTTTCATTGACCCAATAATCCTAAAATTATGTATTTGGAGATGTCATTTGGGAAGAAATAACCTAGTTCACTATATGCTAAATTCAGTTTCCCAAGTGAAACTGAGCCACATTGCCCACACTATGGCTTTGAAGGTTGAGGTTTAAAAAGCCAAACTGAGGGTTCTAGAAGGGCGGGGGGTGGGAGAGGTTGGGTTAGCCTGGTGATGGGTATTAAAGAGGGCATGCTCTGCATGGAGCACTGGGTGTTATACACAAACAATGAATAATGGAACACTACATCAAAAACTAATGATGTAATGTATGGTAATTAACATAACAATAAAAAATTGTAAAAAAAGCTTTCTCTGGTCAGTGTTAAACTGCAAGTAAAATTAATTAACATTGCTCAAGTTTTCTCTCTTAATATTGAAATTGTGAAGGAAGAGCTACCAATGGAGATTACTGAAATAGAGAACTATAACTAATCTAAAAATGATAACATTAGAATACCTAAATTCTCTCTCTCTCCCAGATAAACTACCTTAAATATAAGAAGCATGAATCTATTCAGCCTTGGTAGTACCTGTGTTTGGGACTAGTTGCTTTCCATTATGGAAAGTAACAAAAGAAAATATCACACTCAGCCAGTGGAATCATGGCTGAACTTGGTAATACACATTGCAGATTGAAATATAAAACCTGCCATCGACATCTTGTATAGAAGAAAAGGTTTCAGATTTCTAGTTTCAGATCGAGTTCTAATGAGTTACCATATAAAACTGTAATAATAGGATGTTTCTATTTTTACAATATATAGTTTAAAATGTTTTACTTTACAGTGTTATTTTCAGTGTCAATCATGTTTGTATTATGTTAGGTATTTTTGTCTACATTTAGTAAAAATGAATGACAGATGATTACATTTCTGGCAGATGCTGGCTTTATTCCTGTGTGTCAGTCATTACATTACCTGCCTTACCCCATGGGCATTTGGATTTATGTTCCCTGATATAGATATTAATTAAAGTGTGAGAGCATGAAGGGAAAGAGAATGTAAAAGAAAGAGAAAGGAGGAAACAGAACTCTTTAAATTCTGACATAGGATCAGAGTAAGAGAACTGACAAGGGACATGGGTAGCCAGAGAAGTAGATGGGAAACCAAGAAAATATGATGCTGTAAAACTTGAGAGAAGACAGTGTTGGCAGAGGCAATCCACCATGAGCCCTGTGCACCCTTGTACTTTCTTGCTGGGTATGCCAAAAACACAAGGCCTTGACTACTCTTTACCAGGGCCATTTCCTAGCCTTGTGTTTACAAAAAGCAGTCTTAAAGGATGAGGTATTTTTTTTTTTTTTTCAAGATGGCTTTGGCTATTCAGGGTCTTTGTGGTTCCACACTTCCTGGTTTCAAACTATACTACAAAGCCACAGTTATAAAAACAGTATGGCACTGGCATAAGAATAGACACATAGACCAATAGAACAGAACAGAGAGGCCCAAATTAAATGCTGGTATTTAAGCCAACTATTATTTAACAAGGGAGTCAAGAATACCCAATGGGGTTAGGACAGTCTCTTCAACAAATGGCTCTGGGAAAACTGGAGAAGCACATGCAGAACGATGAAATCAGAACTCTATCTCATATCACTCACAAAAATTAACTCAAAATGTATCAAAGACTTTAAACATAAGACCTTGTACCGTAAAAGTCCTGGAAAAAATTAGGGAAGAAACTCATCAATATTGGTCTCAGCAACAATTTTTGTGGACAAGATGCCAAAAACACAAACAACAAAAGCAAAAATCAATAAATGGGACTATGTCAAACAGAAAAGCTTTTTACACAGCCAAAGAGACAATTGACAAAATGAAATGGCAGCCTACAGAATGGGAGGAAATTTTTGCAAATCATAGACGAGATAAGCGGTTAACATCCAAACTATATAATGAATTAACACAACTTAACAAAAAACAAACACTCTAATTAAAAATGGGCAGAAGAACTAAATAGACATTTTTCCGAAGAGGACATAAAAATGATCAACAGGTACATTAAAAGATGCTCAACATCATCAATCGTCAGGGAAATGCAAATCAAAACCACAGTGAGGTATCACCTCACTTCTGTTAGAATGGTAATCATCAAAACAAGAGACAACAGATGCTGTCAAGGATGTGCTGGAAGGGGAACCATTATACACTGCAGGAATGTAAATTAGTCCAACCACTATAGAAAACAATATGGAGGTTCCTCAAAAAATTAAAAATAGATCTACCATATATGATCTAGCAATTCTACTTCTGGTTATATACCCAAAGGAAATGAAAACAGGATACTGACAAGATACATGCACACCCATATTTATTGCAGCAGTATTCATGATAATGAAGATATGAAAACAACCCAAATGCCCATCAACAGATGACTGGATTAAAAAAAAGATGAGACATATATATTATAAACAATGGAATACTATTCACCCATGAGAAAGGAAGATATCCTGTGACAACATGGATGAGCCTTGAGCACATTATGCTAAGTGAGATTAAGTCAGACAGAGAGAGATAAGTGTTGTATGATATCACTTATACGTGGAATCTAAAAAAGTCAAGTCTATAAAAAAACAGAGTAAAATGGTGGTTACCAGGGGATGGGGGAGGGAGGATAAGATTAATGGTATTTAAGGGGGCAAACTTATAACAAGTAGTAAATAAGCCACAGAGCTCTAATGCACAGTACAATAAAGCCAATAATATTATACTATAATGATGTGATGCATATTATTTCAATGGCAATCATATTACAATATATAAGTGTATCAAAGTAACACACTATACACGTTAAATTTGTAAATTGTAACATGCCACATTTGTCGAATAAAAAATTCATTTAAAAAAAAAGGATGAGGCAGTGTTTCCCCTCCCTACCGACAAAAGAATAGGCTCATTTATGGCTCACTATAAAAGCAATGATTTTTCCAAGCTCATCATTCTTTGGTTGTGCTGCAAACGCAGTGTGCATGACGTATACTTGGGATCCACCAGTATCGGTCCTGTGGTTCTTTGAAGGCAAGAGAAACTGACAAAAGCACACTGACTCTGACCACTGCTGGGTTTGAGTAGTAAAGTCCTTTTGCTCTGACCCAGCAGTGTCGTGTCTTTTCTTGGAGTTGGTTTAACAGTAACAGCCTAATTATTAACTTGAACCCAGGGTAAAATCTCAGCTCTTTCACAGTCCTTGACAGACACGTATTCACCTAAGGAGGCATCTGCTTTGCTGAGAGGTCAAGAAAGATAAGGATGGGAAAAGGCTCTTAATGATCCTTGATACACTTGGTAAGAGTAGTTTCCATGGAGTTCTGAGGGCTGAAGAGACAAGCCTAACCAATGTCAAAAAGTTTGTTTATAAACGAAAGTACAGAGGAGGCTAACAGCTGAAAGAAGCAATGGGGTCAAAGGAGAATTCTATTCAGTTATTACATTGTGTCTCCCTCCGTCCGGCTTTCTGCCCCAGGCTTTGGGGCAGAAACTTTATGAAGGCTGCTTCTTTTGGTTGCGCAAGTCTGTGCCATTATAACTCTAGGGGGCGCCATTTACTTACTAGTCAAGGTAGAATTGTAGGGTTGTTATAACAGTTTTCTGGAGGGAGGTAGTATGTTGATTCGAAGAAGGCGTGCTCTTTGGACCTGTGGCAAAACTGCCTCAGGGGACACTCAGGATAAATCTGCCATTGAGCAAACCAACCTCAGGCCGTAGAGATGGCCTCCTTGCCTGCCCTTGACAAAGATTTTATCTGAGTTAACTAAGCACCGGGGTCAGCAGTACTAGGATTCATTGGTGTACAAGACACAGTTCCAGCCCTCAAGTTCCAGAAACCTTTCGGGGAGAAATAGATGCTGACCACGCTGAGGCATGAACAATGGATAGCTGTCAGCCACCAAAGTGGGGGGGAGTTCAGAGAAGTGAGAATTGTTTGTGCAGACTCTGAGTTGAAACGATTCACATTGGAGTGGCTAAGGAACAGTGGCGTGAAGCTTCCGATGGCATCCTTTATCCCACGGGGCCCCTGTGGTTCAGGCTGGAAGGGCATCATTCACGCTGGAACTTAAGTACGCCCTCAGAGGCCCAGAACAAAACTGAAAACTGTAGCGGTCCCAGAAAGAAGGAAAGAGGTATGTATGTATGCTCCACTTTTCCTAATAATTAGACAATCGAAGAAGAGCCAGAGAAGCTCCAAGTGGTTCTTGTTTATTTTTTCTCATGTTTTCCCTTGGATTTTGCCTCTGATTTCCCAATAAAATGTGGTCTATTCTACAGCTGAAATATACCTGTGCTCAGAAACTTCAAAGGTTGAGGATGCCAGGGTGCACCTCTCGACGCCATCCTCAGCCACAGCTACACCCTTCCTGCACCTCGCATTCTTGCCTCTCTCCTTTGGGTCTCATCTTGACACAAAGTAATTCATTTTCTATGAAATGGCAATTTGTGCCTCTTTGAAGTGTATCCTCTTTTCTTTTTTTCAATATTTTATTTATTTATCTGACAGAGAGAGACACAGCGAGAGAGGGAACACAAGCAAGGGGGGGGAGTGGGAGAGGGAGAAGCAGGCTCCCGGCCGAGCAGGGAGCCCGACGGTGGGGCTCGATCCCAGGACCCCGGGATCGTGACCCCAGCAGAAGGCAGACGCTCAACGACTGAGCCACCCGGGTGCCCCAAAGTGTATCCTCTTTTCAAAAGGTTATCCAATTACCTTCTGTCTCCTTTCAAGCTACAGTCAAGCTGTTTGAATCTGCAGATGCAAAGCTCCCCTTCACCTTCTGAAGAGAACAGAGAGCAGAAGAGCTGGCAGCGCCCTGCAGCCCTGCTGTGTGTGGGCAGTGGAGCCAGAACCCAGAGCTGCAAATTGCTCAGATGGTGACAAATCACACTCATTTCAGTGTCCACAAGAGAGGCAACACATTTCTCAGCTAGTCGAGCTGTTTGGAGCAATAGGAGCATTCACTCTTCCATAATAAATTCTCCTAGCGCAAACTTACTGGAGCAGATGATCCCTTAAAATTCACCCATTGTTTTTAGCACCCATTTAAACAAAGCCAGTAAACCAAAGAGATAATACTTCAGAGGCTGTAAATGTGTTTTTGATGTACTATCCTGTCTATTAGGCTTCCTTTCACTTCTTTATTCGTCTGTCCTGCTTCATTGTGTTTACTCCTTATTGCAGAACATATCCAGGATTGTCCTTCCCCTAATGTGAAAATTCAACACCATGGATATGACTTGAAGAGCACAAACCACTGAATGTGTGTTGAAAGACTCAACAATCTTGGTTTTTTTGTTGTGTGAGGATGTCAGGCAGAAGGCTATTTTGCTTCTCTCTTGCAGCCTAGCAGTAAAAGAACTGAAAAGGCAGTAGCATTTGCCTTTTTGATTTGTACACTACCGAGGCTAAGTAATTTGAATTGCAGAGACTCACTGGTACCTGTTGGAAATACTGGTGGGTGCTTCCAATCACAGTCAAAAGTGATTTATTCTTAAAATCACACAATGAAATAAAATAGATAAAAGATCAATATCGAGCTAGCAATTTGCAAAGCATAAAACTATATATGAACTACACACGTGGAGCTAGAAATCTGGGAAAGTTGAGGTTTCACATGCTCCAGTACAATCATCTTGACTTTGTGATTGACAGGCCCTCTTGAGGGCTGAGCCAGCCGCCTATCAGACAGACAGACAGATGTGCAGAGAGACTATCATTCAGTCATGTATTCAAGGGCCTCTGGTTCAGAGCTGTGAGTGAATTTGATTCCAATCAGGGCCCCAGGACTTTAAATGAGCATTTCTGTGCTTCTGTTTTCTGTTTATATACTGGGGGACAGGTGAGACTTCATTTGAAAAAAGATTTTTGCTGCTTAAAAAAACAAAAGACCATGATGCTAGGCATATTCAGAGGCTTTATATGAATTATTTACAAATATACACGTATAGTCACAAATTTTAGCTTGAGTTGTTAAATATATAAGGAGATGGAAATCTGCATTTGTCTTTGGGACCAAATAAACCTTGAAAGTGTTACCTAAAGCAGGTTAAAGTAGAGCAGCACTAATATTTTGAACATGTTAAAATTTTATGTTCCAGGGTTCTTTAGTTATCTTTAAAACATCTTTGTTATTATTTTGAGTTTCAAACATTTCCTCTCACTTCAGGCATTTTGTGTTTTATTCCTTTGGATTTTAATATTACAGAATTTCATTTTTGATGAAAATTAATCACCAAACAGCTATGAGGTGGTGAGTTGTGTTCTTAAAATCATGTAACTCCGACAGTCCTTTCTTTCAAAGATGCATTAGGATCTTTCCTTATGTAAATATCAAACCTAGTTTATGATTACATGTATTTGCCTTTGATCATGTTTCTGCCCCTGCCTAGAATTGTCTTCCCAATTTTTTTCATCCAATTAATGTTCACCCCACAATTTAAAAACATAATCACACCTCCTCTGGAACCTACTTTGCATGTTTAGTTTTTTTCCCATCACCTTCTCTGACCTGAAATAACTCTTCCCTCCCCTGTGATCCTACCTCCCTTCATTAGTCTCTTTGCTGCTAAGATATCACCATGAGGTGGAGCTGAGAGAATGACAACCTTCCCCCATCTCCACAGAGTGCCTTGTAGACATGACTTATCTAGCTTTATTTAATTTGTTGTAAAAAAATGTTTTTATTTATACTTTTACAGATAATATGGCCATTATAATAAGTGAAACAAAAAATAAGTAAAGACAAAATGGATCACCCCAACTCCTCTCCCCACCTCCGCCCTCCAAGATTCATTCCAGTGCAGTAATAAATTTTAACAGCTTAATGTATGTCCTTCCATATCTCACTCCAAACCAATCTGTATCTATATAGATGTACAGCTCTATCAACATATACATGTATGTATGCATGGGTGTGGGGATCTTATTTGTTTTGTAACAATAGAATTTTACAATGTATGTTACAATATGCCTTTCACATGGACACCCATATATCTAATTATATATAATTGTTCTAATTTTTCATACACGCACTACAGTTTTCAATAAAGGGGATCATAATATAATACACGATGGGTTTTTCATCCACAAGATGCGAGAATGTATTTGGGAGGCTTACTGGGGGAAAGTGTAATCTTTCTTTTATTCTTTTCCTTTTTACTTAATTTGCCCTATTCCTTTATCTGTCATTTTCATGTGAAATCCCTATTCCTTCTACACCCTGATCTGTGGTAAGAACCTGATATATGTATTCATGTGTGTGCATGTTTGTGTATGTACATATATATATGCGGGGTTTGGACGTTGCTTTATAAAACTGAGATCATATTATATATCTTTCTTTATATGTGATTTCTCCCATTCATCAGTATATTTTGGAAATCCCTCCAAGGTAGTGATACAGATCCAGTGCCTTCTTTATATTAACTGCATTTTATCCTTTGGGCCAACAGAGCGTAATTTGTCCAACCACTCTCTTATTAAAGGGAGTCACTTTACTTCCAGGTTTGTTGGTTTGTTTATTTCTGTTGTTGCCACTATGAAGAATGCCATATATAGATTCCTGTTTTCAGTTATTTTAATGGATTCATACCAAAAGTGGGATTTCTGGGTTGAAGGGCACACATGTCATTTAAATTTTAACAACTATTTTGGTTTCTTATCTAAACATGTTGGAATAATTTAGATGTCATCAGCAGTTTGGGAGAACATCCTTTTCCTGTATTCATGTCAGTAATATAGGTGTCTTCTTATTACTAAGAAGCATAAAATTGTAACGTGTTTCCTTGATGAAGCTCACGGATCGTCCCTGTTCTTTTTCTTTTTTTCCTTGTCTTTTCAGTCCCTTTTTAATGGAAAAATTCAGTCCCCATGCACTTACTTTGCCATTTCACCTCTCATTAATCTTCCCAGTTACTTGGTGAACCATAGCAGTCTGCAGAATCAAGTCTTTTTTTTAGTTCAGGTGAACATTTCCTTTTAAATTATTTAATTAACATTTTCCTTTCATTTCCTTAACATTCCTTTTTCTTTTTCAGAACCTTGTCATTCTCCTGTTCAATTTCCTACATCTGTCTTCTCACTATTGAATGCTTTTATTTTCAAAATCAGCGGTTTGAGATATTTCTTTTGCTTTATCTCCTGGACTACAAATTTGAATCTCTACAGTAATTGTCTTCCACTCAACTTATCTCTTGAAATTCTTAGTTTTAAAATAACGGCTTTCAGCGTTCAAGAATTCATTGTTGTGTTGTGAGTAGGTTTCCTTACGTGCTCTGTACTGTCCAAGACTAGCCAGTCTAGAAGCCCCAGAGTCTCCCTTCAAGAGGGCAGCTAGGTTGGAGAGAGAGAGCTGGGTGAGAAAATGATGTGGGACTCATGAAGCCACCTCGTTCCAGATATTGAGTAACTTACAGAACTAGAGGGAAGTAGTTCGAATGATTCAAGCTTGGAAAACATACAGAAACCCCAAGAAACTAAGTGGCTGGATCCACTCCAGATCAGACCGTTGAAAGATTGATTAAGCGCTACTGCCATTGTCACATTAGTCAGCTGTGACTTGCAATGTTGCCACGTAATATTGAGTGCCACCTGCAGGGAATGAGTTCTGACCTGCCCCCACTTCCTGTCCCAGTTGGGAACAAGAGCAAGTTATTGGCCAAGCTTAAGTCAGACACCCATGTGCTAGCTGGAGAGTGAGTACCTATCTGTCTTTTTCAGCTTCTGAAAGAATTAAAACATTAATAAATCCCCTAAATATAGGAAGGAATTTCATATGCTAAGCAGACAAAGAAACTTCAACAGCAGTGTGATGATTAATTTTATGGTCAACTTGACTGACCCATGATAGCGAATTAAACATTACTTCTAGATGTGTCTGTGAGGGTGTTTCTAAAAAAGATTAGCAACTTTCAATTATATAATACAGTATTGTTAACTGTATTCACCATGCTATACATTAGATCCTGAGAATTTATTCATCTTATAACTAAAAGTTTGTATTCTTTGACTACCTTAATCCATTTCCTAAACCTGCTCACCTCTGGCAACTACCAATATATTCTGTTTCTATAATTTGTTGTTGTTGATCCTACATATAAGTGAGATCATATAGTTTTTGTCTTTCTCTGACTTATCTCACTTAGCATAAGGCCTTCAAGTTTCATCTATGCTGTTGCAAATGGCAAAATTTCTTTTTTTTGGCTGAATACTATTCTGTTGTGTGTGTGTGTGTGTGTGTGTGTATACAGTGTGTATATTCATATACATGGTATATGTATATGTGTATGTACATATATTTTTTCTTTATCCATTCAACTGTCAATGATACACAGATTGTTTCCATGTCTCGACTATTGTAAATAATGCTGCAATGAACATTGGATGTAGGTATCTCTTCAAGGCACTGATTTCATTTCCTTTGGATATACACCCAGAGTGGGATTGTTGGGTCATATGGTAGTTCTATGTTTAAGTTTTTGAGGAACTTCCATACTGTTTTATATAATGACTGACAATTTACATTCATACCAACAGAGCACACAGATTCCCCTTGCAATGTCTTATCTTTTCAATTACAGCCATTCTGACAGGTGTAAGTTGATTTCTCAACACTGTTTTGATTTTCTCTGATGATGAATGATATTAAGCACCCTTTCATATATTTGATGGCCATTTTTATGTATTCTTTTGATAAATGTCTATTTAGGTCCTTTGCCATTTTTTTAACAAGATTATTTGCTTTTCTTGCTATTGAGTTGTATGAGTTCGTGATATATTTTGGTTATTAACCTCTTATCAAATGTGATTTGAAAATATTTTTTCCTATTTTTTAGGTTGCCTTTTCGTTTTGTTGATCATTTATTTTGCTGTGCAAAGCTTTTTAGTTTGATGTAGTTCCATTTATTTATTTTTGCTTTTTTTGCTTGTGCTTTGGGTGTCATATAAAAAAATCATTTCCAAGACCAATGTCAAGAAGCTTTTTCCCTGTTCTTCTAGTAGTTTTATATTTCAGGTCTTATGTTTAAGTTTTTAATCCACTTCAAATTAATTTTTGTGAGTAGTGCAAGATAGGGGTGCAATTTCATTCTTTTGAATGTGGATATTGAGTTTTCCAACACCACTTACTGAATTTTCCCCATTGTATATTCTTGGTTCCTTTGTCAAATATTAGTTGACCACTTATGTGTGGGTTTATTTCTGGGCTGTCTATTCTGTTGCATTTGTATTTGTTTGTTTTTGTGCCAATACCCCATACTGTTTTGATTACTACAGATTTTTAGTACATTTTGAAAACAGGATGTGTGATACCTCCAGCTTTATTCTTTGTTCTCACATTTGCATTGGCTATTAGGGGCCTTTTGTGGTTCTGTTTAAATTTGAGGACTGTTCTATTTCTATGAAAAATGCCGTT
Source organism: Zalophus californianus (assembly GCF_009762305.2). Classification (NCBI taxonomy): domain Eukaryota; kingdom Metazoa; phylum Chordata; class Mammalia; order Carnivora; family Otariidae; genus Zalophus; species Zalophus californianus. Next base: position 184,361,813 of record NC_045597.1, read on the forward strand.
GGAATTTTGATAGGAATTGCACTGAATCCATAGACGGCTTTGGCTAGTATGGATATTTTAACAATATCAATTCTTCCAGTCAATGAACATGGGATATCTTTCCATTTATGTGTTTTCTTCAATTTCTTTCATCAATGCCTTTCAATGTTTTCAGTGTATAGATCTTTCACCTCCTTGATTAAATTTATTACTAAGTATTGTGTTGTTTTTGATGCTACTGTGAATGGGACTGTTTCCTATATTTCTTTTTCTGATAGTTCATTGTTAGTGTATAGCAATGCAACTGATTTTTGTATGTTGATTTTGTATTCTGCAAATTTACTGGATTTATTAGTTCTAACAGTTTTTGGTGAAGACCTTAGGATTTTCTATATATAATATCTTGTCATCTGCAAACAGACTCATTTCTTTCTCTTTTTTTTTTTTGTAATTTGAAGGCCTTTTATTTCTTTTTCTTGTTTGATTACTCTGGCTAGGACTTCTAGTACTCTGCTGAAGAGGACTGGTGAGAGTAGGCACCCTTGACATGTTCTTGATCTTAGAGGAAAAGTTTTCAAACTTTTAACACTGAGGATGATGTAAGCTGTGAACTTGTGATATATGGCTTTAATCACATAGAAATACATTCCTTCTATACCCAAATTTTTGAAAGTTTTTATCATGAAAGAATGTTGAATTTTTTTCAAATGCTTTTTCTGCACCTATTGAGCTAATCATATATTTATCTTTCACTCTGCTAATGTGATGTATCACAATCATTGATTTGCCTGTGTTGGACCATCTTGGATCTCAAGGATGAATCCCACTTGATCATGGTGTATGATCTTTTTAGTGTACTGCTGAATTTTGTTTTCTGGCATTTTTTGGATAATTTTTACATTCATATTCATCAGGGAATTTGTCTGTAGTTTTCTTTTCGTGTTGTGTCTTTATTTGGCTTTGGTATCGGTTGAATCTTAGCCTCAAAAATTAAATTTGAGAGCATTCCTTCCTCTTCAATTTTGTGGTAAAGTTTAAGAAGGGTTGGCATTAAGTCTTTAAATGCTTAGTAGAATTTACCAATGAAACCATTTGTTCCTGGGCTTTTCTGTGTTGGAAGATTTTTGATTACTGATTCAATCCTCTTACTCATTACTGGTCTGTTCAAGTTTTCTATTTTTTCATAATTCACTCTTGGTACATGATATGTTTCTAGGAATTTATCCACTTCTTCAAATTTGTCCAATTTGTTGGTATAAAATTGTTCATGGTAGTGTCTCATGATCCTTTGTATTTCTATGATATCAGTTGTAATGTCTCTTCTCTCACTTCTAATTTTATTTGGCTCCTCTCTTTTTTTTCCTGGTTACCTCTATCTAAATGTTTGTCAATTTTGTTTATCTTTTCAAAGAATCAACCCTCAGTTTTGTTAATCTTTTCTAAGAATCAACCCTGTTTTGTTAATCTTTTCTATTGCTTTCCTATTTTCCTTATCATTTATTTCTGCTCTAATCTTTATTATTTCCTTCTTTCTGCTAACTTTGGGCTTAGTTTGTTCTTTTTCTAGTTCTTTGAGATGTAATGTTAGGCTGTTTATTTGAAATCTTTCTTGTTCTTGATGCAATTATTTATAACTATAAACTTTCCTCTCAAAAATTTTTTTGCTGTATGCCACGTTTTATTTTTCCATTTTTTTTAAAAAAATAAGATTTTACTTTATTTGGCAGAGAAATAGAGAAAGAGAGAGAGGGAAGCAGGCTCCCCACTGAGCAAGGAGCCCAATGCGGGACTTGATCCCAGGACCCTGGGATCATGACCCGAGCCAAAGGCAGACACTTAACCATCTGAGCCACCCAGGCACCTGTTTTTCCATTTTTGTTTGTCCCTAATATATATATTTTTTATTTCTCTCTTGATTTCTTCTTTGATCCATTGGTTGTTCAGGAGTATGTTATTTAATTTACCTGTATTTGTGACTTTTCTAGCTTTCCCATTTTTATTGATTTCTAGTTTCATACCACTGTGGTCAGAAAAGATACTTGATATAATTTCTATCTTCTTGAACTTGCTACAACTTGTTTTATGGCCTAACATATGATCTACCCTAGAAAATGTTGCATGTACTCTTGAGAAACTTGTTCTCCTGCTGTTGGATGGAATGTTCTGTATATGTCTGTTAGGCCCATTTGGTCTATGGTGTTTTACACATCTGTTGTTTTATTTTTTTTTTTTCACTAGAAAATAATGTTTTTTGAAATTCTACCAGCTACACAGTTTGCTCCTGACATTAAGCTCCTTCTTTGCAATTCATTCTTGCTTAAGTGGTCTCATGAATCCTTTCTTTTCCTCCACGGTCTGGAATTGGCCATGGCCAAATTTGGAGGTGGTGTCAAAGAACTTAAGGTCAATCTTCTCCAGGGCCTGCTGAGGACTTAGAGAGAGAAAACACTTGCTTCTTGGTTCCCAGCACGCAGTCTTTCAGCATGACAAGGTCATTGGTCACTTCATCATAGTGGACAAAGCCACCCAGAGGGTTAATGCTCTTGTCAGACCGATATAATCAGTGGAAGCATTGTTCTTGATCAGTTTGCCATCCTTGAGGAAGTAGCCCTGGACAATCTTGTAGATCTTCTTATTGATCTCAGTATGGTGATGTAGCCTTTCAAATCTGTTGTTTTCTTATAGATTCTCTGTGTAGATGATCTATCCATTGTTGAGGGTAGAGTATTAAATTCCCACCTATTATTGCATTGTTGTTTATGTCTCCTTTTAGTTCGATAAGTATTTGCTTTATATATTTAGTTTCTCTAATGTTGGGTGCATAAATATTTAAACTTGTTGTATCTCCTTGATGAATCCTCTCCTTTAACATTATATAATGACCTTCTTTGTCTCTTGTGACCAATTTTAGCTTAAGTTTTCTTTTTTTAATATTTAAGTATAGTTACCTCTTTTTTCCTTTGTTTACCATTTGCTTGGAATATCTTTCTTCCATCCCTTCACTCTTAGTCTTTTGTGTGTCCTTAAGCCTAAAGTGAGTCACTTGGAGGCAGCATATTATTAGATATCAGTGTTTTTATAATACAAGAATTCAAGAAGGTGGAAACTATGGCATATTACTCCTACCTATACTAGATTAAACATATTGAAAAGTTACTTTGGCATGACATGATACTGTGTTTTCCAGAGGTGGTTACACCAATATGTATCACTTCACATGTTCTTTTTATAACACAACACAAACATTCCTCCAGCGAATGGTGGGATCATTTCTTCCTTTTTTATCTTTTATCTTTTTTTAATCTTTTATCTCTTTTAGCCCATGTCTACAGTAGAAGCAACCCTGGCGATATATGAAGATAGGCCAAAAAAGGCATTATAGCTTCCATCTAGCTCCTGGAATACATGCCTTGGGAACCCTGAGCCACCATGTAACAAGTCTGGCTACTCTGAAAACCTTATCCTGGAAAAACCACTTGGAGAAACAGAGAGATTAAAAATAACACATTGAAATAAAGAGCTATACACAGCAAGGCCCAACTGTTAGAGGTCCCAGCTGTTTGAATCTTCCAGCCCAGACGTTAACCATTTGAATGAGTGAGCTTTTAGATGATTCTAGTCTCCAGACTTCTGGCCAACTTATTTGATGCCCAGTGAGCCAGGCTTCTAGTCTTCCTGCTGAGTCCCAGACAGCATAGGGCAGAAACAAACCACCCCTTTGTGCTCTGTCTGAATTCTTGACCCACAGAATTTATGAGCATTAAGGTTTGGGGTGATTGGTTGTGCATACATATTAACTGGAACAGATAATTAGAAAATCAAGGACTTTCAGAGATAGAAAAGAATTCTGAGAAAAATCTAGTCAAAGTTTATTTTACATATGATAAAATTGGCTCAGAGGGGCAGAATAATTAACTCACCATCACACAGCTCATTTGTGGCAGAACAATGGTCTTTCCTTTCTTGCGAAGTGGGAAGAGTGCTGGTCTGGTAGAGAATGCCCTACATGAGTTAGTGAATTGGGATAAGGTCTTCTCTCTAAATGAATATCGGTTCATGCAGCTCCAGATACTCAGGGTGGATAAAGCAAGACCAATGGCAATGAGGTTCCCAATAGTTACTGCATGCTTTCTAATATACTAGGCAGATCCAGTCCAAAAAAGTGTTAATTGTATGCACATGTGTGAGTATGTAGGTGCTACATAAGGGTTAGGAGGATGTGGGAATCTTTCCAACTCTGATTCATCTGACTCAGAAGTATGACTACCAAAAAGAAAAAAAAAAAAAAAAGAAGTATGACTACCAAGGGAGCATGCCTAGAATTATTAGATGGGTAGTCTTGAAAAAAATGCATTATTAATGTACTGCTTAATAACACAGAAAGAACTAAAACATGGTGACATAAACAAAAGCCTGACCCCTCTGAGATCTTCACATGTGAGTGTGTTGCCTAGATTTTCGGCTGTACCACAATGCTCTCCAAATTAAAGCAGCACATCAGCAATCACATAATTTCTGGTGCACTGTTAACTCTAACAACTAGCCACCTGGTCACTCCTCTCGGCTAAGGGACAAAACTGCTGCCCTCAGGACACTGTGAACTGAAGATCTACATGTCTCAGCCCCTCTGTGAGTAAGTTTGCTCAATGTTACTTTAGCAACTACTCCTAATATCATTTAATACCTTTTTATTAAGAGCATATAGTCAAAGACTTTGAATCTGAAGTTAACAGAGCTATGATGCCATGAGGAAGACCGAAGAATCATTCCCAATGACTCCCTGTGGTTAATGTAGGAGAGAACCACTCTGTGAATTGTCTGCACTAAGGCAGGCTGCATTTTTTGATAATTTGAAAAGAGGTGTAAGCAATTTAAAAATTACTGTAAATGTCTACTATAATTAAAAAGTGTATTTAAATGCAAAACTATTCTGTAATGGGAGTTAACTGATATAAACCCAGTATTATGTGTACTTTATATTCAAACCCATGCAAAAATAATCTTGAATCATTGAAGTCATCAGAAGTATTCCCTTGATAGTGTATGACTATTTTTTAAGGCTGTCTGCCTTCTTTTTCTTCCTTTCTTCCCTCTTTCCTTCCCTCCCTCCTTCCTTCTCTTTACCTCTCCCGCTCTCTCAGTCTCTTTCAACTGTTCCTGCCAATCAAATTTCTGTTCACCATGAGATAAACACTGTCATCACAGAAAAAATGAGGTTATCCTATTTCAAAGCCAAGAAAATTTTGGCTCCAAGAGCAGAGACTGTGTCCAGTCACCATTGTAGTTCCAGGGAGTAGCACAATGCCTATTGAGGTAGGAAGAACATAATTATGGAAGTAAATTAAAATTATAGAATATCATCACAAAAATGGATTTCAAAGATGAAAGGATTTTTATACCTATGTTTTTCTCTTGTGCCATGTGTGTAGTAACTTTTTAACACATTGTTTTTTGGTATACACAAATGTGTCTGTTTTTCAAAATTAATAATGACTTAGAGCTCAGGTTAACTTACTTCCTGAAATCTGAGGCCCAGAAATGAGGAAATGTATCCTGGATCCCACCACCTTTGAATTCTCAAGGACTTACTTTCCTCTTCTAAAGAGCTGACCAGTGTTTGATCCTCTCTCTGAATTGCAAATCACACATCAAAGATTTTTCAATGACTGGGAGCATGGCTTTTGCAATTTTTGGTAGGTTGTGATTAACAGGCTACAGTAAAATGGGATAGCAAATGAGGGTTTACAGGACTAAAAATACTGTTAGTAATTACAGCTTTGAGAAAAACAAAGGCTAGGTTTATGCAGGAAGCAATATGGTTCTCCCCAAAGATACCCAATTACTCTTCAGTGAAAAAAGAAAACTCAGTATATATGTCTAATTCTCAGATGTAAGTCAGGGGAAAATGCTATGAAACATGTAATTTCTTAAGACACTTTGAGTAGTTAAGCTAGAAGAAGCTAAGGTGGGGGGGAGGAGAAGCTAAGAGGTAAAACAAAAAGACCACTAACGTGAAACAAGAATAAAAGAGTTTGTGGGAAATTATTATGAAAAGTCACGTTGATAAAGATTTCAAATCATATCATGGTTTTATGTAATGGGAAGCAGAGACCAGCCAATTAAAAGTCTTGATGGTGGAAAATAAATTCCTTCAAACACTTGATGCAAAAAGACCTGGGAGTTTCTTTAGATAGAACAGAAATAGTCTTGTTTTTATTCATACTAAACCAATACTGCAGAGAAGTATTATTTATCTTCCAAAGCATTAGCTCTTTGTTTTAGCATATAGGTTGGCAAACTGCTTCTATAAAGGGCCACAGAGTAAATATTTTAGGTGTGCAGGCCATAAAGTCATTGCTGCATTTACTCATCTCTACTGTGGTGGTGGGGAAGCAGCCATAGAATATACCTTAGTGCATGGGTGTGACTGTGTCTCCATAAAACTTTATTTATAAAAACAGGAAGTGAGCCAGACTGCATTTTACCAACTGCTGCTCTAGAGAATCAAAGTTACTTTACTTTCCCAATTAATCCTTTAATTGGCAAGTGACGTGGCCAGGAAGAGGCTGTTTGGCAAACGTAATTAGAAAATCTGGTTTCAGGCACCAATTCCATCACTTTATGATCCTGGACTAGCATTAAACTTTTTAACACCCATGTGCATCTCTTCCATAACAATACCTCTTCTGGTTACTTCATAGGGTTTCTGTAAAAAACTCAGTGAAATAGTATTACTAGTGGAAACACTTTGTAAACTAAAGTATTATAAAATTCTCATTACTAACAGGTGGTAAGTGAGCAGAAAATTTATTAGATAGGAAGTTAAGATTGTAGCAAAAAAGCAGATGCAAATGTATGGAATCACTAAGCAATCACTTTCAGCGGCCTTCTGTTTCTATATAAAATGGAACAGACAGATTGCTCGATTGCCGTGAAATCAGAGGGCTAGAAATGGCTTGAAACAGTATGGAGACTGCAGGAAGTGCTGGAAGATAGGACTCTTGGTTAGACGACTGTGTCTTATTCCTGGCTTCACCATTTACTGGCTGTGTGACTCAGATACACCACCCATGTCAACCTCGCCTGGAGAAAATAATACTCCCTACTTTCTAGAAATGTTACATGAATTAATGAATCCACTTAATGTCCTTAGCAGAGCTGCCTGACAGACCAGAAATATTCGATAAATATAAGTCCTTTTTTATTGAAAAAAGTTTCACAAAGTCATGTAAGTCTGGAATGGAAGAGCCTGCAGAGGTCATTTACCAGATGCCTGAAGCACCTTTATGTTGTAGCTCTTTGTTCATCCCATCTCTGAACACTTATTAGAAAGCTCATTACTTTGCACAGAACTCAGTATAGGTAACGAATTCAATATTTCTATCATTATTATAGGAAATTTATTTCTTCATAGGAAAAGATAAAGCCGTGTTTAGATTTATTGTCTTTTTTTCATTTCTCCTACACATGTCTAAGCCCTAAAACAATACACAGCATCTTGCCACCTTAATATATGGTACCCACCGATGTAGCCTATAGAATGCAACACTGGCTAGGAAACCTTACTTCACCTGCCTCTCAAAGGATAGGCTGGCAAAGCCCTGCCCATTTCATCTTTCAAGGGCACTGTGTGTTGTTAATTGGCATTGATAATTAGTATTAATTTTTAAAAGATTTTATTTATTTATTTGAGTGGTGGGGGGAGAGAGAGTGAGAGAGAGCATGCACAAGTGGGAGGGAGGGGCGGAGGGAGAGGGAGAAGCAGACTCTCTCTGAGCACGGAGTAGGACCCGGGGTTTGATCCCAGGACCCTGAGATCATGACCTGAGCCGAAGGCAGATGCTTAACCAATTGATTCACACCCAGTATTAATTTTTTTTTTTAATTTTAAACAAGACATGAGATTCATAACAGAGTAGCCCTACAAATAGGAAGGTAAATAAATGACTATACAGATTTGAAAGTAGCTTAACGCCTGCATGGGTTTTTCCCATCATTAGCAACACCCTAAGAAAACATCAGGTCCATTCATTTCACATTTTTATATATTCCTACATAAATACTGTTTATTATAAATTAGTCAAGTTTTTGGTTGGTCTTGTTTTCAAACAAATGAACTGACATAAATTTTCATGCACCACAGGAATCCATTATTTCTATACCATCTTAAATGTCTTGTGAAGCTTTGTTTTAGGCAATCTCTAAAATGTTCACCCTTGATTAATTCTGAAAAGTGCTTTCAAAAACTATAACCCAAGCGGACTTTGCTTAAACACATTAATTTCTCCTCCAGTTTCCAGGCACATGCATAGGGCTTGAGTCCAATTCTGTGCTTTTCTCCTTTCAAATCACTTCTCTTTAGACCAAAGGGATCTCTGCCTAGATGGCGAGTCAGAAAGGGTTATGATGGACAGAGGAAAAAGGGCATCTTCACAGACAAGCTTACTGAAGGAAGAAAAATAGTCAGTAGAGTTGAGTTGTCCTAAGAATAGCTTGAAGCCTGTGGCATTGATTGACGAATTCCCTTTGCAGTTACTAAGGTAAACCAAAAATACACCCCTAGTTCTTTTGCCTTTTAGGTCAGTCAGACAGAATGTGTTTTCACAGACAAAGCATCAGAGCAACAACAATCTGCTGAGTTAACAGAATACCATGCTGACGATCAGTGTAAAATTAAAAAGTAAAATAAAATAAAGGCAGAAAACATTATGCTGCTCTCACTAATTAAGCAAAATATCACTTTCTTCCAATACTTCCTTGTCAAGAACAATGAATAAGCATTTGAAAAGAGTCTTAAACCTGCAAGAAACTTTTGAGCTCACATCGACCAAGTGACTTGGGAATTTGTGGTGATAAATGAAGTACAACCCTTAATTTTCTTAGATTTTTAGCCTGCATTTACCTCATATTATTTATCAATACTCCTTGACAAAAAAATGCAGTGACCAGAGAACTTTCTTTGCTACAGATAAATCTATCCATGAATTTCTGGTTGAAAATAAACAAAAATTCTAGTGTGTTTCAAGAATACACGGCTAAAGTCTCTTGTAGGTTGGTGACACAATTATGTAGGAGCAAATAATGACATAAGTGGACAATTGGGTCTTTTCTGCAATCAGTACTACAGAGAATGACTCAGTTTTAGCTATTTGACACTTATCATCATTTGCCAGATCTCATTTAATGTTTAAGTACCTTCCAGCCAACAACGAGATTGCAAATCAATTCATATAATATCTAAAGGAACATTTTAGCAATGTTTATTTTGTGGGTTCACTTTGAAATTATATTATATTCCTTAAAATTAAAAAAAATCAATGCTGTTTAACAAGTTTTTAATGGCGGCTCTGGACACCGAGTGACCCCTGTTAAATGTTTTCAGAATAAAATTAATAAAAGCGTCTTCTGAAGTTGGACTCCATGTATTACAAGAAACTCCAATTTTTTCCCCCCTTGTCTCTCTTGACAAACATTCACTTGTTAACTTTACACAAAAATGAGATGCTCTCAGATGGTAGATCCACTTGTGGTGAACACAGCATAATGTATATAGTTGTCGAATCACTAGGCTGTACACCTGAAGCTAATGTAACATTGTGAGTCAACTATACTTCAGTAACAAAATAATAACATAAAAATAAATAAATTTTTAAAAATGAGATGCTCTTCTTCGGGGACATTGAATGCCTTAGCTTTCATAAGACAATATCCACTCTACCTTCAAGAAGTCTGAATGCAAAAGGATATCAAGCTAATTTTATTTAACTGGAGACATGAAGCTCCTGACTCTAGAGTTATAAACCCTGCCTGGGTCACCAACCTCCATGGTATAGGGTAACATGGACTAGAAAAAGAAGCCACAGTTAGTTTCAGATCAGGGATGACAGCATGGGGAACTCTGTGCACCAACTCCCCTGTGAAATAGGCAGAACTGGCAAAAACCATAAAAGCAAACATCTTAATTCTCAAGAAATTGTCCTCAGGACATAAAGAAAATGAAGAGATTTTTCAAGAAGATCTAACACTCAGAACAGGGAGACTCTGTAGCATTTAACCCATTTAAACCACAGCTCACTTTCTCCTTTCCCTGCCTCCCCTTGGCGTTCAACTTGACAGAGCCCTTTGGGTTCCTCTTCCCTTCCCAAACAAGGATTACTGTCTCTCACTGAGAGTCAGAGACCGCCAGCATTTCTCATCCTGCCTAACTCTGAGTTGAAGAGGTTAAATTCTTGGTGAGTAAAGCCAAGAAGTCAGGGGCTTTTTTCCTCCATCTGGGCCCTACTTAGGGGCCACCCCAGAGCTGACAGACTGACAACCCCAGAGCTGACAGACTGACAGACATGGTCAGTCCACCGTGACCACCCTCACTCAACCTGCTTGTAGAGCAGAGGTTCCAACTGGCAGGGCCAACCAAGAGCTCTAGAGGCTAGTACGCCACCCAGTACTGAGTAGCGCTCGGAGAGTTTGCCCTGGAGGAGATGTAGTCTGTAAGAAAAGAGAGCTCAGAAGATCTCCCCAAAGGAACTGAGATTATCTGAAATGGAATGTGGAAGCCAAGATAAGGGCACTCAAAAATAGGAGCTCCTCTTAATTAAGAGCAATAAGCTAAACTGCAGGCCAGCTAGTTTACTAGAGAGAACCAGAAAAAAAAAATAGCTAAAGAAAAGCCCTCATGGGGTCAGAACAAAATTTAAAACTGGTCACAAAAATTATGCCTGCCTAAATTTAACTGGATCAGACGGCTGAGCAATGTATACTCTAGGGCGTTGTTAAAAGCAATAGAGCAGTCAGTTGGTAAAATAGTAAAGTCAAACAGGAAGGGGTATAATGTCAAATGAAACAGGCAGCTTAAAAGAAAGATCAGAGGGAGACCGTCAAAGAAAGACTTGCTAAGACCAATGTCATCCTAGGTGACTGCTTAGGCCCAAGGCTATGCATCCCTGAGGAATGACACCAAAGGCTTCACGCTGTAATGGGGAAATAGATTCACTAAAACAACATAGCCTAATAAAAAAAAAAATAAAAAAAATCAAATAACAACAAAACAAGCCCAGGAGAGTGAGGGGGGATCAGTATCCAGAGTTGTTATATTACCTAAAATGTCCACTTTTCTGAGCTGCTTAAGATGCAGAGATTCTTTGCTCATATTTCCATACCCCTCAGAGGTTCTGATAGAGTAGTTTGCACAGAGTAAAACCCAATAAATGCCAGCTGGATGAGAAAGTGTAGGCATTGCCCCTTGAGATGACCAAGGGCTAAGTGGCCTGGCTTGATGGTACAGACATATCAGATCTTAATGACATTTATACCTACAAATGATGATGTAACCAGGTATGTCAGATACAATCAACAGTAATTTATCTACAAACATGTGACAATCTTAAATTTACTAAAAACAACCAATAAAGCTAAATATCTTGGAACTTTTCAATAATACTAATTTAGGGTCTTCAGCTTGGATTGCTAATGCAAGTTTCTTATGCCTCAATCCTACAATGAAGAAATTATATACTTTCTATGACATTTTGATACAGTAATTATAATATTTTACAGAGATGGGGACCTACCATAAAACTGAAAAAGTATACTCACTGCACTAAGAGCTGGTGGATCTGGGGTTTAGATTTGGCCTTGCTACTAATTTACTCCATAGCTCTGAGCAACCCTTTCTCTTCATTGCAATTTTTTCTTCTCACCTGAAAAGTGAGAAGGATGGGCAATATACCGTCTTAGGCTTATTCCAGTTTTTGGGTTTTGTGATGTCACAAATGGAAGCTTAGCCACTTAGTTTGGCAGAATAGGAGAACACTAGTTCATTCTGTTTGCTTAGCATGTGGTGTAAATATGCACTCCAGTTAGTATTAGATTTTGGTGCGACCAGTAGGCTCTGGCAAATAAATATTGTGTTTCCAACGTCAAAGTGTGCCAATGTCAAAATGTTTCTTCACTGACCTGTGATTTAGTGTAGCACTTTAAAAATTAGGATAGCGATGGTGAATCAGCTCCTTTGGAATTCATATTCAGTCCAATTGCAAACTAGAGCCATGGTCTTGAATTAAGACACTGAACTGATTCAGCAGCCCCTGGAGGAATTCTGTGATGCTGAGGGTGGTAGTGGGGACTGGGAATGTAATTATTCCTACCACCAGAACCTTAAAATAAATCTAGGAATTTGTTGCTGCAAAAGATTTCAGGAGGAAAAGATACCAGGGCCTTAGGGTGTTCTTTGCTTTTTTGTTTTGTTTTGTTTTGTTTTCCCCTTCTGTGTTTGCTTTTGATTTTTGCATATTAAATCTCAGAAGAAATTTGTGGGGCATTAGGCAATAAAACAGTGACAGTGAGAATGGAAATGCACAGCCAGACTTGAAAAATCAAAACGGTTTTCAGTAACCGATTAGAGATGAAAAGTAAAGGAGAAACATAAGGTGAGTGTGATTCTAAGGAGCATAGCATGGGGAAATATGTAGATTACAAAACCATCAATGGAAATTGAAAATTTAGAGGGCAGAACATATTTTTAGATACCTACCTCCAGTTATATTTGGGTTATTTATGAAATGTTCAGGTGGGTGTATCCAACAAGTACCTAGAAATATGTCTACAGTACACAGATAGCAGTCACAGGCATATAGATGTGGCTAAAGTCATGAGATATGGATGAATGATCCAATGAAAGCAATCAGCAAGAAGGGACCAGGCTTTTGCACAGATCATTGGAAAATGCCACCACAAAGTGCCAGGTGGTGGAGAACAAAAGTCCAGGAATAAGACAAAGAAGTAATGATCCCAGAGGCAGGAAAACAATTAGAATAATAATGTTCTTGAAGTCATGGAGAAAAGAGCTAGTTTTCAGAATCTGGGTGAGGGTATGAGTTCAGTGAGTTCTGCCAAGTAATATAAATAGTGAAAACACATCAGTGGATTTGGTGACACTAATAAGAACAATTTCAACAGAATGGTGAGCCAGCCAAGTAGTAGCCAAGTAGCAGAGACAGTATACTTTTTATTTGTTTTTAAGTTTGGTGATCAAGAGAAGGAGGATGTACGATGAATGGTTTCACAGGCAGAGAGGGGCAAGGAAAGTGTCTCTTGCTTGCCTTGATATGTGCTTTTTAAAGAAGATTTGGAGTAACATAAGTATATGTAAGAATGGAAAAATATATATAAGTAATAAGAACGCAGCGGGGAACAATACTTTTATTTTTTTAAAGATTATTTATTTATTTATTTGACAGAGACACAGCAAGAGAGGGAACACAAGCAGGGGGAGTGGGAGAGAGGAGAAGCAGGCTTCCTGCTGAGCAGGGAGCCCGATGCGGGGCTCGATCCCAGGACCCCGGGATCATGACCTGAGCTGAAGGCAGACGCTTAACGACTGAGCCACCCAGACACCCCGAACAGTACTTTCATTAAGAACGATGACCACTTGTTCTCTTTAAGACAAAGCAATTTTGAAGCACTACAATATTGAAGTAATTGACAAACTAGCTGTCAGTTCCAAATACAGTAAGGAATGCAGGAAATCACAGTGAGTTTCCCAGGAATTAATCTGAAAGAAGAATGCAATATTTTTTCCTGAGTTGTCATGAATAAGCAATGCTTAAAAGATGAAATGACGGTTTTGTGTGAACATAGTTGGACTAAAAAAGTCTATAAGAATTTTTGAGGCAGGAGGCTGGCTCCAGGGCAGCCTAGGAAAAGGAAATAGCATGGGCAAAGGGACACTGATGTTTAAAGAATGGCAAGTATTCCAGCAAACTTGGGGAAAGGGTGGTAGCAGGGAGTGAGGGTTGATCAAGAGCCAAATTTGGACAGGGCAGATGGTGGAGGGTCTTGAAGTGGATGCTTGAGCCCAAATATGTTTATTGGATTAATTTATTTTATTTTTTTATTATGTTGTTAATCACCATACATATATATATATATAATATGTTAATCACCATATATATATATATATATATATTACATCATCAGTTTTTGATGTAGCATTCCATTCATTGTTTGCGTAAAACACCCAGTGCTCCATTCAATACATGCCCTCTTTAATACCCATCACCAGGCTAACCCATCCCCCTACCCCCCTCCCTTCTAGAACCCTCAGTTTGTTTCTCAGAGTCCGTAGTCTCTCATGGTTTGTCTCCCCCTCCAATTGCCCCCGCTATCGGATTAATTTTTATCTTTTGGACCATTCTTTTTCGGTTGGGTCTTCATGAAGTGAATTGTTTACTTACTAGACCAACACTTACAACAGAAATATATCCAATATAATATTATAAAATGTATATATATATATAAAATATATAGTATATATTATATGTATATGCATACATGAATATATATATACATATATGCACACATATGAATAAGGGAAATAAGTTGGCTTAATCCACTGTCCTTTATTTTCCAGATTAGTTAAGATTTTATTTTCCAAATCATCTTCAGAGAGTAAGGCCACAGAAGATGGTGTTGTCTATTCATGGAGAGTGGTAAAAATCTAGACACGCTACTTCAGGTAATGAGAAAGAGGGTTCTAATAATCTACTTGGTCCTACACTAACATACTTTTTGAGCTGGAAAGCATTTGAGAGACTGTTTAGTGACAGAAGTTCTGAATTCAAATGCAAATAGAAATTGGCAGGTAACAAAAAATGACACCAGCTGTGCACAAGATGAAATGGCAGCTGTCAGAAACTAGAGTCCTACCAGCTCATTCCATCCCATAGACATGCTCTGTTTTGTTTACACAATGTTGAAAGAAAATTTTATTACTGGTCAATTTTTAGAAGTCAGATTTCATGTAGAAAACAAAATTTCTGACTTCTCTTAAAAATGAGGAGCCCTTCAACTCAGGACCCACATTCCCATTTGGAATAGAGATGAGCTGACATGCCTGTTCTTTCTGGTTTGTGGGGGGAAAGGGTGGAAGGAAATAACCTGGGTACCAAGAGTCGATGCATTAGGTATCAGAATCAGGGTGCTTTTCTTTCTTGTTGCTTTCCAATTATCTCTTATGTAACTGCCATTATATTTGATAAATAAGGAAGATATGTTATAAATAAATGTAATACACCTCAATCTAGAAATTGGTTGCCTGGGATATTCCAGTGATACTGAATTCTGTGTGGTAGAGGCAACAGCCATAAATTAATGGACCTTGACCTACAGGTAGGTATTTTGGACTGGTTTTGGCTGTCTCATGAACTTTCATTTTCAGTCCTTCCTCCCAGTGCATATGGCCATTGATGGGGGTAACAGGTGAGCAAGGATCATTAGGGAGTAGTGGAGGCTGTGCTTTCCTCCCGTGTCTCTGCAGGCGTGAGGGGAGCTCAAGTTGAAGCCTATGAATAGTAGATACTTCTGGAGAGACTAAGGGTTAAAGTTGGAGAAACTTTAGAGCAGCAATTGCAACTGGGTGAGATTTTGCCCCTCATCCACCACCCCCAGCCAGGAGACACTGGCAACATCTGGAGGCATTTTTGGTTGTTACAACTGGAGAGTAGATGCTACTAGTATCTACTGGGTGGAGACCAGGGATGCTGCTAAATACCTTACAATGCACAGGAAAGCCCCCCACAACAAAGAACCATTCAGCCTAATCCAACAATAGGGTCAAAGGTTGTTGGCCCCTGCTTAAGAATAATTCATCTCTGGGTCCTAATAAAGCTACCCAAGCCACTACTGACTTAGGCTGTCTGCTGAATTATTGTTTTAAACGAAACCCTAGGCACAACTTAGCAAGGGGCAAACTTTCCTTCGTCCCTTCTGGCCACTTCAGATGCTTCTGGAAAGTACATTGAATGCCTCCAGATAATTTGACTCAATTTCAACCAGCCAATGTGCTCAGTACTGTCTGAAATGTAAAGTAAGGGCTGCCTCTGGTCTTAATAAGAGAGTAGTATTCAAGTATGGAAGAGCAGAAATTCTTCTTTTAGCACTTTCTTATTTCCTAATAAACCTCTAGGTTGAGCTTGTGTCATTGTTACAAAAGAGAGAAATAGTATTCCAGAGGCTCTGAACCAAAAAGCAGACATCCTACAGTAGTCATTAGTGAGGCCCACTTTTCTAAATTTCTTCTTATTTATTAAAAAAAAAAAACCTTAAAACTCTAAGTTGTAAAAAAAAAAAAAGCTATTACTTATAACTAGTTTTCTTGGGATTCTGGAAGAACTGATTAAGAAAGACATGTTGATCCAAACAAACAATTCTACTAAAAAGAAATAGAAATTATATAGTCGATATCCTTGAAGCTGAAAAGTATTTAATGAGGAACATTGTTTATTGTTTTTAGTTTTTCTTGATTGATAGGCTTTCCACTCAGAGGAAAATTGCTATAATAGCAGGAATTGTATGAAATTTGAAACTCAAAGCTATTCTGAGCTATTTTAATAATGCATTCATCTGTCAAAATGAATTTTAAAGAGGAATAGTATGAACACCCAGGTTTAAATGTACACTCAGGTCTATTCATCCGACTGTACTTTAAGCACAAAAATATCAGGATATATAAAATCCTCCATTATGTATTTGAAACTCAGGTTTACATGCTTAAATAATAATCTCTTGCTTTTGGGGGACCCTGGGACATGGGGATCGCCATATGAGCACTTATCAGAATACCCCATGCTCAGTTGCAAATCCTTTTTTTCTATCTATACACCTTTTTTGGTTTGACTGATCTGCTCTACTCTCTGAGCGTCCCCGTGAAGACGCTCAAATCTCTTATCTCTCAACCTGATCTTTCCAGCAACTCCAAGTTGTGCACCTGACTGCCAACTTGACGTTTCCACTTGGATGACTAGAAGACATCCAGCACCATCCTCCTGCTCCCACATCCAACTTGCTCTCCCCATCACAGTCAATAAAATTTCCACCCATCTAGGAGCTTAAGCCCAAATCATAAGACTTAATTCTTGATTTCTCTCTTTCCTTCATCCAACTGATTAACCTGTCCTGTTTAATATATATAATGTACAATTTTGGAGCTTATTTTTTATACACAATTATATTGGGAGGCTTTGTTTCCATGTGCTGAAATATTTTTATTTTACAAAACTTTGTAAAGAATGCATCAATCCTCATGGTATAAATGTCCAACATTTATTTAACCATTCCTATACTATGGGGCATGCAAGATTTTTCTATTTTTTGACATCACATGCTGTTGAATTCATTGAATACTTAATCATATTTACTATGTGCAGGCACTGTTCTAAAACTTTAGACATGTTAATGCATCTAATCCTTACAATCCATGAGATAAATACTATAACATCTCTATTTGACAAATGAGAAATCTGAGGCACAGAGAGACTAAACAACTTGCTCAAGATTATGTAGCTAGAAAGGGGAGGTGGGATTCAAATCGAAGTACCCTGACTCCATGTTCCTGAGTCCGTGTTTTAAGTCAATCTGGTTTGTTCCCTTGGGTACATTACTTTGCTCATTGACTGTATTTTACATCAGTCTGCACATAACTCTGGCCATTTCTTTAGAAGTGGATCAATAGTCATGAATATTTAAAACGTTTTGGACAGTACACATTGCAAAGCTTTTCTCCAGGAAGATTACACTAACTGTCAATTTCTACTCCTTATGTCAGTTGTTGAGAGTGTCCTGTTAACTGTGCTTACATCAACACTGGGTATAATAATTTTTACAATCTTAACAAGTTTATTGGAAACAAATTCTGTAATAGTTATAATTGATTATCTTTGATTATCAGAGCAGTTAATTGTTTTTTTCAAGTCTAGAATAACAATTGTATTATTCAGTGAATGTCTTTTTTAAAAAGATTTGATTGATTTATTTATTTATTTATTTATTTATTTATTTATTTATTTATGAGAGAGAACAAAAGCAGGTGAGAGGTACAGAAGGAGAGGGAGAAGCAGACTTCCCACTGAGCAGGAAGCTTGACGATCATGACCTGAGCCAAAAGCAGACACTTAACAAACTAAAGCACCCAGGTGGCTGTTCAGTGAATTTCTTATGTTTGGCTTTTTTCCAACTCTGCTGTTGGAAATTTCACTTTTTCATAATGAATTGTGGTCACTCTTTATGCACTGAGATATATATATATAGTTGTTATTTGATTTTTCATTTTGTTTCTGTTGTTTACTGAAGTATATGCACTGAAAAATTGGTTTCTGCAGTTGCATCAAACTTAAATAGTCATACAAATAACCACCTAGATTTCCCTCTTAATGTCTTTTCATATTATGACTAGTCTCATTCCACTTGTTTAAGTAATGCTTAGATATACACTGTAATTCCTGCGGCCAATAAAGAAAGTCAAGGATCTTAATTTTTATTACGCAGCATTTTACCTATAACATAAGCGATAGAACATGAACTCAATTTTCAATTAAAATAAACTTGTAAAAACTCCCTCTTAGTTTCAGGATCCATGACATTGATAAATGTTCAGACTAGATCTAACGTCTACACCCACATTACTACTGTACCACTTGTCCACACACTGTAGGTGTCACCCTCAAGTTATATCAAAACTCTATTCAGTTTTATTTATCACATTTCTAGGTGTCAGTTTCTTGCATGTGACCTCATGGACTTAGAGCCGCCTAGTTGCTTTGGTGGGTGGCTCTTTTCTCTACCACCCCTCCATGTCATGCTTTATCACAAAGTGTTCTTTCTCATTTATTGGCTTCTAGAGGCTTGGTAAAGTTTAGTGGAACTTTTTTTCATTGGGAGTCAAAAATTTTCCCTGGGACTCATGGATTTCCCAAGGAGCCTCAGGAGCTACTGCCCAGGGCAAGGTGAGGCCACACAGACCACTTGTGAGCATCTGCTCCATGGCACTCAGAGCTGCCTCACTTTCTCGGTTTTATCTAGGGCTGGGTTAAGAAGCAAGACTCCAAAAAGTTCTTCTGGACCAATCAACGGTGGGGGACCAACCAACGGTACCAAAACCCTGAAAATCAACATGGAAGACACGTAACTTACCAAAACTTCTGTTCAAGAGCAGTCCTGGATGAAGATGGCAGGAATAATGTACCAGGGCTGAGGGCTGAGAGCTCCCTCTCATGTGGGCAACCTGACAGCGTACTGTCTCCTGAGATCGGGTCCATTTAAATACAGGGCTTTCGTTCTGCTCAGTCTGGCTGACTTCCACTGCCAGCATTTGATTTTTCACTTTTATGGGGGCAGCATTTAGCTTCTCCTTGAAAATTCTTGAATAAATATTTAAAGAACATTATTGTGTAGTTGGAACCAAATTAGTAGCCTGAACAAGAGTTTCTGCAGCTCTGGGTTCAATCCTGGTTTTAAATATTTATGTTCCACACTGAAGTATGTAGGGATAAAGGGGCATTGTGTCTGCAAATCATTCTCAAAAGTTTTAGAAAAAAATGCTATATGGACACTTACAGATGCATATACACACACAAAAGGGAAGGATTATGGGGAACCTGGGAATTCTAGGAATTCCTGCAATTTTTCTGTAAGTCTAAAATTAAAGAATTAAAAAAAACAAGTTCCAAACTTGATTTTTTAAAGGAAAAAAGCATTAAAAGTTTCTTGAAATCTTGGTAAATACCTGGACTAGATAATGTAAAATAACTCTTCACAGTTCTATAGTTATATTTTTCCTTGATCATATAAGTCTAGATTTTTCCATAGATCAGCTTATCAAGTGGAGTATTTGTCTCTTCCTTAACTTACCTTTTTTTAAAATTTCATAACAGACTTGGTATAGAAATATTTGGAGAAATAATATAGAATAAAGAGCAGTCATCCAAGATATCATTTTGTCATTTTTGCCACTGGGTTGCATTGACATCAGAGACTCATGGAACAGCTGTCAAATATCTTCTTAGTTTTGCAATATCATGTGTGGGATGTTGAAGCCTGCCTGAAAATTTAATTTGTTTATTTAAAAATTGAAGGAAAATGTAACACATTTTCAAATACTGTGATTCATCAATTAAGATGCACCCTAGAGGGTATAATTTATTTGCAGAGTAATAGCCAAATCTTAAAATGATCCATAACAAAAGAGTCTGACACTAGATATAAATAGAAGGGCCATATGCACCCCAATGTTCATAGCAGCAATGTCTGCAATAGCCAAACTGTGGAAAGAGCCGAGATGCCCTTGAACAGATGAATGGATAAAGAAGATGTGGTCCATGTATACAATGGAGTATTACTCAGCCATCAGAAAGGATGAATACCCAATTTTTGCATCAACATGGGTGGGACTGCAGGAGATTATGCTAAGTGAAATAAGTAAAGCAGAGAAAGTCAATTATCATATGGCTTCACTTATTTGTGGAACATAAGGAATAACGTGGAGGACATTAGGAGAAGGAAAGGAAAAATGAAGCGGGGGGGAAATCGGAGGGAGAGACGAACCATGAGAGACCATGGACTCTGAGAAACAAACTGAGGGTTTTAGAGGGGAGGGGGTGGGGGGATGGGTTAGCCCGGTGATGGGTATTAAGGAGGGCACGTACTGCATGGAGCACTGGGTGTTATACGAAAACAATCAATCGTGGATCACTACATCAAAAACTAATGCTGTATTGTATGGTGACTAACATAACATAATAAAATAAAATTAAATTAAATTAAAAAAAGAAATAATGTGAATTGTCAAGGTAATTTTAATGAAGCATTAAAACGAGGGTTTCTGAAAAATAAAAAAAATAAATTTGAGTAAATAGCAAAGGGTAATAGCAGATTAAAAAGAAACTAAATCAGTTTTTAATTAAAAAAAAAAGTCAAGAGACTTGAAAAGTCTAATTCCTACCCCTTGTGTTAAGGACCTCTATTAAGATAATGTCTCAGCTGTTGGGTTTGGAAATTGGCTTCCAATTCCATTACCCTTCTCCACATTTCTTTCTTTTAAATAATCAGGTTAGGGGTGCCTGGATGGCTCAGTTGGTTAAGTGTCCAACTCTTAATTTCAGCTCAGGTCATGATCTTGGGGTTGTGAGATGGAGTCCATTGTTGGGCTCCGCACTCAGCTCGGGGCTGGTTTGTCCCTCTCCCTCCCCCTCTACCCCTCCCCTTGCTCGCTCTTTCTCTCTCTCTCTCAAATAAATAAATAAAATCTTTAAAAAAAATGAGGTTAAAAAAAAAGACCCTGAAGGTTAAAGTTAGTGTATTAATTTTTTTTTCAGAATGGCAAATTAGAAAGAAAATGAAATTATATAGTTTGATAAGAGAATGCTATTTAGGAAAACATAAGCAAATTTTTTATATTGGATACCTGATGAAAAACTTTTAAGGGTGACTTTTAGAGGGCTTCTTGAGCCAGACTTCCTGGCAAGCTGTTCCTGTTTGGTGTGCCTATCATATTTCTGACTACGTCAAACTACTCTTCATTAAGGCTCTTCATTTTAGCTGTGAAATGAATGCAGTTCTCTATTGAAATAATAACCAAAAAATTCTTCGCTTGATGCTTGAGAACAAACAGTCATACTGACCCAGGAGCACCACACCCTGAAGGTTTTCCAAGTCTGAGTTTGTCCCTCAATAAAAATTTTAAGTGGACATCTCGAATTCAGAAAATGTTGGTACGCTGATGTTCTTAGTTCTAAAAAACTACAAGTCCAGACACTTCGAATGCAGTATATTGGATCCCAAGTCAATTAAAATGGGATCTCAAAAAGTTGGCTGCTAATTTTGATAGGGAAGAAATCAGTTAAAGAAGCAACGATTAACACAAGAGCTATGAACAGAGTACAAAGCGATAAAATATGAACCAATATTGCTACAGGTTACTCAGATTCTGTTCTGGTTATTTGAATAGAGATTTTTTGATCTGGGATGATTTTATTAAACTGAATTTTTTTAAAGGTTTTATTTATTCATTTGCAAAAGAGACAGAGAGAGAACAAGCAGGGGGAGAGGCAGAGGGAGAGGGAGAAGCAGACTCCCTGCTGAGCAAGGAGCCCGATGCCAGACTCGATCCCAGGACCCTGGGATCATGACCTGAGCCGAAGGCAGACGCTTAACCATCTGAGCCACCCAGGCGCCCTATTAAACTGAATTTTAAATGAAACTTGAATAAAGATATTATTTTAAAATACAATAATTTCCCCTTAAATTATACCTTTCACTTTCATCCTGCTATGGAGAATTTGTTTTTAAAAGGCAATTAAGTACATGAATTAATAAAACCCTAAAAAAAAAAACACACCAAAAAACCCCAAAACCCAGGAGCACCTGGGTGGCTCAGTTGGTGAAGCGGCTGCCTTCGGCTCAGGTCATGATCCCAGGGTCCTGGGATCAAGCCCCACATGGGGCTCTCTGCTCAACGGGGAGTCTGCGTCTCTCTCTCCCTCTGCCTGCCGCTACCCCCTGCTTGTGCTCTTTCTCTGTCAAATAAATAAATAAATAAATAAATAAATAAATAAATAAATAAAATCTTAAAACAAAACAAAACCCCAAAACCCTGACCATTTTGGCCACTCCCTATGTATTGTTTGATTAAGAGGTCCGGGTCTTGATCTCCATGGCTCACCTCTATTTCCCTTCTAGAATCGCTTCCCTCCAGCAATGTCTAACTTTGGACTCTGTTTTCTCTTCTCACCCTAGAAATCTGTGCCAAGTCAGAAAGACAGAAAGGACTCCCACTTTAAGAAAATGGGACTAAAGGATACTTTGGAGAGATTAGGGGCTGGCAAATTTACCACAGGGATTTTGAAATTTCTTTTAGCTTTAGAGTCATGGACAATTTTTATAAACATTGTGGGAAAACAAATCTTCCAGTATGTCTTTTATTAGTGTTTAGGATTTTTCCCCTTTCGGAAAGAATAGAAAGAACCGTAAAAGCTCAACCTCACTGATGTCATCTGACACTATGAAGGGACAAAGAATTAAGGAAGGAAGTCATATGGTTTTAAGTCCAAATTTGAATCCATTGGGATTGGTGGGGAGTGGGAGGAGAGTTCTTTTCCCTTGGGGAGATCCAATGGTAATCTTGAATCTGGCTATAAATTAAACATTTTTAATTGCAGAGTTCTAATCCAGATTCCAAAAACAGAAAGTTTTGAGAAGACCTCTTTGCCCTCCACCGCATAATTTTTAGTGCCCCAACTTTCCTGCTTTCTCCAAGTGGGAGCCTTCATTTTTTAAAGGTTTTATTTATTCATTTGAGAGAGAGAGTGGGGGGAGGGGCAGAGGAAGAGAATCTCAAGCAGACTTCCAGCTGAGTATGGAGCTCAACTCAGGGCTCCCTCCCACATCCCTGAGATCACCACTGAGCCGAAATCAAGAGTCCGACGCTTAACAGACTGAGCCACCCAGGCGCCCCTCCAAGTGGGAGACTTCTTAATACAGGAGCTGCTTGGAGAACAATTTTTTCCAGAATGTAGCTGGAAAGCTTTTACGCTCCATTTTTCTCCCTTTTACAATGGACAGCTGTGTGATTAGAAATCTGTACCCACAAATGTCTGGATTTTCTAACTCACCTCAGAAGTAAATTTGCAAAGGAGGTATCACTATTAAATTACTCGCCTCCTAATCCTTTTTGTTTTCCCCAAAGATTTTTAGACAGCAACCAGTTATCTGGATAAGGGATTAAAAGTCCTAAAAGTAGTGGGATTAAAATCATTTGCCTAAACAAAGAGATTGAAATAAGTCTGTTGAATGGACTCTGCTTTCCCTGTGCGACGAGACTCTGCGGTGTGAAATGTTTTACATCCTCTGTCTGCCAGTTCTGGTTCTGCCCATTTTATATAAAAAGCTTCTTCATCCCATTTTCAGCTTCCTTCTTTTTTTTTGTTTTAATTTTTTTTTTCTTTTAACAAAAATGCTGGCATTCAACTTACCTCCCAGAATAGCTCAGAGCTGAAGTTCTCAGTTTAGTCATGAGAATTACATTTCTCTCCGCTTTGGAAATACTCTTCCCCAATCTCTCTAATTATGACCCCATAAGGGCGAGGTGACTTCAATTAAAATGAAACATATCACTTTGTAGAACATAGAGGAAAGAGCATCTTTGAACAGGAAAAAGAAATCATATTGTTGATTTCTCATGTCAATATGTACCCACATATTACGATAAGAATTTTGCTTATAAGAACATCTCTTCCTTGAAAAAGAAGGTTTTGTATGTAAAGCTCAGCTCCAGTATATTAAAATGCATACCTGTACATTTCTTAGGTTGAAAGGTTTTCAGATGATGACTATAACTTATAAGAATGGTAGAATATTTTTACACCATTTTCGTGTTGGAAAATAACCCACTAGCAGCAGTTATAAAATATATTGAAAAGAATCCAAGAGGGCTCTTGAATGGTCTCTTATTTCTCATCATACAGTTCTATAGCTGAATCGTTTTCTCAGTCAGTTTTGAAAATATAAACATCATTTTTCCTTTTCAGAGAATTGATCAGATTAATTTACCCACTGAAATGAGCAAAATGAGAGTAGAAACATGAGCTCAGCATGCTATTTTGTTAACGGTCTGTGCAAACCAGTTATGCATTTTCCAAAATGATACTTTCCTAAGCTTGTATTTAATGAATTATGAAACTTCCATCTTTAGCATGAGCACACGTCCCGGACTCCCTGCTTTCTCAAAGTATACCCCGAGAGTTGTGTTTACTTACGGTAGCACAGTTTTCAGACTTGTCTTCCACAAAACCAATCTGGCAAGGCGTCCTTTGGTTCTGTAGCCAGTAGTCTGTAGACTCGAGCAGGCTGTTGCTGCAAAGAACCTGGAGGGAATCGAGAAAACCTTCTTAGTGTCACACGGCCAGGCTTTCTATTTCAACAAGCAGCTCTTTTCTGAAGAACCTGTAGGTGTTTTCTTCACCTCAGAGCATCTGGATATTGGAAAAAAACTTACATGATAATAGCACCTCTAGAATGTGTAAAATATTCAACCAGGAGCTGGTTTTAGAGGAATACATTGATGTTAATACTGATCTTTCTTCTGTCATCAAATCCAACATCTGGAAACTTCAATGATGTCCAACGTGTGGAAACTTCAAATGATTATTTTGGGGTATGGTTCAATTGATAATGAGGATCAAAGTTCATTTTAGTGCTAGTGCACTCTATGAATATTTTCAATCTTAAAAAAAAGTGTTTTTCCTTTTGGTGCAATATTGCTACTGAAATGATATTCCTTCAGCTTTAGCTTTGCCAACATGTCTGTGAAAGAGGATTCAATTCTTACAGAATACCCAAGGTACTATGTTAAGTTTAGAAATTATTAAGAATAAGTAAAGTGCATCATGACAATCATTTTCCATGTTGAAACAGTACAGTAAAGCAAAACAAATTTGAATACATGAATCAAAAAAAAAACCCAAATATGATTAACAAATGACTGGTTTCTGGGCTTGGATTGTAATGCAAGGAAGAAAAATTATATTTCTGAGACAAGATATTTTGAAGATGCAATCTCATGAATAACCAAACAATTCAAATTCTAATGTGTTTTAACACTACCCAAACAGTGTATAAGATTTTTCGCATCTTATGTGAGATTTCCAATGCTCTCCTGGGGTCCTCTACTTTATTAGGGTACACATCTGCTAATATTTGACTCACTACCTTCACTTAAGCAATAGAATAGATTTAATCAGTTTGGTTATTGCCACAAAATAGAATGACACTTCAATTACATTTCAGCTGCATAACAAAGGATTGTCGTATGCTGTAAAGATAAAAACACATGAATTTTTCTCTCAGTGTGAGTTAACCAAATATAATTATGACACAACTTTCCATAATACTTTTTGTTTTTGCTGAGAAATATTATTGCTTTTAAATCTTTTCCCACTCAATGTTTGTTATTACTAGAGATGACAGATTTCTATTGTCCTTTTCTAGAATAGTACAAAGAGCCACATAGTGGACAAGCAGGTAACTGAATGATGAACGTGGACTATGATTGTGGACTAAAGTTGGCAACAGAGCTTCTTGGTTCTCTTGCAGATTTTACCTAAACTATGGTTCTCAAAACACCGGCTGGGCCCCCAGGGGTCCCTGAGATCTTCCAGGGAGGCCAGCTGTCAAACTATTTTTATAGTAACAGGAAGACTTTATTTGTCCATTTCACTGTCATGGTCTCTTAAGTTTCCTGTGGAGTTCTCCAGGACCCACGCCAGGTGTCAGGGCACAATTGGCCTCATGCAGAAGCCAACAGCAGAGTCTGGCTGCCTTATGTCAAGTGGGACATTAAGGAGATTTGCTAAAACTGTAAAATGAAGTCGCTCCTCTTCTCACTAAAAGAGGTTTTTTTCTAAAAAACATTTTTATTTTACATAAAAAACATGCATATTAATTCCTGTGTTGTTCATTTTAGCCATTTTTTTAAATAAAGAAGATGTGGTAAACATACAACAGAATATTAGCCCTAAAAAAGAATGAAATCTTGCCATTTGCAACGACATGGATAGATCTAGAGAGTATAATGCTAAGGGAAGTAAGTTAGTCAGAAAAAGACAAATACCATATGATTTCACTCATATGTGGGATTTAAGAAACAAAACAAATGAGCAAAGGGGGAAAAAGAGAGAGAGAGACAAATTAAGAAATAGACTTAATTATAGAGAACAAAGTGATGGTTATCAGAGGGGTGGGGTTGGGGGGATGGGTGAAATAGGTGATGGGGATGAGAGAGTGCACCTGTCGTGATGAACACCAGGTATGAACAGAAGTGTTCAATCACTATACTGTACACCTGAAGCCAATATTACATTGTATGTCAATTAACTGGAATTTAAATAAAAAGTTAAAAATATGCATATTAACATGTAATGTGTTTATTATTGTTTTCGAAGCATTTTTAAAATAAAAATTATTATTATTTTAAAATAAATAAATAATAAAAAACCTTTCTTAGCTTTAATTGATAATTTGAAAAATGTCAGCGAGTATAACCGCTATAAACAAAAGCTTTGTGAGATCCCCAATACTTTTTTTATAGTGTAAGGGAATTTCAATTCCAACCCTCCAAAACTGAGAACTATTAATCTAGACTCACTTTATTTAAAGTAGAAAAAGGCTCTTGGTCCACCCCACTCCTCACTGGTAATCACTTTCACTTCCAGCATGGAATAAGAGTTTAAGAACATGTGCACAAGGGGTCTGAGTTGAAATCCTAGCTTAGTAATTAATGGTTATTCTACCATTCTTGGTTATTCTACCAAGGTTATTTGGGCAGCTGACTTCAGTAATACTCACCTGGTAGGATCATTGCCTATTCAGGGAGGTGAGAAGTGTCAGACACTGTGGCATGCAGATAGCAGGTTATCCTCTTTTCACTATTCTTATTTGTAATTAACTACAAAGGGAGACAGGAAATTGAATGCTTTCACTTGAAATTAGTGGATTGAAAGCATTTCAGATCTGTGAAGACAATTTGTCTTTAGCAAATCTTCTAATCTAAGGTGTGATTTTGGTTTTGCACTTTGTAGTATTAATAGTTACAGCTACTATTTTTTGTATGCTTAGAATGTGCTGGAAAATGTGCTAAATTTTTCCTTCTATCTTTTTTTTTTACCTTTTAATTTAATCCTTATTGCAATGCTACAAGGTAGAAGTTATTTTAAAGATAAGGATCTTCACAGAAATTGTTCTTTTGAAGGTGAAGATCTTGAGGCTCAGCGAGATTTGAGTTTCTTTCCCAAGTTGCTCAGAAACTGGCTTTGGATTTGGTTTTGAAGGTACCAAGGTCTTTACGTGAAACAATTTAATTATGCTGCCTTCCATAACCCATGCAAAATGACTCTAAGTTGGCGTATGTTTCTCAAAATTTATGGACACCTCATTTTTATTAATATAACTATACCTTCTTATGGACTTCCATTTTTTTTTTTTTTTTTTAAGAGAGGGAGAGCATGAGCAGGAAGGGTAGAGGTAAGGGGAGATAGAGAATCTAAAGCAGGCTCCATGCCCAGCATGGAGCCCAATGTGGGGTTCAATCTCATGATCCTGAGATCATGACCTGAGTTGAAATCAAGAGTCAGACACCAACCAACTGAGTCACCCAGGCACTCCTATGGACCTCCATTTTAAAGCTGTTTTTCATGAGTGAAATTCTGAAGTGACACTTTTCCTTAAGGAGAAGGAACATTTTGTGGTGTATATTATAATAATTAAATTAATCCACTTGGCAAATATTATCAGTATTGAATTTCTCAAAGAAAAACATGGTTTTACATCTATTTGTGTTAACACTGAAAGAAACCCATATTGTCATGTCTCTGCTCTTTGCCTGTCCGTGACCTTTAACATTTAGAACACCCATCAGTGAAACAAAGTTTTCCTTCACTCTGAACCATAAGAACATTAGAGACTTAAAATGGAGGCATCAAATGAACATCCTAGTTAATTATACTTTACTGTGTAGTATAATAAACACTCCGACTATAATCACTTCTTAGTCATTTCAAAGCTCACTCCTCAAAAGGTAGCCACTGGACGTCTTCTACTTTCTATATATTCAAAGCACATAGAATTATGGTTGTAACAAAATATGTCAACAAAAGAAAGAAACTGTCATTTATCAGAGCATATGAACTATTTTTGTCCAAGGTCAGCCTTAGGAAGGGGACAGAGTTCAGAGACAAGTCATTTGGGTCTTTCAGAAAGTGGTGACTGGGTTGGCATGTTTTCCTGGTGAAACACTGGGAGGAAGAGATAGAGACACGCAAAGGCCTCAGCCTGTCACCTCCCACTGTGAAATGCCCACAGCTGTGACAGACACTGCCTCATGACGAGGCCGATGGAGACAGCAGCTGGCTAACTTGCTGGATTTCTCCTGCATTTAACTCCTTCAACAGAGAAATGAGGGCAAGAAAATGAGTCTGTCAAGTCTTCTACTTTAAGGGTATTTTTGTACCTATTTTTAAAGTAAATAATAACTGAAAATACGCAAAGACCTTGTTCTGTTCTATCCTAGCAGTGAGGAAAGTCAACAGCTTTTTGGATCTGCTTACTCGGTAGAAAATGCTAGAAAGACTACCTGTTTGGCTAGTCCATACCCTGGGATACAGAGTGTCCTCTCTACGGTATATCTTTGCTTCGGAGGAAATAGAAATGGCAGAAAAAAGAAGTGGAATTTAAAATGAAACCTAAATCTTTCAATGCTTTAGAAGAAATATTTTGAAGAGAGCTTTGATGAGAGTATTCACTATGTAACTTTAAAATTTGAATTTTATTCATCATAATTAAAGAAATAGTTCACTTGATTATGTTAACAATTAAAGTTGCCCCATACATTTCATTAATCGAGATAATTAATACCGATATTCTTGATTAAATAATACTACATTTATTGAGAATGTTCTGGGCTAAGGCCTTAGGATATTATCTGAATTAAACCTCTAGACATACAAGGTAGAATTGAAAGCCCATATATGTAATGTGCTTAAAACAAGAGAACGTATAGCAAGTTCTCAATAAATATTAGCTATCATAACAATGATTCTTCTCTTTTTTCATGGGCTTAGAGGGGTCACTAATTTGCCTAGTTAGTGGAGAAGCAGGATTTGAGCTGGGCTCTCCAATTCCAAAGCCCCCATTAGCCGGTGCTCCATTGTAAGTTGGTAAAATCACATAATTTCTTGTGCTTGTGTCTAAGGAATCGCAGTCTATGCATTTATTCATGTCTCTCTCTCAGGACCCTGGTCTGGGTGGTAAGGAGGTTTGAGTTCCAGTCCTGAGCCTACTGTCTGTTCGGTTAAATCACTCACTAGCTTCCAGCCTCAGTTTTGTTAACAATCAATTGATGCGATCTGAAGGCATGTAACTTCTACACGGAGCAGCACGTAACTCTCCCCCTGGTCTTCCTGCTTGCCCTCGCCCTGCCTCCTCTTCTCCCAGGTATACGAAAAGCCAAATAAGCAAAGAGAATAAAAATTCAGCCTTCAACAAACCACTTAGCATCACATGTTAGGCAATCTTAACCTGTGAAGAGCTTTTGGTCTAATGGTTTAGACAAACCATCAGAGACACAGGAATGCTAGAAGGAAGAATACATACTTGAAAGTCTAATGATTCTGAAGCCTTATGAATATGATCTCCCTGCTGAGAGAGTCACTTTCTGAGGGGGAAAAGAGAAAAGCTCACCAGGTTCTCAATGGCTCATTTATTTATCTGCTGTTTTTAGTTTCAGGTTTACTTATTTCAGATGAAGAGCTAATCATGAATGTATTGTGTGTTCACAAACTTGAAGTAATAATGACACGTTTTTCTCTTAGAAATGCAGGAGTGTCCTAAACATTGAAGAAAGATCTATCTGCTCTATCTTACAGTGATTTCTCTTTTTTTTATAGAGCGATCCAAATTACATAAATTTACCTTTGACATAGAATGGGGAGGGAGAAATAAACTCTTAGTAACCTGGACACATCTAAGCAATGCCTTAAATCTTTGTTCAAAAAGTAACCGAGGTTGGAAAAGACAGTAACTTATGGTTGGTTAGTCACAGAGGTTTAGAGGCAGAACTGGAATTCTATGCCACCTTATCACTTACTGAGTAAACTTGGGCAAGTCCTCTAACTCCTGTGGGACTTAATTTCTGCATCTCTTACATGAGGACAAATGAAGCCCCTTCTGAAAGTTGTTCCAAGGTTCAAATAAGAGCCATGAAAAACTATGGGGAAGAAACTGAGGGTTGCGGGAGGGCGGGAGGTGGGGTGATGGGGTAACTGGATGATGGGCATTAAGGAGGGCACGTGATGTGATGAGCACCGGGTGTTGTATGCAACTGATGAATTACCGAACTCTACATCTGAAACTAATGGTGTACTATATGTTGGCCATTTTAATTTAAATTAAAATAAATAAATAAATAAATAAATAAATAAATAAATAAAATAGACTCTGGAAAAAAATGTTTGTAAAGGACTAATCTCTTCACAGAGTAGGCAAGTGATATAGGATAGCTATTGTCACGAGAATGCAGTACAATTTAGACAATGTTTTCCATCGGAACATTTTCTTGATCTTTGTGCCACAGTTGACAATGTTTTATTATTCATAATTTATGATGTACCACTCTTTTTTTCCTCCTTCTCTAATCTCTTTCAGTCAATATTTGGTCAATGAAGGTTCATTGAAATCTTTAGATATCTGACACTTGGAATATTAAGATGAACAAAAATGATCACTGCCCTTTTGGAAATTAAGCTATAATAGGGGAGAACAAACATTCACAGGACTATGATAAAGAACACAGGTGCTTTGATCAGTGGCAGCAGCGCAGGACAGATATCACCCAGGAGGAGTGGGTGCTTCTACCCGTGGCAGGGCTGGCGGGAGACTGCACTTGACCAGAGCTTGCAAGATACTTCCGAGTGGTCTGGGAGCGTTGGGGGAGGCAGTGGGGAGGACAGGTCTTTCTTTCTAAATAGCTTTTCGTCCTCCGATGCCCTAACTGGGAATATTCCCTCTAGTTCTGTCCTCAGGGTGCTGCTCTTTTCCTCAGAGAGCTCACTGACTCCTGGTCATTAATTACCATCTGGAGGGAGGACTCAATGGTCCACAGCTTCAGCTTTGACCTTTCCCTAGAGCTTGGCTTTTCACTTTTCTAACTGTTAGTTACTACGCTTAGGTCTCCCGCTGTCACCATGAAATCTTGGTTTCTAAACCCAAACCACCTCCTTCCCCAATTCCAGTCTCTAAAAGAAACCTGACTCCCTAACTCCCCTGTTTATAGTTGAAGGCAGAACAATTCTCCTAGCTACCCAGGCTTGGAACAGCTGTGCCATCTGGAATACTGATTTGTCTGTTTCTTGTCTTATATTCTGCTCTCCAAAGTTTAGTTTAGTTTAGTTTAGTTTAGTTTAGTTTTTTTTTTTTTTTTTTAATTCTCTCCCCATGAGACTGCATACCATGGACTAATCTAGTCTCTGGGGGATACAACAGTGAATAATACAGAGTTGATCTCCATATTTATGGAACTTAAAATATAGCATGGGATCCAAATAGTAAATAAAGGAGCGATGAAATGCACATGTAGTTACAAATTGTGGTGGGTAATTATGAAGAAATTCAACACGGCACACAGACAGAGCATAAAGGGGATGGGGATGATATTTGGGAAGGACGGTTAGGGAAGGCTGGAGCCCTAACAGTTCATGTTGTAATTGTCTGACTCTTCTATCTCCCTTGCTCCCTCATCCTTTACTTCCCAAATCCACCTAGCTCACTGAAACCAGAGTAAAGGATAAGTATGTAAGCTTTCATGACAAACCTGGTTGCAAATTCCAGTTTTTCCACTAATTAACTAAGCAGCCGAAGGCAAGTCACTCAGCCTCTTTGAGACTCAGTTTTCCCATGTACAAAAGGAGGTTGATATTGCCGCTCAGAATGAGGGATTTTTAATAGACATTAGAAATAATAAATGCACACAGCATCTGATTAAGTGTTCACAAAAAGGTTTACATCTGTAAATTACTGATTTTATGTAATTCTATTCCAAGACCTTCACCTTGATTGATTAATTGAGCCAGTACATATTAGCATTTTACCAGCTAGTCCTATTAGCCACTAGGCTAAGCACTGGATAATAGGAAAGAAGGGACATATTTGCTGTCAGTGAGCCCAAAATTTTATGGCCTAGCATTCAAGACAGATCCTAATTCAACTCCCACCTGTTAATCATTTCATGGACATTTACCAAGCTCCAATGATGAAGATATTGTCCTATGCCCAATATAGCTGTTTTCTAAGCTTTGTCTCCCGTTATTTCCCTGCACATACCCTCTGCTATAGTCCACGTTAACTAAAGAGCACGGTCTTTATGATGCATGTGGTTTTCCTCATATCTTTTCATCTGCTCCCTGAATTTTTTCCATCTGTGCTCTTGCCCAACCATCAAGAACTAATTGAATCAAGGCTCCGCTCCCCATAGCACGTGTTTCTCTTCTGGTGAAATCTCTATAATGAAAACAATACTTCTACCTCAGAATTTTAGAATGTGCCTGTGTGTCTTTTCCTTCCTATTATGATATGGGTGCACGAGTATCTTACTCAATTTTATCTTCCACACTTATCTCTTGACACATAGTTGGTACTAAGCAACTGTTTGCTGTTTGGCACCAAAATATTTTGTACTTTGTGTAATGTAGATTTGTAATTTTCTTTTCCGATGATTGTGCTTCAGAAAGAAAACCTGTGAGTGATTTATTCAATATGAAGAAAATTTAAGAGTTAAATCTAGGCACACAATGATATTTTATATTTCTGCAAGGTTTTTACTTCTCTCAAGGATTTTATGCAAAGGTAACAATTTTAAATTAGAGCAAGATCTGCATTTTTGCAGATCTTATGCAGCAAAACATAATCAAATTTCATTTTCTGATAATTTTAAGTGTAAAGATGGAAAGCAGCCCCAAAGCTTTTTTTTTTTTTTTTTTTTAGATTTTTATTTATTTATTTGACAGAGAGAGCGAGAGAGTACAAGCAGGGGGAACAGTAGAGGGAGAGAGCCCGATGCGGGGCTCGATCCCAGGACTCTGGGATCATGACCTGAGCCGAAGGCGGACACTTAACCATCTGAGCCACCCAGGCGCCCCAGCCCCAAAGCTTTTAAGAGAGGAAATTTCCACACACAAAATGCTGTATTTGCTTAATGTATGCATTGTGATTAATGATGGAACGTTTCTTAAAATTAACTGAATAATGCCATCAGAAAAAAGGATTCCTCTTTCTTCAAAAGCGGAGATTTACCTGCCCCTCCAAACAAGTAGACTTAGAGAAGTTAAGTGTGCTGGAATTTTAAGACATCAATGCGAACAGGGCCTGGCGTGACCCCTGGTCATCTGCTTACTCAAGAGTTTCAAACAAATATTATTTTTAAAATGAGTCATAATACAAAAAAGGTTTGGAAACCACTGTCCAAAGAAATCTTTCTTACAAATATGACACTCAATTTTCACGGAAGAAAGAAAAAGCAAGAGCTATAAAATAAAGGGAGTAAGAGAAGCCCATTGGAAGAGCCATGGGCATCATTCTGAGAAGAATCTCCAGGCCCCACTGGTGTTCTAGACTCTAAGAAACTTAATTAAATGTTTCTTACAGAAGAAGGCTATAGTGTGAGCAGGACAATCAGATTTTCATAGTAAGTGGGAGAGATAGCAAATAGCTGATTAGGATGAAGGCAGCTACTCATAGACGCTGTCACCTCTGTGCTCCGTGGTATAATTAATGGCATCTCTACTGCAGGTAACTCTTTCTTCATGGAGATATCATGATCCTATACAATTCACCCCCCTTTTTTGGTGTTGTTATGAGTTTTTAAAAACACACATAACTGTGTCACCACCATCCTGGTCAAAATGTAGAACAACTCTTCAGCTCCAACCCCCGCAAAAATTCCCTCCTGCTCCTTGTAGTCAAATGCATCCTAAGTCCCAACCCCTGGCAGCCACTGATTTGATTTCTATCCCTAAAATGTTGTCTTGTCTAGAATGTCATGTATGTGGAATCACTTAGCATGTAGCCTTTTGTGACCTGTTTCTTTCACTTGGCATAATGTGTTCGACATTCATCTACATTGTTGTGTGTTTAGTACTTTTTTCTTCTTTTATTGTTGAGTGGTGTTCCATTGTATGGATGTGTACAGATATTTTACAAAACGCATTTACCAGGTGAAGAACATTTGGGTCGTTTCTAGTTTTTGGTTAAATATGAATAAAGCTGCTATAAACATATGCCTACAGGTTTTTGTCAGAAATTAAGGTTTTGCTTTGCCTGGGTAAGTACCCAAGAATGAAGTTAATAGGTAGTATGGTAACTTTGTAAGTCAGTCAGAGAAAGACAAATACCATATGATTGCACTTGTGTGTGGAATTTAAGAAGGAAAATAGATAAACTCAGGGAAAAGGAAGGAAAAATAAAATAAGATGAAAACAGAGAGGGAGGCAAACCATAAGAGACCCCGAACTTTAGGAAACAAACTGAGCGTTGCTGGAGGGGAGGTGGGAGGAAGGGGTAATTGCTTGATGGGCATTAGGGAGGGCACTTGAGGTAATGAGCACTGGGTGTTATATGCAACTGATGAATCACTAAATTCTACCCCTGAAACGAATAGTACAGTATACATTAATTAAGTTGAATTTAAATAAAGAATAAAAAAAGAAACTGATAACCTGGCTTCTAGCGTGGATTTATCACTTTCCATTCCCGCCGGCAAGGTATGAGAGACCAAGCTGCTCCACATCCTCATCAGTACCTGATGTTGTCAGTTTTGCTTTCAATTCATTTTAGACATTCTATCAGGTTCATAGTGGTATTCCATCCTAGCTTATTTTCCTTTTAATTTGTAAAGATATGATTTTTTTTCCTTTTTAATATTCTTCTAAAATTAAAATCTTAATTTGGATTCTATCTTGCTGCAAACCCTATTCATAAAACCATAATGCATAAATTAGACAATATATTTTTAAACTTTTTTTAAAGATTTTATTTATTTAAGAGAGAGAATGAGAGATAGAGAGCACGAGAGGGAAGAGGGTCAGAGGGAGAAGCAGACTCCCCGCTGAGCAGGGAGCCCGATGTGGGACTCAATCCCGGGACTCTAGGATCATGACCTGAGCCGAAGGCAGTTGCTTAACCAACTGGGTCACCCAGGCGCCCATATTTTTAAATTTTTTAAAAATATTTAATTTATTGATTTGAGAGAGAGAGAGAGCGAGCACGGGGAGGGGAAGAGGGGGAGGGAGAAGCAGATTCCCTGATGAGCAGGGAGTCTGAAGCAGGGCTGGATCCCAGGGCCCTGAGATCATGACCTGAGCAGAAGGCAGATGCTTAGTCAACTAAGCCATCCAGGTGCCCCTAGACTATATTTGATGCTAACTCTGAATGCTATCTCTAAGAGAAGGATAATGCCATCCACAGTAACTTTTCATTCATTCTCTCATTCATTCCACAACTACTTGTTGAGTACATATTAGCTTTGAGGGTTTTTAAGTCTTGTTTTGTTGTTTTGTTATTTAAATACACTTTTTTTTTCATAAAATGCTTTTATTCAATGGGAAAGCCAATTAAGAGGTATAGACTTGGGAGTCCAGGAAGTGATGTCCGAGTAAGATATATTTGTTAAACTCTCCTAAAGTATAAGCATAGATAGTCAACATTTATATCTCTCTCTGTTTGCTATTTACATGAAGTGTAGAGTACAATTATCTGAGATGCAACATTATACTAGTATTTGTCTCTTTCTGTCTGATTTATTCACTTAGCATGGTACGGTCGAGGTCCAGCCATGTGGTTGTGAATGGCAAGATTTCATTCTTTTCTATAGGTAAGGAGTACTCCATTGTGTATATATACCACATCTCCTTTACCCATTCATCCACTGATGCACACTTCAGTAGTTTCCGTATCTCGGTTGTCGTAAATAATGCTGCAAAAAATATGGAGGAGGGGGTGCATCTGCTGGTTCTACTAGGTGCTGCTTAATTATCCAGGCAATCAGGGGTGAACAAAACAGGAATAAAGACAAAACAGACACAGTTTTATTCTCATGCTGTTGGAGGAGGGCAGACCATAATCAAATAAATTTTAGAGAAAGAGAGAGAAATTGAGGGAGGGAATGAAAAGCACTTTGAAGACAAAGCTGGAGAAAGGGATCATGAAGTAAGGGATGCTTATGTCAGAAAGTATTTTCTGGCAGGACTCTGTGAGGGTGATGCTAAGCAGAGAGCTGAATGAAATGAGGCACCAGCCACACAGCCTTTTGGGGGAAGAGCAGCCCAGGCAGAGAACATCAGCAAAAACAAAGGCTCAGAGCAGGAGTGTGCTGGTTGTACTAAAAGAACAGAAGAGACACCATTTTGGCTATGCAGTGTAAGCAGAGGAGAAGAGACGAGAAAGTATTTCATTATAATTTTGGAATGTTTAGTCACTGGCTTAAAGAGCAGTGCTAACTTAACTTTTTTTTTAATGACTTAACTTAAATTTTTATAATAGCTTAAAGCACCCCCCACACACACACGAGGTCAGAAGACTTTGTATAATTTTACACATGTAATTTCACGTTGATTTAATCTATGCTTCAACAAACTTTCTGAGAATTCTGACATCTTTTGTTTCCACCTTGAAAAATAATTAACTTTGCATTCCTTCATGGGGAAACTATAATGCTTATTTAAAACACACCGAGGAGCGCCTGGGTGGCTCAGTTGTTAAGCATCTGCCTTTGGCTCAGGTCATGATCCCAGGATCCTGGGATCGAGCCCCACATCGGGCTCTCTGCCCAGCGGGAAGTCTGCTTCTCCCTCTCCCACTCCCCCTGCTTGTGTTCCCTCTCTTGCTGTCTCTCTCTCTGTCAAATAAATAAATAAAATCTTAAAAAAAATAAAAAAGAAAGAAAACACACTGAAATCCTGAGAAGAGACAGTGTACAAACTGGAAATCAAATTATGTGAAAGAAAAAAAAACTAGCATAGAAAACTCAGTGATTCAGTCTTCGTTTCTCTGAAGGTTTAATTAAATGTTAAGATAACATTTTCCTTTTAATGATGATTCTAGTGGCTGGCTGCCTGAGTTCTTGTCTATTTAGTGTCCTTTGACAAAAAGGAGAAACTGTTACCCAAAGCATGTTTGATTATTCCTAGGACATAGTCTGTAATATAATTATCTGCTGGTTGGATGTGAAGCATTCTTGCCTCTTTAATACTGACCCCTACTACAATTTGGAAATCTTGTAATTGATTATGTGAAAGGAGATTCCAAAGTGAACTAAGCATTGCTAAGAATGTCATTTCAAAATAGGGTGAGGAGGGCATGGAGGAAGTAGGGCCTATGCACAACCCCTGTTTCAATTCTGTGAACACCATGAACTTTTGACTTTTGTCAATTGCGACTGGACCACCTCCTGAAATACATCCTTCTACTTTGGACTGAAATAGTGAAACATCTATTGGCTAAATGGCCAATCCTGTATTAGTCAGTCAGTTTAAGTTTGTCAGCACCAATCATAATTCCTTCAAAATAAGTTATGTAACCTGGTGGTTTTTGCCTTTATAAGCCTGTACTCCCCACATGCAATTCAGAGCACACTTTCAACTTCAGTCCGCTTTGCATCTAAGACCCCAAATACATACTTTTGGTTGCTCAACAGCCTCTTCTTCTTGGTCAACAATTATTTTTAAAGTATTGTAAAATAAGGGAGTTTTTCAGGCCCTGGAACAAAACAGTTCTCTATTATTGAGGAGGGGAATGCCTAGAAAACACCAGATCAGAGGCATAGTTGGTTGGGAAGGTTGAAAAGGAAATGGTAAGCACAGGATCTGCACCTCATTCTCTGTCTTTACTGTGCAGGGGGTGGGAGGCAGTACCCCCAGATAAGAAAGAAGGCACCATTGTCATACCTCATCATAAACATACCTCTAGGTAAACTGTATTTTTATAGCAGGAGAGTCCTTACCTATGGAATGCTTTTAGCAATAGGTACCTGGTCTAACTAAACTTGCCTCTGATAAACATGGAACATACTGATTTATGGAGTATCTATCTCTGACAAATGTCACATATGGATGCACTTATCTGAGTCTAAAATGGAGATTTTTCATGAACAAAAGTGATCTCTTCTTTGAAATTATTGTCCTGGTGTATGTAATTTAGAGACTCTGTGTGTTGACCTGGGCCAGAGCATGTCCTAATGTGGCAAGAAATGAACTAGACAGAGCCTCGGTGACAGTTTCAGATATCTCTCTACATTTCTTGGGCTACACAGTTACTTGTTTCCTGGAAACCACATTGTATTTCAGTGGAGTCACAGAATGCTATAAGAGCATAGAGGACAATTCAGAAATATCAAGCCATACTTGTTTACTTCTGCCACATCACACAGATGTCAGCTGGCTGAAGAATGCTTTGAAAGTTGATCAGAGCTTTTTCTGCATGAAA
Source organism: Zalophus californianus (assembly GCF_009762305.2). Classification (NCBI taxonomy): domain Eukaryota; kingdom Metazoa; phylum Chordata; class Mammalia; order Carnivora; family Otariidae; genus Zalophus; species Zalophus californianus. The sequence continues at coordinate 184,400,639 of NC_045597.1, forward strand.
GTGATAACCGAGTTTGAGTCTCAAGTGTAAAATGCAAGAGTTACAGAAACAAATAGGCTCAGGAAATGCAAATATAGTATAATTTATGAATGGTCAGCAATGTTTTAAACAGAATAAAATTAGACGTATAAATAGAGGACAGCTGATTGCTATTTAATTGCTATTTAGAAGCACTATAATGCTGTACTGTTGATATGATCAGTAAGGGGATGTTAGGAGAAGCAAATGTTAATTCTGGGAGAAGCACAATATAAGAAAAACACACATGCCGGAAAATATATGGTATGCATCAAGGCTTACCATTGATTTTGGATTATTTTGTATAGGCTTCCAAAATGTAGGTAGTGCGAAATTTACCACTGGTCAAAGGGACAGTGGATTTAATGGCCATGTATTATTTGGGGATTGATGCATGCCTTTGGCCTTTGGCAATTATAAGAAAGTGTTTGGAAGAAGCTACTGGAAGCATCTACCTTCTTTAAGATGTAAACAGATGGACACATAACTTGCTAAGGGAGACACCTGCTTCTTGGATGCTCTCCATCCTGGAGAGTATGAGCCCTCACATGCGTCTTTCAGGGTGGGTCTAATTTTGGAAACATGGACACAGAAGTGAGGGGGCTCATTCTCAGGGATGAGGCCCCCAAGGGCCTCCTCTGAGGGCTGCTCAAATTTATCTGGGCCATATCCTTCTTTCCTTCTCTGACACTGGCCGAAGTGACAATTGGGCATTTCAATCAGAAGACCAAACCTGGAAGGATACAGGAAAAGTGGAAGCTCTTACGGCTGGTGGGGGATGCATTGTTTACTCCATACTCCAAAGCCAAGAGCGCTGCTTATTTGGGAGACTGGAAGGGAAGAGAGTAAGGCTTAACGTAAGTGGTAGGAAGCAGGGATGGCAGGTCTTTTTTAAACACCCACAAATAGAAAGGAGGAAACTTTCTATTATTAGATATTTTTTAAAATTTTAGACCCCTTCCATTCTTGCATAGAGATATGTAATACATAATATAAAGGCTTGGGGAAACTGCAAGAATTCAGAAAAAAAAAAGATCACTTGCCTAGTTCCCATCATGTAGCATCACTCTCAACTCCACAAAATGTTCTAAGCTATTTTGGGTTTTCAGAGTCCTACTTTTTGGTTAAAAGAAAAGAAAAGAAAAGGTACTGCAAGCTCCTTCCAGGAGTTCTCCACACATAGCAAAAAGGATGCTCAAGGAACTGAGCTGTAGAGGACAGAAGAAGACTGGCATATTGGAATCTCAAGCATGGTAGAGCAATTGCTGGAGGCAGAGAGAGAGGAGTAGAAGTTTTCCAACATACTAGCTTTTGGAATAAGAAGATAAATCATATTCAAACTGCAAAATAAGCCATAATTGATAGTTTTGAACAAAGTTTCCCACATAGGATTACCAAATTGGCATTTTCCGAAGAATGAACTTGCGTGTGATACGTGAAGCCCCACCTCTGCATCTCAGTGTGGATCGGTTGGAGGCAGAGGAAATCTGTCCCACCAGAGCCTTCATTTGCTGCCTTCTGGTCTCAGTGCAACTGTGGCCTCCTGGATGTCAGTGTGGTCAGGGCATAAGGAAGGTTTCTTAGGTGGTCAGGGAATTTTGTGGCTGGCTCTGTGTCTCCTCCCACTGCCGGGATGCAGGTCCCGCCTCTCCTCTCCCCGCGCCCCTACCCACATCAGGTGTGCCCCTCCTGGCATCCCAGATTCCAGTCTCCCTTTGCTCTAAGGAATTCTTTTTAGAACTACTAAATTAGCTTTCTTCAGATATCACTTTTAGTAAGACAATTCTGCATTTATTTTCTTTAAAATCTCCCTATTTCTTCAATGCCTCTGACTACTCCTGCAGAATGTCAATAAAACAGAACACCCAGCAATTTGTACCAAAATGTAGCTAGGCCATTCTGGTATAAGGAGCTGGGTCTGAAGACCACTGCCAGGTTGCTTGATCAGAAGAGCATGTGTATAAAGCTGTGGAGTGCTGCATACTCCAGGATGAAAAGCTTCGTATCTTCCTTCTATAGAAAGTGAATATGCCCAATTACACTGACTTTGTTTTTAATTTTATTTATGTATTTACATTTTTTTAAAGTCCTTCCTTCCTGTAAGGAATCAGCTTCTAGAAGCACAGAATATTATAGCTATTTTCTATCATGTACTTCCTAGAAGTACTAATGGGGCCTTTGGCCCAGAACAATACAATTCTGACTAATAAAAATGTCTTTGGAGGTATAGATCAGATCCCAAGAAAGCCTCCCAATTTATATGTCTGTGCCTGCACACATTAATTGAATTGCTTTTGTTAATTACATGCCATCAAGACGATATGAGCTTAGATGAAAGTGTATTTTACAGAATAATATGAAGCATCCAGGGACATAATTCTTCAGAGGTTTTTGTGCCACTGTTGACAACAAATTTAACTCAGTTTAAAGGAGGCTAGTCATGGCAAAGAATGCTCTTGAGGCTTCAAAGAGATGATCAGATATCTTATTAAGATCAAACTCCACCTCTGGGAAACTGAAGTCTTTTCACTCTGCTGCCTTTCAGGTCCAGGTTTAATGGGGATTTAATTAACATGACATAAAAAGAGAGGGATATTTGGGTGTTGATTTTTCCCCAACAATTCTTTCGTCACATGAATCCTATTCAGACACTTGATTCCACTCTATCTTAAAGAGCAAATCTTCAGTCCCATGAAGTGGAGCAAAGATTAAAAATGCCTAGCTACTGTGGAAATGTGACATCGAGTATAATGCTTTCAAAGTAGAAGAAAATCTAACAGAGAGTCAACATAACGAGGGGACAGTGCATGCTACCTTGGATTAGTTTTTAAATTCTATTTAAATAAAATTTGCCCTGTGTAAAGATTGTTTATTTGGAATCAACTAATATGTACTGAGCACCAGCTGTGTGTGCTAAGAACTTACACAAAACGGGGCTGCCTGGATGGCTCAGTCGGTTAAGCATCTGACTCTTGGTTTTGGCTCAGGTTATGATCTCATGTCATGGGTCAAGAGGTCGAGCCCTGCGCTGGGCTCTGAGCTCAGTGGGTAGTCTGCTTGAAGATTCTCTGCACCTCCCCCACAATCACACACACGCTCTCTCGCTCTCAAATAAATAAATCTTAAAAAAAAAAAGAACTTACCCAGCTTTTTTGCATATAAACATCACACCAACACCAAGACATCCAAGTCAGAGAAGTTAGGTCACTGGCCTAAGATCACACAGTAAAAGAGAAATCTGGAATCTAACTCAGATCTTTGTATTCCAAGTCCAGCTTTGTTATGTGGTATCCTACTGTCTCCTAGAGACAACAGATTTTGATTTATTATAAAGAGAATATAAAGGCTTTTTTCACTTAGTGTCTAACAGATATAAAATTGTAACATTTATAATCATTTAACTCATTTAATGGAAAATCCCTATGATTCAGTTTAATAATAGTGATTGTATTTGTCTTATAGGAAGGATTGGTCCTATGAGAAGGGGTAATATCAGACAAGATCTATGTGAGATAAGATTCAAGAGGTACCACACAGGGCTCTAGTAGTCACTCTCCACCAGCTACTCTTTCTCTCCAATTTTTTTCCTGCAATATTTTGAAATTCCATCCTTTTAAACACATGATTTTGGAGTATCACATTGCACACATTAAGACTTTCCTCAAGTTCAGAGCTCAGTAAATTACTGTGACATAGAGGAGATCTCATATTCCAAGGTGGATGGATTGATAGTGTCTGCTTGGAGCTTCAAGATGAGTAGAATTCTGAATTCAAGTCTGGGTTCAATAGGCTCAATTATCAATGTAAGTTAAGGGAGGGGGCGAATAGTAGTAGTTCAGCAGTAGTAGTAGTTAACTAAAAACAGGTTTTATTTGTCACTACTATATTAACCTACACAATCACTACTACCTCAGTGAGAATTTATCTGATAACTTTCCTAGCATTTAGAGGAAGGGAAGAAGACAAAGAAAGGATCATTCTGAGGCTTGAGCTGGTTATATAATCATATAACTTATTGTGGCCCTTCTGAGAGCAAAAGGGGGTCTATTAACAAAATGCGAGGATAATATATGTAAACTACGATTGGGTGGTAGGGTCATCTGAGCTCTGGGGAAAGGCGGTCCCTTAAGGAGTTCCTCCTTTAAATAAGTCCACCCAAATCTTTTTTCCTGATGCTATGGCTTTTTCACAGCTGTGGCTCCCAGCAACTATATTTCCCCAACAGCAAAGAGGAACTGAAGCAATTGCACATGTGTAGGAGTCCTGAAACCCTTGGAGATTCAATGTGACACACAGGAGAGAAATTCAGTCAATTTGCAATTTTTCAGAGGCTGATTGTCCAACTAGTGCATTAACTTCCAGACCCCTGTTTTATTTCTCCCACCAGTTAATTTAGCAATATGTCAGTTCTGATAAGAAGTTTTGATGGGGAAGAAGATGAGGCTATTACATAAAATTAGTTTGGGGAATTACCAATAGATTTCAATTATCCATGGTACTCTTACTGAAGGTTGATCGACTGTGAACCGTGGTGATTCAGCTGGACAGCTTTGCTATTTCTAAGATAGAGCTCTCCTTGTCTTTTTGTCTCTTCGAATACACATTATATGTGCATTTATAGATTCTCACTTGCCCAGGCCCATTATCTGTGATTAACAAGATTTGTTTTTTCAAATTGATCAATGATCACTTAAATCAGTTTGCAGTAATATATAATAATAAAATAAAAGGATGAACTCATTCAATATTCAGTGTCTTGTTATTGAGAGCCTATGTTCCAGATATAAAAAAGAAAACAATAGTGAGCTACTCTTTTGAAGGGAAGGAAAACAATTAAAGCCCGCATGGTATATAACATGTGGCATATAGGCTACTAAACTGTCTTTAAATGCAATTATTATGGAAGCTTAAGAGAACATTTAAAATGAAAGGAATGCACCCTGAACACTGGAAAAATACTCCAGGACACAAAGGTGTTAACTTCTCCTGCATTAATTTGTAGCAGCTCCTCCTAAATTAAGTTGGATAATCAACCTAATTCACTCATTCAAATCTTGATCATACTTGAAAGCCCAAATTGAAACCCAATTCTCTTTCTGAAGACTGTTGTCTGTTTCAGGTCCAGAGTCTTTGCTATAGATGCTCACAATATTCATTTTTCCCATAATTGATACTATCTTCAGATATTGCTGTATAGTTACCTCACATAGTTATTTAACTTATGAATTACTATGTGATTTTCACATGAGAAACCAGTATTATCTCCCAAACTAGGCTATAAATATATATGTATTCTTGTATCTCTCCCCAAGATCTAACAGAATTTTGAATGTATTTATACCAGAACATAGGAAATTGCTTGTAATTGATCATTTTTAATCTGTAAAAAAGAAAATTTCATATGGTTCAACCTGCTAACAATCCTAGAAATGGTTGTGGTATGAGTACGATTATGTTTAAAACTTTAAATTCATATATATGTACATACATATATGCACACAGACATATTTTATATATATATATATATATATATATACACACACAGATAATAAATGATTGAGTTTGGATTTTTATTTTTTGAGAAGACACCAGTCCCAAAGAGCTCTATTCAGTAGCTTCCAGACATGATTTTTAAGAAATGAATATGACGACTTCTTTTCCCAGAAAAAAAAAAAATGTAGCGGAGACAACAGAGCATAAAGTACTAACTCTCTCAGGATGGCAGTGTGTATATCGAATTATTTTCTGGCACCGTGTACTTATTGAAAAATTATTCTGTAGAATAATGTTACTCATAGATAGTCTTTGAGTGCTTACGATACGCCAGGCACCATTCTAAACATTTCACGTCTATTAACTCACTGAATCCTCACTTGTCACCTTTTTTTTTCAGATGAACAAACTGAGGCATGAAGAGGTAAGATAATTTGCTCAAGATAACACAACTAGTAATGATTGAACTGGGTGTCAAATTCAGGCAGTCTGGTTTCAATCCTTAATTTAAATACCACCTGGACTCTAATCAATAGAAACAGAGTTATTTAAAAATTAGAATAAATGAAACATCATGTAACTTTGGGAAATGTATAGCATCTGGTGAAGACTATCATTTGGAGTTACAGAGTTGAATAGAACATACCCCAAGGCTTGAAGACCTGCAGTTTTAGATCTCTCATATAAGCAACTCGAAATCATTTTGAATTATAGTACCTCAGTTTTCTGCATTAAAAATGGACATTTATAGCACTGACTCTTCTATAAGGATTTTATTAGAGGAGAGTGAATAATAGATCTATAACACATGAAAATTAGAGCCTTGAACCGATTAGACCAGTTTATTTTTACATTTGGTTATGAATGTATACATGCAAATAGTTTTGTAAAATTATGTTTAATGCTACTTTTCTATAGTCAGTATATGTTCTCTAACACAGATATGTGTGTGTCATTTTCTTTGGTACTTGAAAATGATATAAACACCACACAAGCAGAGAATAAATAAGGCTGCTTAACTGGGTGTAGTAATCAATCAATACACATATGCATACATAATGTTACAATATGTATACATAAATAATATATATATACACACACACACATATATACACGACACAAAATGTTTAGTAATAGAATTTGTCTTGATTTACACCTACGAATATTTTTTATAATTTAACCTTTTTAAAATAATTAATGAAATAATTCAGTGTGATATCATCTAAGGTTGGATGAGAAGAAACACATCTTCCTCTGGAATTCTGCAGCAAATATTAACAAAAGCTTTAGTTGGGAAATCGGACGTTTTGCTTTAAGTTTCTGGGCCTTAAGTTGGATTGACTGGAAAAACGAAGCAAATGAATTTATATTGTTCAAATGACAACTTTCAGCCAGGGCGTGAAAGCAAGATTTGTTTTTTAGTTCTAAAGTCTATATTCTAGGAAATGTAATTCTGTGTCTCATAATAAAATAAGCCAAGCACACCCTTCTCTTTAAGAAAGTATCAGAAGAACAGCCATGAGTGTTTCTTAGATACAGACCTAGGTGCTTCCTATAATATGAGCCACTCAAAACCTGGGAGGGTTTTTCTGAAAGGAAATGCAGCGAGAAGCTATTACCCATGGCCAAGTTTGTGAAAAGGAGAGGTAGAAGCTTTGGGCGGACCCACAGTGAGGGCTTATAATTTTCAAGTCATAGCTATCCGAACTGCTTGAGTTTTCTGATCATTCTCATGAATTCCATTTTTAGTGGCGTCAGAGGTTAACCAGGCCAGCAAACTGTGGGCTACTCCATTGTTTGTTTTTGTTGTCGTTGTTGTTTTCTGCTTTAGAAAAAGTACTTGGAGAGTCAAACTACACTAGTGATCAAGTTCAGTCAGGGAGAAGAGAGTGCTGGTAGGCAAGCTTACCTTCTTACAGGCTGTGATGGAGCTCCCCAGGCCGCCTCTCAAGCTGTGGCTGGCATTGCCCTCCCGCGGCGCAGACACCTCGTACATCAGTGGTGACTCCAAGTTGCTGTTGGTCCCCCAAAACACAAAAGAGAACACATTCAGGTGAGTCATCTCCGTATTCAGAACTGAAGAAACACAATGTGGTTTATCAAAAACCATCTTTTCAGATTGCACGGAAACTGCAAATCCTGCTACACTGACATTTCTGTTGGCTTCACTCCTATAATGGGGGGAACCGCTGTGAGCTATTCTCCTGGGAATAGGAAACTGTGATCCAGTGACTTCTCATGGCTTACGTGGATGCAACGCATCTCTCTGACTTCCAGCCCTGCTAGTTTTTCTTAAGCAAGCAGTTTTAAAACCCAAATAATGCTTTTTGAACACCACATTAATTCTGCTCGGAATTAAAAATGTAAAAATATTCATCTTATTTCTTGAAATGAATGGCCAAACATAATTTTAATCAGGAGGCAGGGCAGTACCATGAAAAGAATGCAAGCTTTAGAAAAAGGTACATCATCTCTTTAGATCTCTGTGGCTGGAAACATTACCTTAACTTCTCTGCCTCCAAAATTCTAGACTTATCTCCCCCTCCCCCCATGTCTAATTGAGATCATTACCAATCCTGCTTTTCATGATATGACTGGAAGATTTTGAATTCAATCCAATTGAAATACAAAAAGCCCTCTGGATTTTATGTATTTCTAAATATTTCTCTTCTGAAAACCTGAAAACTAGGAATTTTAAAAAAGTGTATGGGTATCTGAATTCTACACATTTTACTTTTGTTGTTCTTGACCACATAGAATATGGACAACTCCTCAAAACATATTTTTTTTTGGAATATGATCTAATAAATCTTTGTGTACTCATCAAGCCAATATTTAAAAATGTTCTCTTAAAAGAAACAGCAAATAGAAGATCAGTTAAACAATGCATTTCTAACTAATATGTAACCTTCATGTTTTAAGTTCTAAATTAGTCAATTTTCATGACATTAAAAGTAAACATAAGTCAGAAATACATAAATGAAGTCTGTTAGTATTTCCATTATTAACTATTATGAATGGCTTTTTTTTTTTAATGACTGCTGATGGTGTATATAACAGATCATAGATTCAGGTAAAAATTGCACAGAATAATTCAAGTAAAATCTATTTTATTTTAAATTTTCATATATTATTTTCTGAGTAATTGCCACCTTGAGGACTAGAATGAGCTTAATTTAAGTGAAAGGAGAGCACTCATGTTAATCTTGGCTTAACTGGGAAAAGGCAGTGGAAAGAAAAAAGAAAGGAGGCTGGTACTTGGCTCCAGATTCCTAGCTACTCTGCTGCCTGCTTCTTTGGATCTGTCTCTTCATTTTTAAATGAATGTTGGGAGTAAAGTCGTGGTCCTTTCTGGCACTAGAAATCACTTGCAAAATATCATGGAGAGCCCAAGCCCTATTTTTACAGGTGTCTCACAATGTGGGGCCCGTAACTTTTAGCTGACACTTAAGTGTGTCTATACCTCACACCCAATAGCAAATGCCCCTCTGAATGCTTTCCTGGCCTTAGGACAGTCTGGCTCTTACCCAAATGCCAAACGTTTATCATTGGTAGGTTCCAAGCCACTTCTATGTGGAGGGTAAGCCCGTAGACCAAGCTAACTTGGATATGTAATAACTTGGCTCATGAGTCAAGGAAATCATACTTTCCAGGGTTAGGACATCTCCCATTTCTCTCTACAGGGTTAACAACCTTAGGAGTGAGATGAAAGCAGGCTGAGAAGTAAGGTTGAGACAGATCTGATGTGAAACAGGGTAGGAAAAGAGCTTCAATAATCTCTGATTGCTCTAGAGGAGAATGCATCTACCTTGGGGAGAGTTAGTTAGGTCCAAAGTAAGGGTTAATGGGAACACAGAGAAAAGTAAAAGATCACCCATGGAAATTCCTCATTTCCCCATAAAGCACATTGTATAGGACTGCAGGTAGACAAGGTGCTATGGTAATTTTCATGCATAAAAAAAGTTTAAGGACTGCTGCATTAGTCTAGTGGAAGGAAGAAATGACAAGTCTACCCACATATACCTTGATATGAAAGCCCGACTGCGTTTAAGATGATTGTGAGATCCCAGTTGGAAATGAAGGTGAAGAAGGACTTTGAAAGTATTATTTGCCTATAAGGCTCACTCCATTTGTCCTAATGCTAAGTCTGTATAGCACTAATATAGAAAGTAATTTTAAATATATATGTGCATATGTGTGTATTTATTTATTATTGTGAGAATTAAACAGGGTAGTAGACTCACATTAGTGGGAGTAAAATCAGTGCATTACTCGACAAAGGTGACGCAGTTCCACTGCAGCAATATTCAAAGCAAAAGCAACTTCTAATCCCCAGAAACACATTATAAATCAATTTGGTGACGCCTAACATGCAAAACTATGTGTAGAGAGGCTTCTCTTTTAAACCATGTGACATGGGTGTGAGTTCCCAGTAAGTGACTTGACAACGCAGCCCAATCTGTTCCCATGCCTTTGGGATGGAGATGGAATTTTTAGAGTGTTTGCAAAGATGCTGTCTTTGGTCTCTGGGGAAGCAGAACATCGGCTGCTACAGGATGAGGCAGAGACAGCAACATGAGACTCATGCATTTATTAAAATGAGGGCAAACTGACATTAAAAGAACTGCTGTCAAGATACAGTGCAACCTTCTAAGTTGCTCCTAATGGAGAAGACTGCAAGTTCTTCCCTGGGACATTTTCTTTGATTTTGACAAATGTTGACAGTATTTCTTAAGCACATCCTTTCAGACTGGTTTCATGCTGAAACTGCTAAATGTGTTTCAATGAGGAGGTAGATCAAAGTGGAAAAGAAAGTACAAAAGCAGAGTTTGAAGTAGTGACTTTAAAAATACAATGGGAAGAGAAGTAGTCTCCCTTACAGAAAATATCATATGTGAATGAGGTGCTGAGTTACCACCACAGTACAATCATCAAGGATTCATGCAGTGTGAATAAGTAGGTCATCAGCAGTGACAATGGCTTAGAGAATAGTCAGTGACTTCTCCAGAGAGAGATAAGTGTCCTGTTACTGGAAATCAAGTTGCCTATATTTTGCTACTCAAAGTTTGGTCTGTGAAACAACAGCATTGATACCGCTTAGGAGCTGGTTATATACCCAGGAATTCAGGTCTCTCCCTAGAATTACTGAATCAGAATCTGCATTTTAACATTCAACCTGGGGGATTCACCTGCCCGTTAGAATTTGAGAAGCATTTATCTGACATGTTAAATTAAATACATATTCCCATTTGCCCTTGGATCCTTGCACATGGTAGTTCTTCTTTGAAGAACACCCACCCCAGGCCTCCTCCTTCCTCTTGAATAATACCTACTCTACCTTTTGGGTCTCCATTTATAAATCACCTCTTGCACCTCCTTCCTCCCCAAGGAGGCCACTACTCCTCTCCAACGTATCACCAATACCTCATGCAAACACAAACACACTCACACTCTAACCACGCCCTCTATTCCCAACCTTACCCTAACCCAAGAAGTGGGATGGACACTCTTCTTGTGTGTTCCAACAACACCCTGTACCATGTCCTGTTACAGCACTTGTCAAATGGCATATAATTTTGTAATATTTGTCTGTCTCCCCTTTAGGCTGTAAATACTGAAAGAACCCGGACCTGTTAGGATGGAGAACAGCGCCAGCCAGTGGTGGATGCTGAATTAATACTTATTAATGTTCTTACCTTCCTGAGCATCCTGGTGGACATCAAAAGATTAGGCACAAAAGAGTGTTTGAATTCAATGCTCAATTTTTTGCAGTGGTGACAGATGGTGAGATAAGCCACCCTTGAGGAGATCATTTAAAGAGTTTCCCAGGATAGATTTAATGAAAAGGGATCCTGCTGCTATTGTTGCTCAAATGTCAAGTAAACGAAGTGTAAAGTTAAAATAAATTTAGCAGAACCTAAAAGGTAGGATTTGTTCTTATCTCCTGCCCACTTATAGAATGTTTGCAGTAAAATGTAGTAATCACCATTCCTTTGATTATCTCTATCCTATTAAGGATATTTACTCTTGAGCTTTATACTAAATCCTTCCATCTCAAGACTGGAGAAAAAATAAAAGCTCACCTCTATCAGAAGAGAACTTTAAAAGGGAATTGAGATGGTCTCATTAAATTCAGTTTAATGACATACCACAACTAAGAATTTAGAGGGCTTTAAAACACAACTTCACGTGGTTCAAAATGAAAGTGTGCTCAAGTGGATGTCCTTATTTTACTCTCAGCCAAAGGGATTAACATGTTACATGAAGCTCAGAGGTTTAGGTCAGTCTTTCAAAAACCAATTTGTTTTTAAAATCCCATGATGTTTGTTTCTCTTACCTTCATCTTCTTTTTAAAAATTTTTTAATTTTTTTCCTTTTTATTTAAATCAATTAGCCAACATATAATACATCATTAGTTTTTGGTGAAGTGTTCAATGTTGGTTATTAAGGAGGGCACATGATGTGATGAGCACTGGGTGATAATGAGCAACTAATGAATCATTGAACATTACCTTCACCTTCTGACTAGTCTATTGACAAAGGCTTTCTCCTTGGCCAAACTTTAGTCAGGCTCCCCCAAGTGTCTTGTCAACTAGATCTTGACCTTGAACTACATCCCCGCCCTTGACCCACTGAGCCCAGTTTTTAGCAAGGAATCCTGCTACGTCAGTTTAGTAAGAATCCCTCCACCCTTGACATCTCTCCTCATCCCTCACCCTTGATAACTAGGTCCTTGGTTGGCTTTTAGCAGGAATACTGTTAGGCTATTTTAGCAAGGATCCCCCTACCCTCAGTATTTCCACTTAGTACACTGACCCCCTCACTCTGCCTATTGGCTGTAAGTTCCCATTTGTCCCTGTTATATGTGGAATTGAGCTCAGTGTTCTATACTGATGTCTTTCTCTCCGACTGCAGTAACTCAAATAAAATTTGTCTTGCATTTTTAGCAAATGTTTGGTGCAAAATTTTTGTATACAGTATGTGCTTTTATACTCTCCTGCTCCTTCTTTTCTTTCCTAGGTTGGAGACATCAGAACATGATTTTCTTATCATGCAATCCATACAAATTAAATATGTCACCAGTTCATCAGAGGCTGAAAGACCTAAATGGTCCTCATTAATTCTGTAAGACTTCAGTAAGCTTATCAGAAGGAACAACTATCCAAATTTTGGAAAATATTTAGAAACACTGTTAAATGTCCTACTTCAATATTTAAAGGCAACTGAGTAACTATAGAATGGTGAATTCCAGACTTTCCCATCTCTTGGACCAGTGAAATAACAATAAAAACATCAAGAAGATTATAAAGTGGCCATCCTTTTATTCCCAATAAGGACATTTAAAAAAAAATCCCTACCTCTGCTTTCACCATAATTCTTCAAAGAAAGACCATTTTAACAATGTAACAAAAAACTATGATAGATGATTTAAGAATGAAGGATATTTCTTTTTAAGAAAAGATAGTTGAGGAGCGCCTGGGTGGCTCAGTCGTTAAGCGTCTGCCTTCGGCTCAGGTCATGATCCCAGGTCCTGGGATCAAGCCCAATGTTGGGGTCCCTGCTCAGTGGGGAGTCTTTCTTTCCCTGCTTATGCTCACTCTCCTTCTCTGTCCCCCACAGGCACACCTGTGCACACATTCTCTCTCTCTCAAATAAATAAATAAAATCTTAAAAAAACATAAACAAAAAAGACATATGATTATAGGATAGTTAATTCATTTGGTAGACAATTTGTACACCAGGGGCTAGTGATTTCTCTATTTTCAGTACTAGTCGGGCTGAAATCTTTTATCATGAGAAATTAAATTGAAAATTGCTCAAAAGAGACTTTTTATTCAGGCAACTCTCAAATCTGTCAGATATATCCAGTAAAACATAAACCTCATCATATGTAGATACCGTGCAAAAATATGTAGATTATGATAGAAAAAACAGTCAACTTCTTTATATAAGAAAAGTGTGTGTGTGTGTGTGTGTATACAGGTATATATATATACATGTAACATCATATTCAACAGTATATATATATATATATAATAGAAAATATATTGAACAATATCTTGTGTGTCTCAGATGCTGTGCTTTGCAAATCCATATATTATCTCTAAGAAAAGAGGTGATAGCAAGTAATGTCCTCATGAATTTAACCACTACTATGGGGTTTATTAGCTTTGGACCTTAAAAAGCTGTTTCACAATCTCAAGCTCCACCAAGACCACGAGAAATCATTTTAAAGCTGTATCTTCTTGTTCAGAAAAGCTCAGGCAAAACAGCATGATAGCTTAGCTTCCTTTTTTCTTTTTGCTAATGAGGGCTATAGGGAAATTTTGCAAGACAAATATCTTGCAAAGGTGTTTGCAAAAAGACTATTTAAACGTAAGGCAAAAAGTACACATCACTGTTGCTAAGTAAGTGTTTCATGAATATGTATTTATCCATGAAAACTATTACATGTTTCCTACTGAAGTATTTATCCCTAAGTCCTTTGTTTCTAAAAAAAAAAAAAAAAAACTTTTAAGTGTCTATTTGTTTCCATGGTCAAAACACTTTATGTATGTCACTGCATTCTGCTGCATCTAGACTTTTCAGATACATTCAGAATATATGTTATGGTAACCACCTCAGCTCCCAAGGATTTCTGCTCTTCCATCAAACCACCTGGCCCAGTGCTGTTATAAAATCTTCTCTGTGTTACTTTTAACAACAATTACTATCATTTAATGTATAGTGGGTGCTTAGAGCTCTAAGAGATATTTTACTTAGTCTTTTAATTATACCACTTTTATAGATGAGAAACTAAGGATTAGAGGTTAACATAATAGAATCCAAGATTATATTACTCGTAAATAACTGATCTGAGATTTCACCTGCTTCTCTTAGCACTATACCATGTTCTTTTCCACTATGATCTCTCATATTCCATCTAATCCTTTGCTTCTATGACCATGACATCCAAATCAGTCCTAATGCAGCCAAAACCCTGCCAAAGCACAGGCTTTGGCATTTGAGAAACCCAGATTCAAGTTTCCACTCTCACCATTTACTATCTGGATGGAATGGGAGGGGTGCCTGGATGGCTCAGTCTGTTGAGCATACGACTCTTCATTTCGGCTCAGATCATGATCTCAGGGTTGTGACACTGAGCCCTGCATTAGGCTCTGCTCTGGGCATGGAGCCTGCTTAAGATTCTCTCTGCCCCTCCCACACACCCCCTCCCTCTCTAAAAAAAAAGAAAAAAGAACTGGACATGTTACTGAAACCTCTCTAAGCCTTGGTTTCCTCATCTGTAAAATGCAGATTAGATTATAATAGAAGCTTTGTCATAGAACTGTTCTGGTGGTTAAATAGGGTTATTCTCGTAAACCAGCAATGTAATGTTGGCATAGGGTTAGTACTCAATATTAAATTGAGAAATGATATCACATTAAGCCCTATAAGCTAATTTAGTCTTAAGAGTTTCCCTGTTGGATTTCCAGCACTTCTGAAAAAAGATTTATTTATTAAATTAAATATAACATATGCAGACCTTTTGAATAAATGCATAAGTACTTCTTATGGTGACATTTCTCTTTTCTGTTCTCAGACCTAGGTTTTGAAAATATATACAGTAAAGATTTTCATAATTATGCTGACTCTTGACTATTATCACAAGATTATAAGATGAAGAATAATTAAGGCTTTTTTAAATCCAAGAAGACACAGAATTCATTCAATTGGTCTAAAACTGTACAAAGATGTGGCCCATTCAGGCACAGTTTTATATCTATCAACATGGGAAAATATCCAGAAAATTGAAGCAAAGTTGCAAAACTCACAAAAGATCAGTCCGATATTGGTGAAAATTTGATTTGAAACTGTTTCTAGGGAAAAGTAGCTGTATTGCCAAAATGCTACTTTAGTTGAAAAAAAAATTAATAAGATTACTTTAATAAATACATAAGAGAAATTTTTCTAAGGTATTTAATATGTTCCCTCTGTGTTTCTGTTTGCCCTCTTCATTTGCTTGGGAAACCTTTTCTTCTGGAGATACTGGGAGTTAGGCTTCCATGGAGCCCTGCTTCAGTCATCACAAACATCACATCATGCAACTGAATTAAAGAACTGTTACTAGAGGGGTGGGATCCAGATTTAAACCATGCATGCTGGAGATATATATATATAAATATATATATATTAAGATTTTAATTTATTTATTTGAGAAAGTGAGAGAGAGCAAGAGAGAGAGAGCATAAGCAGGGGGAAGGCAGAGGGAGATTGAGAAGCAAACTCCCTGCTGAGCAGGGAGCCTGCCGTGGGGCTCCATCCCAGGACCCTGGGATCATGACCTGAGCCCAAGGTGGATGCTTAAACAACAATGTCCAGGCACCCCTGGACATTTATACTTAAATCCAGTTATATGAAGTGGTGCCTAGGTGGTGCAGTCATTTAAGTGTATGTCTTCATCTCAGGTCATGATCTTGGGGTCCTGGGATGGAGCCCACAGTGAGCTGCATGTCGGGCTCCCTGCTCACCTGGGAGTCTGTTTCTCCCTCTCCCTCCATCCCTCCCCACCCCCCGTGCTCTCTTTCTCTCAAATAAATAATATCTTTAAAAAAAATAATGTGTGACATAATGCATGTTGCTTCAGGGAGTATATAAATTGACATGACTGCTAAGGAAAACAATGTGCATGCTTTTCAAGATTTTTATCCGTGCACACCTGTCACTCAGGAACGCCCTTTATAGGAATCTATTCTAGAGCACAGAGAGCAAGATCAAGTACGTACTGAGATATTCAACTCAATATTATTAATAGAAAAAGCTGGAAATAAATAATATGTTCACCAATAGATACACTGATGGATTTAGTATGCAGACATTAAGATAATGTCTCTTCTCCCGCCCAAGAAAAAGGTGCAGGAAAATATTGCTCTGTTAAATGAACATAGTTGAACACAAAATGTTATTTTAGGTCTATTCTGTGCTCAAAACTTTGCAGTATCACTGCAGTTCATTTCCAGGAAGGCCATAAGTCATTGCCGTGGGCTGTAAGGCCCTAATGCCTGGACTCCCCATCAACTCTGAGACCTCATGTTCTCCATGCTCTCTTCATCTCCCCCTCATTGTTCTGCTGTCTTAGTGCCTTCCCTACCCTGGAATGCTCTTTGCCCGGAGACCTGCACACTTCACTTTATCACCTCCGTCAGGTCTTTCTCGAAGGCCTCTTCTGGATGCAGCTTCCCCTGACCATCCTGTTTACGGTTGCCACCCAGACCTCCCTATCCCTGGCTTCCGATCTTTCCTATCCTGCTCTGCTTTTCTCAGTATCAGTATCATCTTCTAATATTCCGGAATGTATTTATTTACTGTTTATTATTTTTTATGAGTCTCCACACACCCCACAGGCAATAAACTCCACAAATGCAGGAATCTTTGTTGGTTTTTCAAGATACGATACCTGTGGAAATCACAATTCAGGAAACAGATCTTCACCTATCAATTTAAAATGTATCAATTTCCATTTTAAGGCACATCTGTATTTTATATCAAATGAACATGGGTTCTCCAGTCTAGCTTGGGTTCAATTAAAATTGCTAGACTTTCTTTCCAAATTTGTTATTTAGTTCTCGAGGTGAGAAAGAACATCTAATTCACTACTGAACCTCACAAAGTGCCTAACACAACACCTGGCAATTATTAGTCAGTGCTCAGTAAATATGGTAGGGTCAATAAATGGCACCGCTTAAAATCTTAGCGATTTGTCTTTGTCAGATAAAAGTAAAGACAAGCTCTCAGTTCTCACTTCATGCTTTTGTCTGTGATGGTCTACAATCCTGAGATACAAATGTTGGTGAAACTATCAAATAGCTAGAAATAATCCATATAAACCATGAGGGAAATGTCATGGTTTTTGTCAAGATGAAACTCATGTAAATTATAATTGCAATATTTGAACCCACCACAATAAATGAAGAGATGTGACAACATCTACACATTAAACAAATATGCCAGATGAGAAGACTAGCAGTTAATATAAATATGTCAAGACTGAAAAACTTCTTATGTCATGTGATATAGTTAAAATATGACTGCATGGTGGAAGTCAGAAGACCTGAATTTGGGTCCCAAATGTCACTTTTATTAGTTTGACCTTAGGAAATTTACTTAATCTCCCTGAGCCTCAGTTTCTTCATCTGTCAAATGGGACCAATACTAGTTACTCTTCATGATTTGCTGCTATTAAAGGGAGAAAGTCTCAGCCAATAGTAACAGGTACAACTGATTGACATTCACTCTACCTCCATCGTTATGACGGGATCTTTATCTTTGTCACTTCATAGCCTCACAGCGTCAGGACAGTGGAGGGGCTGCTAGCCTATTATCTTCATAAGAATAAGACTCAGAGGTTTAGAATTTGCTCAGAGTTACACAGTTAAGTGGCACAATTTGATATGCAAACCTAGATGAACCAGACCCCTGGTCTGTGCTCTCTCCCAGGTGCCCAGCTGTCTCCACGTAGCACCACTTGCTTTTGTCACAGGCTAAGTTTCTTAAGAACTGTTTTTCTTTTGGATGCTCCCATTTTATGGGGGGGGGGGGGCTTTGGGCCCAGAGAAGAGGACTGCAGACAAGGAGTGAGGGTTCACAAGAGGGGATGTCGCTGGCTGCTGCACCAGGTGGGATGGTTAGTCCCAAGGGAAGAGGGGGGCTTCAGCCAAACACACTGCCAGCTCCTGGTCTCCATGAAAGTGGAATAAAAAAACCCCTCCTTTTGTGATTTCAGGGATGAGGAAAGCCCCACCTAACTAAACATTTCTGCCACCTAGCAAAACTTGATACCGGAGTCCCTGCGAATGCCTTAGAGTCATTTATGGGACACAGAAAGGGTAAAATTTGACGGTAAGAAAGAGATAACATGCACTGCAGTGTGGAGCTTGGCAGAAATAGTGTTGCAAACCAGAAAGCCAGCAGTCAGGGTCAAAATCTTAGAGTTGGGAACCCAGGGGGCCCATGGGATGCTGGAATGAAAGTGGAAGTCCTGGTTATGACTTGGCTGCATACATCCCTTGGACCCCACACTCCACAACCCACCTGGATTCCTGGGAGTGTCTCCTGGTGGACAAGGCAGCAGAGAGGCTGGTAGGTGAGTTTGGTTCAACTACCCACATGGCTGATGGAGAGGACCACACCCACAACAAAGGAGTTACAAACACCAGCAGATTTGGAGAGGAGGCAGGAGAGGAACAGGGTGGGGGAAAAAAGAAACAGAAATTTTAGTGTCATTCAAGGAGAAAGGCACACTCAAGCAGGCTGTCTTTAAAAAGAACAAAAGTAGCTAGATGATGAGGTTGTTAACAGTTCAAAACAAAACAAAACAAAAAAACCTCAGAAAAGGGTTCAAAAACTGCACGCATATTTTCAGATAGCGTCTGTCTTGAGTAATGTGCTGGATGTGTGATTGGGCTTCACATCTTTATTGCATCAAAAGGTAATCCACATCTTGCAGATAAGAATTTCAGATCCTTCTAACCTAGTTTACGGCTATCTATAGGTGAGGAGCATTTTGTGCTTCTTAAGTTTAATATTTTAATACTAAGATTAATATTAAGAGAAAAACAGGGCAACAGATTTTTATGGAAATTGAATGCCTTGTAATCAAGTTTCTCTACAATGCTTACCTGGAGGTATGCTCCAGTCCTTTTTTTCTTAATTCAAATCAATAGTGTATTACCTCAAATCTCAAAAGCTAGAAAGTCATTATAACTATGAAAAAATAATATATCTATATCTTACATATTAGATTTATAAGAGCAAAGGTGAATAAGGAGACAGTGAAATTATCTTTGCATCTCCATGACTGATAGTTAGCAGTACATGATTAGAATTCAAGAAATTTTATTGTGTGGATAAAGACGTCAGAGAAGACAAAGGCAGTAAAATATCAGAGCTATGAAAGCAGGAGATACCTGGTGTGAGGGCATGGCCTATAGCACCATCTGTGGTCATATAGGAAGACCTCCAATCTATGCCATTCACTAAGGGTTACAGTTTTCTCTGGAAAGGTCTTGTCTGCTTTCTTTAGACTTAGTCCTAAAAAATTCATATTTATTGAAGTATACAAATTTTCTTCTTAAATCTCACTTTTTGTTTGTGGCTCATATGAAAAAAATGTACTTTATGTGTGTGCTTTGATTTATATTCAGCAAACATGATAAACTCATTTATTAATCCTAATAATTCATCTGCAGATATTTTGGGCTTTCTGTGCACACAATCAACTAAACTGCAAATGTCGAGAGTTTTGATTCCTCCTTTGCCATACCTTCTACTTTTTGTTTCTCATTATTGTCTTTCCGTGTTGGCTAGGATCTTCAGTGAAAGGTTGAATAGAGTAGTGCAAAAATCCTTAAAGTTATACCACTATGTATTATGTTTCCTGTAGGTTTTTATTAAGGAAGTTCTTGTCTATTTACATTTTTCTAGTATTTTTATCCTATTAATCATAAAAGGATGTTGCATTTTATCAAATGTCTTTTTACATTTACTGATATAACCATATTGCTCTCTTCCTTTAGAATGTTAATTTGATGAATTATAATTGATTTGTAATATTAAATCAGTCTTCAATTCCTGAGATCAACTCACAATTTGATTACAAATGTATTATCCTTTTTATATATTGTAGGACCTAGCTTGCTAATATTTTGGTTAGGAACTTTTTCCCCTCTGTGATTGTGAATGAGATTGACCGTATTTCTTTTCTTCCCTTGTCAGATTGGTATCAAGGTTATGCCAGCTTCATAAAAGAGATTTAGGGTATTCCTCTTCTATTTGCGGGAAGTGTTCTGGCGCTATAGGAATTAACTCTTCCAGTGAGGCTGTTCGGGAGTGGAGCTTTCCTGTTGGCAGGGTTTTAACTACAGAGTCAGTAACTCTAATGTTTATCATGGTTCCTATTTCTTCCTCAGTTACTTTGGTAGGTTCTATTTTTATTTAAAATTGCCTTTTTAATCCAAGTTGTATATATATGTATTGACATGATGTTTTATACCATTACTATAATTTTGTCTATGGTATCTGTAGTAATGTTCTTTTTTTTTTTTTTGTCATTCCTAAAATCACTTTTTTGTGCTTTACCTATCCCCTTTTTAAATTAAACATGTCAGGGATTTTTGCCTCTTCAAAGAACCACCTTTTGATTTGTCTATCCTTCACAGTACTACGTTAATTTTCAATCACATAATTTCTGGTCTCATTATTATTTACTTTCTTGAAGGTTATTTTGTTGTTTCTTTTTAAAATCTCAGGAGATCGATATTCACTATCATCTTTAGGCTTTCCTTTCATTTTTTTTAATGTATGTCTTTAAGGACATAAATTTTTTCTCTTATGATAGCTTTACCTGCATTCCACAAGTTTTGAAATGTGGTACCTTTATTATCTTTCAATTCAAAGACTTTTTGATTTTCATTATAATTTTGTTGATTTTATTTCAATTTATATGGAAAATTTCAATTTGTCTTTTCATTACTGACTTACAGTAGAATTGCATTTCACTCAGACACCGTGGTGTGCATAACACTGATCTTCGTATTAAGAACTGCTTTATAATCCAATTATGTGGCCAATTTCTGTAAATGTTATATGTAATCTGCAGGTTTGGGTTATCATAGTCTAGGTATGTACATTGAGTTAAGTTGATTGTGATAGATCTTCTAAGTTTATACAGATATTTTTTGGATAAATTCTTTTTCTATTTCTGTCCATTTTTGTTTTAATTTTAAGGATACTTTGTTATATGAATACAAATTTAAAATGTAGGCATGACTTGCTGATTATTCAACCCTTTCCATTATGCAGTGACATAACTTCCGGCAATGCTCTTCTGTTTTAAAGGTTATTTTGTCTGATAAAAGCAACATCAGTTTTCTTTGGTTAGCTCCTGAATTATGTATTTTTTTCCATCCTTTTAGTATTTTAAGTTTTAAATATGTCTTACTTTCTTTGATTTTGCAAAATCCAAATGATAATCTTTGCATTTTCTCTGGAGCATTTAGTCCATTTACTTTTAATGTAACCATTGTATGTTTAAAATCTTTTATAATATTCTTTAGTAACACTCCCAGTTTTTGCCTATGAGAAAATATATTTATTTATTCTTGCAAGATATTTTCACAAAGCATAGAATTCTAAACTGGCAATTATTTCCTTCATACAGTGACGATATTACCTCATTATCTTTGGGTTCCCATCGTTGTTTTTGTGATATCAGCTGTCATTGTTAGTTTTTAAAGGTAATGTATCTTTCTTCTAGCTACTTTTAAGATTTTGTTTTTCTTTGATGGTCTGTTGATATTTAGCTAATAATTCCTTATTATCATATCCACCCTTCAGTTCTTTTAGTAAACTTTAAAATGTTTTATTATAAATTCAGTCATTTTCATCAAGAGGATTGATGAATAACTTTGTTATATTGCTGGAATTAAAACTCATAGGCCTTTCAAAGTTATCTGATGGTGTGGGGAAGAACACACAGAGAGAGGAAAATAGTACCAACAGGTTTCAAGGATGAGAAAAATGTGAATTAAAAACAACTGACCCATTTCCTGAAAAGCTTTTCATGAAGAATTAGAAGTAGTGGGGTGGAGTAGATAATTAAGTGACCTAAAGATACCTAGTCATTCGGTTATTTCATGCAATGGCAGCATGCTGTAGCAAAACAGAAACAGCAATGGTAATAATACTTATTATATGTCACCCCTTGGAAGTTAAATAAAACCATCTTCATTTTTTATGAAGATTAACATATAGCTAAAGTGACACATTTTTCAAGATGGACCTGGTTTTAAATCATTTACAGAACTGTACTTCAAAAACACATCATATTTGGCAGGGTAAGTGTTGAAAAGTTTGGAAAGTTTTAAAAAGATGGTCTTCATATGCAGATAAATACAGCATACAATCTTTTTCTTGAAAAGCAGCCATACTTTAAAGCAAGTTTACCTCTACTCAATATATCAAAATGCCAAGGCACAGAAAACACAATATCTGAGTTTATTGATAATCACTGAATCTTACATTTTGTGTTATAAATTCATTATAACAATACATTGTTGTTGGGTTTATAGATTTCATTTTGTAGAAAAAGCTTAGGTAAGTGACTCACGTACAGAATTCAGATAGGATGCATGCTTCCTCCCTGCCAGATCTAAATTGCTTTCTCTACAAGGCATTTTTTTACCCTAATGGAAGTTGAGTAGCACAATCCAATATGTTAGAGAGACAGATAGAATGATCAATTTTTCTATGACTCCACTCTGGTTTAATTTTTTAAAAAACCAACTTAAAAATGATCAGGTTTCAGAATGAGATGCAGAAATGAAGGAAAGACTCAAACATCTACTTTTTCTTTTCTCATGAGTTCATTCAACTAAAAATATAAGTAAGTGAATGGACTAATAAAAAGACAGACAAAATGCAGATCATCATATTAAGTCCTAAGCTATAATGCTTGAAAACATTGAGCTTGCAAGAGAAAAATACATCTGCACTTTCCACTTCATAGGAAGAGTATGTGAACCAAAGGCACTTAGAGATTCCTCTAAGTTTTATATTTGAGAGGAAAATTTTAGTTAAAAATAATGAAATTCTAATTTGGGCAGCCCTTCAGAAATTGGAATAATTGATATTACTGGCTAAATTATATCTTTGCACAATTTTAGATAAATTATTTTTAAGCCAACTATCCATTTATAAGGTTTATTATTTAACCCACCTAAGAAAGCATTCTTGTAATAGTATAGCAACATTCTTCCTTTTTTGTGTAAATCATATTCCTAATCACAAATGCCTCTACCATATACCACAAGGCATCATCAAACTGTTCAACTGTATTTTTTTCATCTAGGTTAATTAATCTCAATTATTGAAGTTTAGCTGGTACGGTTTTCTTATTTCATCTTTAAAGCTAACTTTGCCCAATCTTTCTGCTTTCGGGAGGTGAAATCAAGGCCGAGAGCTGGGACCAGCATCTCCGTTGGAAGGTTAGCAATGAATACTCTTGTCACTCATTCTGCAGTATGTATTTCCGAGATAAAATTTGACAAGGGTAAGAATTGCTGCTTCCTAAAGGTAGACATGAGAATAGAGCAATCAGAACACAAATTATTAAATAGTTGGAATCTATATGCAACTATTATTAATGGGAACCTCAAGTGTAATGTCACATATGAATCATAGCAACCTAAAAGTTCACTCAATAAAAAGACCATAAAATGCATATAAATATGCACTTCAGATTGTATAACTCCATAGATTCCCAAGTAGTCAAGATTCAAGACACCTTGACTTGTTCTTGGAAATCACATTTCATCCTTTCTAGGGGACACGGAGCACGGAATTTTACTGAGGTTGAGCAGATGAACGTGTTTCATCATTATTAGGACAATATAGCCATTGTCACTGCAGGTTGATGCTGTTGCCTCATTAGATGTCACTAAGAAAAGTGAACTGAGAGCAGTGAGCAAATCCAGATAGGGAGATTATGTAAAGAGACTTCCAGGCTGCTTGGTGCCTTGAAACACTCACTCTCTTATTTCCAAAGTGTTCAAAGTACAATAAACATATTTCTGAGACAAATTCTGTAATTTAATATTTAATGGCAAGTTATAGTTGCAAACAGTAAATTAAACATCTATGTGGCACAGGCAAAGAGGGAAAACAAAGTCTCAAAGTTTAGGAGCTGCTGTTAATTGTAGTTCAGGGAGAGAATGCCGCAGACCATCCAGCTTATTAGACTGTTTCTCGGCAAAGTGAAATGAATGTGTCCTAGATAGAAGATCATCCCGGTTAGAAAAGTCTTCCCTTGTGAAAGATTTAAGCTAAAATATGACAACTAAGAGAACAAGACTTTTTCTTTTCCCTTCAAAACCTTTTCGAGATAAGATTACTATCTTTTATGTATACCTTCACAGTGTCTACATTATGATTTCTCAGAGAATCTGATGTGCATGTCTCAAATGTAGCTACAACCTGATTGTGATAGACCCACAAACAGCAACCAAAAGGAAGCCTTGCTTATATCAGTGTTCTTGATGTGTACTGTAGGATTGCCTGAATGGCTCAACTCTTTTCCACTGTAGATGAATGAAGTTCACCCTCCAAAAAAATTACAAGTGTAAGGGCTAACATCAATAAATAGTCAGTTATATATCCCAAACCTTTTGGCCACTAATTCAAATTTACCTCTGAGCCTCTCATTTTCTTAGGCAAGATCTTCTAGAAATGCACAAGCATTTAATTTCTTCTGAAATGCTCAATCAAAATGAGATTCCTTTCTAACAATGTGTTAAGTTCTAATAGACACTTTGTACGCAGAAAAGGTTACTGAGCACCAAGAATTGTATGAAGTGTTCAAGACGCTACCGTGAATAAAATCGAAAGCCCTACCTTCATGGCATTTATATTGCATCGATGGAGAGAAACAAACAAAAAAACAAAAAAGCAATATATAAAAGTAGAATATGTAAAAGATTAAGGAAAATAATACTTGAATATTGCTCTGATGAAGTGAGCATTTTCACATAGGTTGCTTAGTTTTCTCTGCACACAAGTAGTGAGAATTGGGTCAAGAAACGTTAATATACAGATTCAAAGTAGTTAAATAATTTGGCCAAAATCACACAGTACATCAAAGAACATCTTATACCCAGGTCTTCCAATCCCATGCCTTGAGATTTTTTCCATTACACAACACTGTCTACACAGTATCAAAAGTAAATTAAATGTTCCCAAAGAGTTGTGTACTGAATATCATGGAAGTGAAATATCCAAATGATCTGAAAGATTAAATATGTATCTGAATATTTCAGGGTTCTCCACTCATAGGCTCAAAGAAAGCAGGACTCAAAGAGAATAGAATGAAGCAGCTGGATAATTAGCAATGGAACACCTGTTATTCCCCTTTTCTATTTGTTTTTTGTTTTGTTTCTTTTTTTTACTTTCAGAAGAACTCAGAGTCTATTTGCCTTCTTGCAGGTGTTTCTATTACTTTGGTCTATTAATATGGGAGTAAAGGAGGCATTATTTTGATGGAAAGGCAATGGAAGAAAGAGAGCAGTACATGTTCTTAAGGGTAGGGATAGTTCACGGAGATCACTGGAATTTGAAATAGTTGGACTGCTTTACAATTGCTAGGAAAGCCTTCTTTGGAGAGTCTTGAAAACAAACATGTCGGCTGCAATATTTTCACGGATTATTTGGATGCCACAGAAGCTCAGTAGTTGTTCTGTTTAGGTTGAATAATTATGATTCTTGAAAGTAAAGTTACCAAGAAAAACAAGGAACCAAAGTTTAAATAATGTTGCTATTCATTAAGCCGTATTCACCTGCTTCAGAGGGCAAGACTGATGTAGAAATGCCAGGGGCAAAACAACATGCCAAATTTAGTGAAGCTAATTATGACTGATATGCTTGCAAAAAGTCAGAAATAATGCATCAGAATGGACACCACACTCACGGGTTCATTTCATCCATGACTTTGCACTAAAGCCAAGCAATAGGGAAAATCCAGCAATTATCTAGTGAATTTAATCAGTGCTGATGTTCAGTGTTGATCATCCATTCAAACAACTTCCTATTTATTGTACAAACTGTCCACTAACTGCCTTGTGGAGCAGT
The DNA here is from genome assembly GCF_009762305.2 of Zalophus californianus. Lineage (NCBI taxonomy): Eukaryota > Metazoa > Chordata > Mammalia > Carnivora > Otariidae > Zalophus > Zalophus californianus. The sequence goes on from NC_045597.1 coordinate 184,426,808, forward strand.
GGAATCAGGATTCCAGTCTAGGTTGTGGGACCCCCAGGTCTGAGCTCTTCCACCACTGTCCTGCTAACTAACTTAGGCATAGTCCAGGTTCCTAAACATAATGTCAAAGCAAAAATTGTACCAGACAAAGTTCACCAGGTAAGGAAGACTTTATACAGGGCTACTGCAAAAGGAGAGAAAGCAGTCTAAATTCAACTCCCTTCAAACAAAAAGTAGGAGAGTTTTTAAGAGCAGAGGTGCTGGTGGTGTTAATTGGTCCTACCAAAGGAAGTAAACTTTCTCATATCTTCCCATAGGAGACAATTTTATAACTTAGAACAAAGGTGCCTACAGAAGCTAGGCTCTTTCCCTCCTATAGAAATTGGGAGATCTGGGTGCTATCTCCTATGGTGTTTACATTCCAAAGAGACTGTTTCCAGGTGCTTAACAAAGACATTCCTGGCTCATAAAAACAACAACAATTAAAAAAAAAAAAGCTTTGCAAAAGGGCAGAGAAATCAATTGCAAGCACAAGTTTTTTTTTTTTTTTAAAGAAAATGCTCTAAGAAAAGAGAAGCCTGGGGCTGGAGTCAGGAATATGATGTCTAAACTTTAGTCAGGATGAGGGAAATGTGCAGTCCATCTCGGTGGATGGGCTGTGGGTGCTTCCATCATCAAGCCCTTGGCTTCCTCTCCATCCTCATTTCTTACCACAGGGAACCATGCACTTTGCTTCAATGCTATCATCACTATTCATCTATGGAAATAATTTCTGTAAAAGTGTGTCTTTAAAATCTCCCTCCAGACTGATCTATTGTTTGTTGACTACTACTGGGAATATGTCAGGTGCTGGGAGCCAAGCTGGGATCGTCTAGTTTATTAGGAAAGGGAGCAGAGGAATCAGGTGTTCCCTACCCTCAGCTGCCAGGTAAGGGCTTTAATATAAAAACTTCATCCCTTTGAGGAAGACAGAAATGAGCCAAAATACAGATTAAAGAGGAGTAATTTCAGCTTTAGTTTAGTGTTTTGAATGAATCTGAGAGGTGATGCTGTCAGTGGCATTTGTGGGCTCAGAAGCAGGAGCTGTGGAATGTTGCATTAATCATGTCCATCTTCTCTGTGACCAGAACATTCAAATGATCTTTCGTTAGAACTATGTGAACCTTCTCAGTTAAATGCTTTGATATATTTATTTCGTTAAGAGTAGACTTTTGTATACCAATCAAGGATACTCTGATGAGACAATGAATATTTTTTAAGTGTACTTTTTCAACATACTCTAAACCTTTGCATATTTGTAAGATAATAAATGTTTGGATCCAGGGTCCTGAACTCAGTGCCCCTTCCCTTACATGGACTTTCCTGGTCTTCCATTTGAGATATTAGCATCTATGTTCTCTGCACTCATAGGTAAACTTGGCTCAAGAATTATCAGGTAAAGGGTACATTTAATTTATTCACCTTCCTTGATGCCTTTTCATACATTCAATCTAAATTGCTACCTGCACATTAAAAATAGGCTGATACTCGTGAGATATTTTGTAAACACAAAGACTTCTGTAATCTTCACTACAGTGGAGATTCCAGATGATTGAGTTTTTGAAATATTCAATTGCACCCGTATGACTTCATTAGATAATTTGCTCATCTACAGACAATGTTTGTGAAAATAGAAAAGGTTTTCAGCAGTGCCATACCCTGGAGAAAATCTGGTAAACTTAAAGTCATTGGAACTTATCCCCCCACAGATCAGGTGTCCCAGTTATTCTGCAGTTTCAAGATTGTGTAAGAAAGCAAATGGACCGACCACTAACAATTAGTCTCCAGTGAAGATCCTTCCCACTTGAGTGTTTATCTCTGTGCATTGCATCAACACCTTCGATGGTTGTTTTCTGTTAATGAGTTCAGAGGATGTGACTTTTATCTAAATCAAATACTAATCAATTGAAAGAAATCTTGCAAAAGATGCAGGGATCAGAAAGGAGAAGAAAATGATACTGGAGAAATCTTTATCACATGTCAAACCATCTCTAAGTAAGCATCTGGTAGAGTGAGATCAGTTAACATTGGAAGAAGAGAAAATCAAAGAGGGTGATGACATGACAGATATTTTCACAAGAGATTGACTTGAGAATCAAAGAATTAAAGGGAACATTGGCAAAATGGATGAGGCTACTGAATATAGTACTAACACTGTTTATAATATTGTGACCAAAAGTGCCATGTTAACAGACAATTTTGAAGGGAAAATTATGATCTTCCAATCAGCACTGAATCCATTATTTGTTTATTACACAATTCATGTTATTTTAAAAATATTGATAAAATGAACTAATTTTAGAAATTTTATAATTTTTAAGATAAATTTCCAGTCAACTATATTAATTGCCTTCACTATTTAATGACATTTACTCTTCTTTGTAGTAAATTTACTTCATGTGCCCTTTTCCAGGTTCCTGTCATCCTCACATGACGAAGATGGCCACTTAACCGACTGAGCCACCAAGGCGCCCCATTGGACACTTTTTAAATAGTGATTCATACGATGAAACTATAGCTCATTTTCTAAATGATAAGGTTCCAATGAAGTCACCACATTTTTTTCACCTTTGCAAGAAAAGAAGGCTAATGGTTTAACAGAATGCCAGGTCAGATCACTGACCTGTTGATAATTAGACAGGTGAAGTGTATTATCTCTTTAATTGCTATTTTGAAGCACTGTTAGTTCATTCAGGGGAAAAAAAAGTAGAAATTAAAAATCTTCAGGTTATATTGAGTGCATGAGTCAGCAATGAGCACATCAGGTGGGGCCAAGATTTCACATAGAAAAAAATGACTTCAACTTGTCCCTTATTTTTTACCTGAATTTCTTTTCTTTTTTTGGTTTAAATTACTGAGATATATTTTTTATTTGTCTGCATAAAATAAGTGGAAGTACTGGCTACTGAAACTATAAATGAACGAATAAATCTATTCATAGGCATAATCTATCAAAAGTTATTTATTGCATTCTTTCATTATTATTACGTTAAAAATTAGATTTTTGGGACAAAAACCAATTAAGTGTATTGCTTAACTTATGTTAATACTAAAGTATAAGGAGAGAAAATTATCAATTCTCCTAGTATCTTTGGAAGCAAAATTAAATATTTAAAAATTCTTCTCCTTTTACTTAATGCATTTTAATACTTAAAGTATGCTCAAATGTAAAATTTACAAACGAAAAAGGGCACTTTTAGGCACTAACACTTGATACAAATTGATATCCATTACATATGCACATATTTTTAAAATGAATGTATAATATCATGTTGAATAAATAATTAAAAAATACATCTCACAAAACTTTAGCATTCTATTTTATTATGTGTTTATTCTGAAGGAGCTGGCTCTACTTTAAGGATAATTATTTAATAATCATTTTAAAAGAACTGCTTCTGACTTTTCAAATCAGGTTATCATTAAAGAAAGTCTAATTAAATATGAATACACCATTATTTTATACCAGTTCCAATTCGCCACAGGTCAATTTAATTCCTCCCAAACACAGGAAAATTATTCTTTTGTATTGCTTATAAAGAAAATGATTGAATGTGTGAGTCATTTAATAATGGATATTCCATCTTGTTCCACTAGGAATTTGTAACAGCTAACAGAAAAGATATATATAATAAAGTGGTAAAACATAAGTTAAAACTCAAGGCTAAGGAAAATAGAAATTGTAACAGAAGATCAGTATCATGGTTAAAGACAGCACAGGTATTCAGGTAATAAGCTCCTACATGGTTGTTATAATTGAACTTTGAATTTGTTTCTGGGATTTCTGGCAGCTGAAGTGAAATGGAGACATGGGCAGTTATATAGTTATTATATTTCTTGAGGAAAAGTAAAGAAGGTATTTAGATGTGGGTGACAGACAAATTCTGCTGCACCAGAAAATACCAAGAGCTTTTATGTTTTGGAGCTTATTGTTAGGATTATTTTAAACAAATACCATGCAATGGGAAGTATAGGAATCAGGAGCTCAGGGTTTTGTTCTTGGCCCCATCTCTAAATATTTGTATGATTTGAGTAATTCATTTAACTTTTTGTGATTTCAATTTCTTTATCTGTAAAGGAAGGGCATTGAACAAGATGATCTTTACCGAAGTTCTTTGTAGCTCTAATATCCCACGTTTGATGGGTTCCCACTTCTCCAGCACAGAGAGAAAACACTTGATCTTTCAAAAGACATATTTTATAAGTAAATTTCTTACTAGGGAGAAATTGTTTTAAGAAGTTGTTTTTAAAAAATTCTTTAAAGAAGTTAGGGGTCATCTGTCAATCTCAATCAAATAAGAGAACTGATCAGCTTGGTTAGCCTGAGAGAAGCCACTTGGGAAATGAAGAGAAACTAGAGTCAACATGTGCTGGGTATCTACTTCCTAGTATGTCTCCTTCCATCTGCAATGCCCCCTGCCCCCAAGGTCACATGCAAGGAGGACAGGAACTCAGTCTTACCCTATCCCAGAAACTTGAAGGTGTCAGGAGTGAGTGTCTGCTCAATAACTGTTGCTTGATATCTGACTCTCCAGTCTTCCTCTTCTTCTGTTGACATGCTACCAGAATCACGGTGCAGCATTAGAAGCATCTAATGCGGGGTTTGAGGTCTAATGTCATTGCCTATCTTGAAAGTGGTGTGGAATCAAAACAACCTTTGAAAATTCCTTAACAATTTATAAATTATGGCCTGTTGCCTTTTGTGAAAAAGTCTCATGACGTTATTTGTGTGTGTATGTACTATATAGAAATGCAAGATATGTATTAAAAATACAAAAAAATATAAGCTTACCATGCTTTTAATAATGAGAGACAGCCAGAGAATGAAAGAATTAAAAAAGGAAAATGAGCATGTAGCATTGAATTTACATGGGTTAAATGTGCTTACGGTATGCCATGATATCACTAAATAGCAGCAGCTCTGTGGGACTGTGCAGTGGGCAAGGAAGGATATCAGGACATCAGGATTGAGTGTGATTCCCCGTTCACACTCCATGTCCTCAGGAGGAGAGACCGACAGGCCACAGTATTCACTGTTATTATCTGGAGCTGGTGCATAGGGCCTGCTTTCTGAGTGCTTCAACAACTAGCCCAGGTGAGTTCCATATCTCCCTTTCTCCAATCCCATCCTCATATCACTGCATGTTAGTGATGAGGATCTTTGGAAGTCCAGAGCAAAAAGAGAATTCTGTGAGATCAGGCACAATGCACTAGGTTTTACTGTAGTTTCAAACAACTCCAAAATCCCAGAGAATTAAAATCACAAAGGTCTAGGGGCACCTGGGTGGCTCAGATGGTTAAGCGTCTGCCTTTGGCTCAGGTCATGATCCCAGGGTCCTGGGATGGAGCCCCACGTCTGGCTCCTGGCTCAGCGGGGAGCCTGCTTCTCCCTCTGCCTCTCCCCCTGCTCATGCTCTCTCTCTCTCTCTCTCTGTATCTCTGTGTCTCGAATGAATAAATTAAAAAAATCTTTAAAAAAATTTTTAAAAAATCATGAAGGTCTATGTCCTGCTCATATTACATATCCTTCGTGGATTAGCTGAGAGCTCTGCTTCAAGTTGTGGTCACTCTAAAACTCAGGCTGGTGAAACAGCCACCACGTGAAATCTGTTATTCACCATCATAAATGCCCTCTTTCTCTTTAACACTTCCACTTGGAAAAGACACATGTCCCTTCTACACACTTTGGATTGGCCCAAGCAAGTAATATGGCCATAGCTTGTACCAAAAAGATGAGCAACTGAAATCCTACCCAATGCTTAGGAACACAGCTGGAAATATTTGCTGAAGAGCATTAATGACCATTGCAACAAAGAGATATGCCAAAGAGTGAATTCTGTAAGGTCTCCAGGTCCACTCTGAACTGGTCTTATGTTCTTTTTTTTTTTTTAAAGATTTATTTACTTATCTGAAGGAGAAACCATGAGCATGGGGAGGGGCAGAGGGAGAGGGAGAGGCAGAATCCCAAATAGACTCCTTGCTAAGCATGGAGCGCGACATGGGGTCTATCTCACACCCTGAGACCATGACTTGAGCCAAAACCAAGATCAGAAGCTTAACCGACTGAGCCACTCAGGTGACCCCTGGTCTTATGTTCGTAAATAAACTTCAGGAACCGGGTCATTATGTCAGCTTAGCTACACTGAATGACTCACATACGGCAGTGGAGAAACAAATCATCCTGTCCCTTTTCCCCTTTATTTAAGAAAAAGGAGAGAGAGAGAGAGAGAAAGAGAGAGGGAGAGAGAGAGAAAGGGTACTCCTGGTAGAATCTCAAGTGCCATTTCAGAGCCAGGGTGATAAATTTTTTAGTTAAATCAATGCCTGTGGTGGCCCCCAAAGATGTCTATTTTTAAATCCCCAGAACCTGTGCATATGTTGTTATATGGCAAAGGAGAATCAAGTTTCAAGAGGGAATTAAGGTTATTAATCAGCTGACCTTGATGTAGGGAGATTATCCTGGATAATCTGGAAGGATCCAATGTAATCACCAGAATTTTTAGAAGTGTGAAAGGGAGGCAGAAGAAGAGGTCAGAAGTCAGAAGGATGTGTAGGAAGATGTAGGAAAGGTGTCATCAAGCAAATGCTTCCAACTCTGAAAGTTGGAAAAGGCAAGAAAACAGATTCCTCTATAAGGCTTCCAGAAAAGAATGCAGACCCGCCAACACCTTGATTTTATTCCAATGAGACCCACGGCAGACTTCCAATGTAGAGAATTATAAGATAATAAATTCGTGATCTAAGCCACTAATTTGGCGACGATATGTTAAAGCAAATAGAAAACTAATATAACACCTTTATTTTTTTTAAACTAACTTGTACTTCTAAAACCCTGGCTACTCTAAGAAGTTCTATTAACTATTTCAATAATTTGGCCATGCAATATGTATTTTAAATTAAAGGAATAAAAAGAAGCACACTGGTCTGCATATTATTTTTTTAGAGAGAAATTCTCTCAAACCATAGGTCCAAATATGTCACCTCTTCTATTTCATGCAGAGTGTGGCTTGATATGCAGGTAAGTTTTCAGTGCCTGGATTCTTAGACCTCTTTGGGAACAGACACAAACTTTGTTTCATTCATGTGCTTGAGTCTATTGGTTGTCATGCTCTGGGTTTCCACTGCGTTCCTGTTGTGTCAAAATCTCTTACAGCATCCACCTGTCTTCACAGTTGTTTTTGAGTTAAACACCATAGTTTGAGAAAAATTGAATCAAAAGACATTTAGCAAAAAAAAAAAAAAAAAAATGCATGTTGAAATTGTATACTATGGTCCTTGAGGGCAAGAACCATTTCTTACTCACCATTATATAGGCTTCAGTAACTTTCTTAGGAGTTCAAAAATATCTGAAATAAATGAAGCCATGTGGCATGAATAAATGTCTTGGAGGCCTCCAGTGTAGGAATGTACATGTATTAGGGAACAGAAAAGGACAGTGATGTCGTTTGACAACACTTGAACACTGGAATTTGAAAAGCAGTGTTCAAATTCTGACTCTGTCACTCACTAATTGAATCATCTTGTGCAAGTCATTTAACTTTGCTAAGCCTAAATTTCTTCATCTTTAAAATGGGAATAAAATAATTGCTCTGACTTCCAATTTCCACTCCAGGAAACTCTATTACCCTATACAAGATATCAGGCTTTTAATAAAACGTTATAAGTCATGTTAAAAGGCAGGAGAAAAAAAAAAAACAAAAACACTTTCAAGGGACAAAGCAACCAACAGAACCAGACTTTACTGTGTCACTGATGTTCAAACTATCTGGCAAAGAATTCAAAATAATGATTATTAGTTTAATGGCTCTGATGGAAAAGGTACACTGCATGCAAGCTGACATGGGTAAATTTTGTAGAGAAGTGGAACTAGAAGAAAAATCAAATGGACATGTAAGAAATACAAACCACTGTAATGGAATGAAGAATGCTCTAATAAATTCTTCAGTAGAATCAACTTAGCTGAGGAAAGAATCAATGAACTCGAAGTTGGCCAAAACAAATTACTTAAACTGAAACAAAAGGAGAAAAAATAGAATAAAAAACTAACTAACTAAACAAAACCAGAAGTGAGTATCCAAGAACTATATTCTGATATATGAACAATTGGAATTCTAGAAGGAAAAGAGAGAATGAGAACAGGGTAGGAAACATATTAAGAGATCATGGATAAATTTTTTTCAGAATTAATAACAGACACTAAACCAGAGATCCAAGAAGCTCAGAGAATACCATGCAGGATAAATACAACACACACACACACACACACACACACACACACACACACACACACACACTCCTTGGCATATCACATTTAAATTGTTCTAAATAAAAGATTAAAAAGAAAATGTTGAAGGTGGGCAGGGAAAAAGGACATATAACATAGAAAGGAGCAAAAATAAGAATGTGAAACAGTTTCTTAGCACAAATCATAAAAGCCAAAAGACAATGGAGTGATATCTTTAAAACAATGAAAGAAAAAGTATCTTGACAACCTAGAAAACTATAGTCAAAAAAATATGATTCAAAAAGTAAAGGAAAAATAGACTTTCTTGGGCAAAGAAAAACAGAAAATTCATTGCTAGCAGACATTCCTTATAGGAAATGTTAAAGGAAGTTTTTTGGACAGAAGGAATGTAATATTAGACAGAAGCTTGGCTCTACACAGATAAAGTGTCAGAAATGGAATAAATGAGGGTAAAATAAAATTTATTTTTTCTTATTTCTAATTGCTCTAAGAAATATCTGACTTGGGCGCCTGGGTGGCTCAGTCGGTTAAGTGACTGCCTTCGGCTCAGGTCATGGTCCTGGAGTCCCGGGATCGAGTCCCGCATCGGGCTCCCTGCTCGGTGGGGAGTCTGCTTCTCCCTCTGACCCTCCCCCCCTCATGTGCTCTCTCTCTCTCTCTCTCATTCTCTCTCTCTCAAATAAATAAATAAAATCTTTAAAAAAAAAGAAATATCTGACTTTGTGAAGCAAACATAGTAGCACTAATTAGTGTTCATAGCATACACAAAAACAAAACATATGACAATAGGATGAAGGATAAGAGAAGAAAATTTGAATATATACCTGTAGGAAACTTACACTGGGCATGAAGTGGTATATTGTAATTTGAAGGTAAATACTAAATAATAATAATAATATACATAAATTATTTTTTTAAGATTGATTGATTTTAGAGAAAGAGAGAGAGAACGCGGGGAGGGGAGGGATAGAGGGAGAGAGAGAGTCCAAGCAGACTCCATGCTGAACATAGAGCCCAATGTGGGGCTCGATCACATGACCCTGAGATCATGATCTGAGTAGAAATTAAGAGTCTTGTCACTTAACTGACTAAGCCAACCAGGCACCCCTATAAATTCTAAACCATAAGACAATCACAAATTTTTAAAAACAAATATAAACAATAAATTAATAGGGATAAATAGAATCATTAAAAAATTCTCAACCTAAAGGAAGGCAGAAGAGAGGAAAAAAGGAACAAATAACAGATAACACAAATAGAAAATAGCGAGTCAGTTGGTGAATTTTAATCCAGACTTTCTAGAATCATAATGTGAAGAGTCTAAACATACCAATTAAAAGAAAGAGATTGTCAGAAGGGATTTTTAAAAAGTAAGATATAGTAGCCTATCTATAAGAAACAACTTTGAATATGAAGACTTAGGTTAGGAGAAAAAGGATGGAAAAATGTAAGCCAAGAGGAAGCCGGAGTAGCTACGCCAGTGTCAGTCAAAGTGTGCTTTGTGTCTGAGTTATGTGGGCTATTCACCAGCATTGATTTTAAAAAGCTATCACAAAACAATTGAATTTAGAGGAGTTTATTAGGTATGATAAGCAGCAACAGCTAAAGGTTCACTGTTCCTTGTACTTCATACACGCTATCTCAAATCTTACAATGTTTGCCCCAGTGTGGGCAAACTGTTAAGTAGTAAAACCAGGGTATTGATCACTGTGCTCTGTGATTAAGAATAAGATTTTATTGTACCTCCTGTGAGCATTATGCTGCTCTCCATAGGGGGAGACATTAAAAACAATCCAACTCATTCTCTAAGCTGGGCTTTCTTTTGGATGGGTGGAGTGTTGCTTCAGTTCTTTTAAATGCCTTAACTTCATCTGTCTCTTTCAGTAGAATGAGATATTCATCTGTCTCATGCCCAACTGAAAGTCACTGCTACAATAAAGTCTGCAGCAGTATAGTTTAGAAGTTAAAGGGACCTAGAAGAGCAGAATATTCAGGGTATATGTCATGACATCTAGGGCAAGATAGAGGAGTCACAGGTCAAGCAACATGCCGAGGCAGACACAGCCATCACTTTCAGAACAGGACTAAACACCAGGTCTCCTGCCATCAAATACATCACTATTTCTTCTTTCTCACTTTACAAGTCTCTGGAGCTATTAACTCTCATGCCAAAATAAAGCCCCATTAAAATGAATAGTACCAGGCAAAGGCAACCCCTTGTGAATGAGGCAAGCTCTAAGAGTTCGTTTAAAAATTGATTATTCGCTTTTACTGCTGAGCGCTATTCCATGGGATAAATAAACTGTGGTACATCCATACAATGCACTACGACTCAGCAATAATAATTGTTGATACACGCAATGACTTGGGTGAATCTTGAAGACATGATACTGAGTGAAAGAAGCCAGTTTCAAAAATTACATATTGGATGATTCCATTCATATGACCACCTCAAAAATGTAAATCTGGACTGATGAAGAACAAAGGTGTGGTTGGCAGGTGGCAGGGGAAGGATGTTTGAGGTGATGTAACCATTCTTTATTCTGACTGTGGTGGTAGTTAAAGGAATCCACATATGTATTAAAATTTATAGAACAGTATAAAAGAAGTCGATTTTAGTATAGAACAGTGTAAAAAATAAAACTTAAAATGGAGGCTTGTCACTCCTCTATTTTTTAAAAAATTGATTGTTTGGTATCAGATACATATTTTGCTATAGGAACTACATGGCTAAAGATCAGAATGCCTTCAGGTAACAGCATACCTGTTGAACACTGGAATTTGAAAAGCAGTGTTCAAATTCTGAGGCAATATGGATCTCAGAGTCCTTGGTAGAAGGACTAATTTCCAGTTTCTTTCTCTGTAGTAGGAAACAACACCTCTTGGGCCGTGTTCCCTTGTGAATTATGAGTTGGAGAATGTGGTCATGTCAGCGCTGCTTTTGAAGAGAGCATGACTTTCAGGATAGAGAATGGCCTTTGGTTTACACTTAAGATATTGTCTGTATTTGTCCCTGCTCCTCAATTTGTTAAGAGTGATAACCTAATCTTTTAGGTTAATCTTTTCTGAGAGTTTCAGATAAATAGGACACAGAAACGTAATGTACTCCTGAATCTTTCCTTTCACATGAATTTGAAAACAGATAACCTTTCAATAAAAAACTTGTTGACAGAAGACCATAGTCTAGTTTACAGCATTGGGTTGTTTGCTCCATTAGAAGAAAGGAAATCCAGTTGTTTTTTTTTTCCTCCTAGAACTAGCATTCTTCGAGCAAAAACCTTGAGATTTTGGTGGGCTTTAGTGAAATGCTGCTAGGTTAAACTTAGGTTTGGTTAAAATAAACTCACGGGAAATCTATATCAAAATACCTTATTTTTTCAAAAGTTCATCTTTGATAATTTTCTCATTCAAAGTGTCATATAAAATCATTACTGAAATAGAATCCAGTAAGCAAAACAAAACAAAAATAACAAAATAATACAGTATAAAAAAATGCAAGTAATTTACGAAATGAGATGGCCCCTTTCTTAAACTTCAAATTCAACCTTAGATATGGTCAAGGTGACAAATTGTTTCTGTTTACAAAAATGATCTTTTCAGTGTTTGTTGGCTTTAAAAGATGATCTTGCTTTTAGGCTGCCCCCATGTGTTCTAATGATATCAGTGTTTGTCCAAACTGTGCACCAAAATCTCTTTTTCCTCTATTTGAAAGAAAGCATGGATTTTCAATCAATACAAGAAAGAAAACCTCACCTAAAGCCAGAAGAACTCTGTGGATGACCCAGCTCTGCTACATACTACTGTGTGTCTTTCTAAATCTAATTATTGTCCTCATTTAATTTCCTTTTGCTTCAAAATTTTCAACTAAGAAGAGGAGATAATTATATCAGTCATATTAACTCACCAGGATATGACGATCAAACAATTTCACATAAGGCTAATGCTTCATAAAATATAAACCTTATTTTCTACACACTAGTTACCAATGTAAGTGAGACTTCCCTTCTGTCACGGGTAGCTACTGTATTATAGCGCCATGAACTACAGCAACAGAGCACGGTGTGTGAGAGTCCTTGGATATTCTTTTATTTTCATAATATCTATCTAGTTGTGTGACCTTAGCAAATCAAATCAACTTTTTATAAAATAGATAACTAAAGAATCTAAAAAAATTTTCCCCCTTTTTTATGCTTTTTTTTTTTCTTCCTTGAACTAGACTACTAGTCAGGACACACTTGGCTTCTGGATCTATAATACAACTAACATGCGAACATTTCATCTTCCCATAGCTCAGCCCCAAGACTGGAGACACCTTCCAGCTTTGATAACCAGTGACTGAAAGAACTCTGTAATGTAATCCACATAGCTTATTGTACATTCAGAAATGAAAATATTAATATTAATAACTAATAGAAGCTTTACAGAAGTAATGTAATATAGTATAACAATTCGAAGCATAAACAATTCCTTTTTTAAAAAAAACATGCTTCAAGTATCTAAATTGTATGAATAAAAACAATTTTGAGATCAGTCGTCACAGAACATTACTCGAATAAAATTTCATTTATATCTTTGATTCACTGAGAATTTTAAGAAACTGTAAAAGCCAACACACAAAAAATTCTATAATTAACTCAGTGTATTACTAAATCATTTTGTTTTTCCCACCCAAGTGTTAAACAGAACGTCTTCAATTGCTTTATAATTCTTAAGGGAAACAGTGATTTATAATCATCCACTTAATTATATTAATACTGAAAACATTTCAGATTTAGACAGCACAAATATTGATTGACAACAACTTGATTTTTCCTGATCATTGTCATTTTCTTGAAAAAAACTTGTGAAGAGTTTCCTGTCATCAATTCTTTAAATTCAAAGTTCTGTGGACAAGTGGTATGACTAATAAAGTATTTCCATACAGTGTTTGATAATTCTGGTTTACTTTTTACATATCAATTCCTATGGTTTCCAATTAAATATAATGTTTCTTTGAAAGAGAGGATCAAATTAGCTATTCTATTAGAGTTAACTGAATATGTTTCATATAAGTAAAGATGTTAATAAAATAGCAGAATTACTACACTGATTTGTGGAAATGTGATGTGTCTTGGTGAATAAACAATACTATTTAAATTTAAATTCAAAATTTAATTTGTGGCAGCTGATATTAAACCTATATTAATATTTTTATAAAATGCTACAAGATACAGAGAAATTATCATCGCAGTTGCTTGGCTCTTTATAAACCCTTTTTACAGTAATGCAATAGAAATAATCTTAAGGAATTATTGGCATAATGAATTTTAATATTTTAGAAAATGTCCCAGCTTTTGAATAGGAATATAGTCCTGATTCAGGCACGGCACTATTGATCTGCAAACCGGAGTGTAAGACAAGCAATCTCTTTTCAAAAGTGCCTCTATGGGAATGCTGGAATCACAGTTTACCAGTTCAATTCTAAAGATCTTAAACAGTAGAAGAGAGGGTGTAGAAAGTGAAGCCCCGGTGGACTTTCTTTCAAAGTGCCCCACACTTTTACCTAAAATTCAGTGGCAATATTTTTTTTGTTTTAAAACGAAAACAAAAACAAAAAACAAAAAACTTCCTGCGGTTCTTATTGTCCTTTTCATGCATTAGGGCAGAGTGGAAAGACTTCGTGGTAGCCTGATCATGTTTGGCCCCAGGGTTAGAGATTTTGCACTGGAGAGCAGCTTCAGGCCAGGCATAGAAACCACCATGGACCTTTTCAGAGCCCTTTGCTACCCCGACAGAGAAGGGATGCTAAAGGCGGAAATTGCCCGTGGAGCTAGGAAAGCTCTGTTTCATTACAGAATATAAATACTTCAAGTCTCTAGATGGCAGCGTTCAACGCGCTTGAAGAGCAGTTTCATCCTCCTCTGCCACCCCCACTCCACTCTCACCCCCATCTTGGCTACTTGGCAATATAGTATCAGCTACATGTGTGCCCTAGCCTGTGGATGTTGGGTTTTGCCGCTCTCCAAGAACGCGAGCTGAAAAATGTTTATTCCTGTGCCTGACGATCGCGGCAGGAAGCTGCCTAGATGTGTGCTTGGGGAAAAGGGGAAGGAAGGGATGATAGGATGAGCCACAGGAAGCCCCTCACCCAGGAGGGGTGGGGTTGTGCGGGCAGCAGTGAGCCCCCCCGCACCCCCTGGTCTGCAGCATCCCCTGCTCTCTGTGTGGACGCTCTGCCACCTGCACAAAGAGCGCAAAAGCCACCGTGTCCAGCTGAGGGAACACAACCGGCGCTATAACCTCAATTTACCCCTAAACGTTTTATGGGAGTTGAAATACAAAAATTTCAGTTTCTCAAATTCGCAAAGGACTGAATGTGAAGGACCGCGGAACAGGGGCGAAGGGGGAGAAGGAGACGCGAACCAGGGAAACACGCTGCTCCCGCCTGGCTGAGTCGAAGGTGGCGTCCCTGACCTACCCCGTGTGGAGACCCCAGGCTGGGACGGAGGCAGGGGACGCGCTCGGCCAGCGCAGACTGGTCTAGGATGTGGGGGCGCTTGAGGCGGGGGGGGACTGGAGCGGCCCGTGTCTCGCTGTCCCGGGTCTCGATGGGGCGCAGCCTGGGTGTCGTCGGGGATTAAGGGCAATTCCCCTCCCCCGCCCTCCTCCCCAACCACTTGACACCCTGGCAACAGCGGACCCTCGCTCAGATCGGAATGGACGGGGATGGGGGGTACTTTGCCCTAGTCTTGCTCCCTCCTAATATCATCCCTACCTTGAAGCCCCTCTCCCCACAAGGCGCGAAACCCGTGCAGGCTGCGTCCACGGGAAGTCCGGCTCCTGGCTCCCGCCGTGGAGAGCAGACCCCAGCCCCGGCCCCAGAGGTGAGCCCGAGCCGTCCCTACACCCTGAGCCGCACTGGCGCGCAGGCCGCACCCAGCTCCGCGCCCTGTGGGGCAGGAGACTGGGGTCACCATCCGCCGGGCGCCCCTCACACAGCCGGGGCCAGACCCTGCCAAGCGCAGACCCTGGCGCCCCCGGGGCAAGTTCGGGAGCCACCCGAGGCGCACGGCGGAGTTTGAGGGCCACTGGGTGGGGCAAAGGGGAGAGCAGGTCTTACCTTGGTACGGAGAGCAGGGATCCATCCATTGTCGATGGGCGCGCAGAGAAGAGAGGCGGAAAGCGCGGGCGAAGGACGGAAGGCTGCTGCGCGAGAAGCTGGTTCCCGGAGCGCACGGACGGGCGCGCGCGGGGACAGAGGCGCGCAGGCTGGGACAGCTGTCGCGACACGCTCCGCCCTGGCCGGGAAGCGCGGCACGCCGCGACCGCGGGGAGGTCCCCTCCCGGTCGCCCCTCTGATCTGGCTAGAGCGCTGAGCCAAAGCGGCAGCCCTTGGCCCTCCTCCAGCTCTTCTCCACCCAAGCCCCGGGCAAGGTTGCTGGAGGCTCCCTCTGAGCTTTCCTTGCCTCTCCTGGAGCCCAGCAGAGGTGACCCCGACAGAATTTCTCTCTCCCCGCCCTGCCGTCGCGTCTCCTCCCCTCTACCTCTTGGGTACAGCAGGTCTCAGCCCTGAAGTTGTTCACCCACTTTCCCACATTTGCACTCTACCGGCAATACCCACATTCCCCACTGGTCGCGCACCAGTCCTAACCTCATCTAGATTTGAGGTTATTTTTGTTACCTTCTGCAATGTAATGGCTGATAACTCAGAGCAATGCAATGCTCTCCTTGATCCCCCAACTATTTTCCTTTTAGGTAGACTCTCTTTCTGTTTTTGGTTCTCACAGTTCATCTAACTCATTTTGCTTAATTGTGACTCACTTATTCCTTGCCTGTTAGAAGCTTGTGTGCACACAGAGATCTCAAAACCCATGACAGTGGCCATCCATCAGAGTCCAGCACCCAGGACCTGGGGGGAAGGCTGTCACAAAAATTCCTAAGTGCCTGCTTCAGTATCTCCTTGAGCAACAATGACATTTGTTTTAAGAAGAAAGACATTGGCAGCAGCAAATGACTGTTAGGAGGGAGGGTACTATTGACTCTGATCCTTTTTCACTACATAAAATATTATGTGTTATATTAAATTATATATTACATATAATATATGTTTTATATATACATATATATATATATATATGTATATATAAAAGAAAACCATAGAACTTCCACAAGTGGGAAAGTGGAGTATGTGTATTTTGCCCTATTCCTCCTGGTAAGTGTAACTAAAAGCCGAAGATTATAAAACAAATATGAGGGATGCCTGAGTGGCTCAGTCGGTGAAGCGTCTGCCTTCCGCTCAGGTCGTGATCCCGGGGTCCTGGGATGGAGCCCCGCATCAAGCAGGGAGCGTGCTTCTCCTCCTGCTTGTGCTCTCTCTCTCTCTCTCTTTGACAAATAAATAAATAAAATCTTAAAAAAAAAAAAAACAAATATGAGAAGACAAGAAGGTGCACAGAAGGCAGACAAGCTAGGGACCCTGGGACAGAAGGACTGACATTGTAGTGACTTCCTGGGTTTTTCTTTTTGCCTCACAGATCCCAGCCTTGGGGCTGAAGAAGCTGGCAAACTGGAAATGTCAGTGGATGCAGACAGAAAAACCCTCTTGTTTCTAGCTATAGGACCAGAAAAGAGGCAATCTAACAAGACAGAATATTTACAGACAGTAATGGCTATGCTCTGTCAGAACATGAAAGAAAAATTCCTGTGGTTCCACCTTAACGTACACCATGAAAAGACAAGTGGGAAACCCAGATTCTACTATTTCTAGGCTCTAAGGAAGCACCCCAACCGCCGCCGCCCCCCCCCCCAGCCCAGCTGGTGTCAGAGAAGGCTAAGTAGGGAGCCAGGCGTTTGCAGCCATCCCTCCCACCTTGGTGTCAATGAAGCCTGTATTTTCATACAGCATAGCAGTAATGAGGCTGCTTCCCATTCTGCACTGGGGGAGTATAAGAGGAGGCAGAGTGGAGAGTCAGAAGTTTCACCACTGCCCAGAACAAATGCTGAGGAAAGCAACTGTCAACACAATATCTATTATCCAGTGAAAATATTCTTCAGAGATTAAAATGAACTCAGAGCATTCTCAGATGAATGAAAACTAAGATGATTTGTCACCAGTAGACCTGCCCTGAAAGGGCTGAAGGAGGTTCTCTAAATGTCAAGGACATTATAAGGAAGGAATCTTAGAACATCAGGAAGGAAGAACACCATAAGCAGTAATATGGTAAATACAAGAGGATTTCTTTCTCATCTTGAATTTTCCAAATTATATTCGACAGTTAAAGCAAAAATTATAAACAGTGTCAGATTTCTCTTTTTTTAAAAAAAGATTAATTTATTCAAGAGAGATAGAGTAAGAGGGCGTGTGAGTGGGGGACAGGGGCAGAAAGAGAGAGAGAGTCTTCACTAGACTCTCCGCTTGAGCATGGAGCCTGACATGGGACTTGATCCCACAATCCTGAGATCATTACTTGAGCCAAAATCAAGAGTTAGATGCTTAACCACTGAGCCACCCAGGCACCCCAGTTAGATGTGCTTCTAAATGTAGAGAAAACATTTCAGACAATTATAAAGGGGAGAAGATAAAGGGACATATGAGATCTTAGATTTCTATATTTTACTCAAACTGGTAAATTGACACTACCAGGAGACTATGATAAGTTATGCATATATCATGCAATACATAGAAAAATCATTAAGAAAAGCTATATAAGTAGATATACTCAAAACATTATGGATGAATAAAATTAAAATAACAAGAATGTTAAGTAGCCACAGTAAGGCAGGCAAAAGAAAACAGAAGGAAAAAAAGAGAAAACAAACAAAAAACCCATAAAATGTCAATTTTAAACCCTGGTATATTGATGATTGCATTAATTATAAATGGTCTAAACACAACAGTTAAAAGACAAAAATTGGCAGAGTAGATTAAAAACTCACCCAATTATATGCTGTCTATAAGGAATTCAAATATAACTATATAAGAAGGTTGAAAGTAAAAATGTGGAAAAAGATATATCATGCAAATATTATTCAGGAGAAAGCATTAGTGGCTACATTAACATTAGATACAGTAGACGTCAAAGAAAATAAAATTGCCAGAGAAAGAGAGGGAGATTATATAGTGATAAAGGGTTAACCCACAAGAAGGCATAGCAACCCTAAATATGTACACATCAAACAACACAGCTGCAAAACATGTGAAGCAACAAACTAATAGAACAGAACGGAGAAATAGGCAAATTCACAATTATAGTTGCAGACTTCAACCACTCTTTCTTAATTGATAAATTAGACAGAAAATCATCAAGGATATAGAAGGACTTAATGGCATCATAAACCAATAGGATCTAATGGTACTTATAGAACATTGCACCTAAAAATAGTAGAATACACATTTTTAAAGAATCTATGGAACAGATGCCAAGATAGACCATAACCTGGAGCCCAAAGCACACCTCAACAAACTGAAAAGAATTGAAATCATATCCAATGTGTTCCCCAAGTGCAATAGAATAGAAGAGAAATCAGGAACAGAAAAATAAAAGAAAGATATTCCAAAACTAAAAACTAAATAACACACTTATAAATAATCCAAGGGTCAAAGAAATCTCAAAAAAAATTTTAAAACACAATGAATTCGATGAAGATTAAAATACATTATCACAATATGTGGGACATAATTAACCAGATGGGGAAGTTTATCACACTAAATGTACATACTAGAAAAGTGAAAAATTCCCAGATCAATAATCTAAGGTTTCACCTCAAGCAATTAGCAAAAAGAAGAGCAGAATAAACCTTGATTAAAAAACCAAGGGTGGAAATAATAAAGATAGAAGCAGAAATCATTGAAATTGAAACAGAAAAACAATTAAAAATTGAGTGAAACAGAGATGCCTCTTTAAAAAGATCAGTGAAATTGACAGACTTTTAACAAGATGAACAAAAAAACCAAGAAGGAATAAACCACCGAATTAGTCATTAAATAGGGGGTGTCACCACAGATCCTGCAGTCGTCAAAAGATAAATAAGAGAATATTATGAACAACTCTGCACATGTAAATTTGATACCTCAGATGAAAAGGACCAATTCCTTGAAAAACACAAAGTACTTTTTATGGGTTGAGTTGTGATCTCCAAAAAAAGATGTGTTGAATTCCTAACCCCCAGTACTTCAGAATGTGAATACACTGGGAAATAAGAGCCATTGCAGATTTAAGCAAGTTAAGATGAGGTCATTGGGGTGGGCCCTAATCCAATGTGACAGATGTCCTTATAAAAATGGGAAATTTGGACATGCACACACATGGAGTGACGATGATATGAAGAGACACAGAGTGAAAGCAGTGTGATGAGGGAAGCAGAGGTTGGAATTACACTTCCATAAGCCAAGGACCGCATGGGTATATCAGAAACTGGAAAAGCAGAGAAAAGATCCTTTTCTGACAAGTTTTGGAGGGACCCTGCCAACACCTTAATTTTGGATGTCTAGCTTGCAGAACTGTAAGAAAATAAATATCCGTTCAAAGCCACTCAGTGAGTGGTATTTTGTTATGGAAGCCCTAGGAAACTAAGACACTATCTAAACTGACCCAATATGAAACAAATCATTTGAACAGCCCTATAACTATTAATGACATTTGCAATAGAAGAAAACCCTTCCTAAAACACTCTCCAGACCCTGATGATTTCACTGGAGAATTCTGTGAATACTTAAAGAAAAAATTAACACCAGTTCAATGCAATCTTTTCCAGAAAATAGAAGAGAAGTGACTATTTCCTTATTATTTATTTATTTATTTATTTATTTTTATTTTAAGTAGGCTCCACACCCAGCATGGAGCCCAACACAAGGCTTGAACTCTCGACCCTGAGATCAAGACCTGAGCTGAGATTGAGAGTGGAGCTGAGATCAAGATTTGGAGGCTCCCCCGACTGAGCTACCCAGACACTCCTCCCAATTTATTTTTTGAGATCCGTATTCCTTGATAGCAAAACTAGAGAGATTAAAAGAAAGCTATGTACAAACATTATTCATAAATATAGATGCAAAAATCCTTACCAAAAGACTAGCAAACATAACTCAGCAATATATAAACAGAATTACACATCCATGACCAACTGGAGTTTATTTCAGGGATCCAAGGGTAGTTCAGTATTTGAAAATCAGTGTAAATCACCATGTTAACAGATTAAAAAAAAAAAGATCAGATCAACAAGTGCAGAAAAAGTATCAAATAAAACTGAACAGCCGTTTATAATAAGGAAAACTCTTAGAAAAATAGGAATAGAGGGTGACTTTCTCAACTTGATTCAAAACATCTACCAAAACCCTACAGCTAACATTGTACTTGTATATATGGTGAAAGACTAAATTATTTCTCCCTAAGGCTAGAAACAAGGCAAGAATGTCAACTCTATTTAACTATACATGCTGGCAGTTCTGGCCAGCATAATAGGCAGAAAAAGGAAATAAAAAGAATACACAGTGGAAAGGAAGGAATAAAACTACTCCTGCCTTCAAAATATGTAATTGGCTATGTAGAGCCTAGAGCTTAAAAATTGCTAGATTGCTAAGTACAAGGTCAACATGCAGAAATCAATTGTATTTCTATATCCTGGTAATGAGAACATAAACATCGAAATTAAAAATACAATGTCATTTAAATTTACTCAAGAAATGGAACACTTAGCTATAAATCTAATAAAACACAGACAGCTCTTGTAGCTGAAAACTCAAAATACTGAAGAAAGAAACCAAAGAAACTCTAAATAAAGACACATACTGTGCTCTTGAATTAGAAGGCTCAACATAGTAAAAATGTCAGTTCTCCCCAAATTCATATTTAGGTTTAACACAGTTCTTGTAAAAATCTCAGCTAGTTGTTTTTTTTTTTTTTTTGTAGATATAGACAAATATAGACAAGATTATTGTAAAATTTTACAAAGAAAGGCAAAGGAACAAAGATAGCTAAAATTGTTTTAGTAGAAATAGGTCTACTTGAATTCAAGACTTAGCATGTTGTTACATTAATTAAGACTGTGTGGTATGGGGGAAAGAATAGATAGATCAATGGAACAGAATACAGAAACCAGAAATAGACCTGCACAAGTATGTGCAACTGATTTTTAACAAAGCTGCAAAAGAATTCAATGGAGGAAAGACAGTCTTTTCAACAAATAGTGCTGGAACAATTAGACATTCCTATGTTAAAAAAAGAATGGACCTTGACCAAGTCTCACACCATATATAAAAATTAACCTATAATGAATCTCAGACTGAAATGTAAAATATAAAACTATAACACTTTTAGTTCAAAACATAGAACTAAATATTTGAGATCTAGGGTTAGGCGGAAGTTCTTGGACTTGGCAAAAGCACAATCTATAAAGAGAAAATTTGAAAAATCACATTGAATTTAAAATGTTTTGCTCTGAGAAAGACCTTAGTAAGAGAATGAAGACAAGCTACACATTGGGAGAAAATACTTGCAAGACAGATACCTGACAAAAGACTAGTACCTAGAATATATTTTTAAGACCTCCCAAAACTCAACAAACAAACAAACAAACAAACAAACAAACAGAGGTGCCTGGGTGGCTCAGTTGGTTAAGCTTCTGCCTTCGGCTCCGGTCATGCTCTCAGGGTCCTGGGATCAAGCCCTGCATCAGGTTCTGCACTCAGTGAAGAGTCTGCTTGTCCCTCTCCCTCTGCCTCTGCCCCCACTCACACTCTCTCTCTCTCAAATGGATAAATAAAATCTTGAAAAAACAAACAAACAAAATCTTGCTAGAACTTGGGCAAAAGACATAGACATTTCACTGAACAAGATTTACTGATGACAAATAAACACATGAAAAGATGTTCAACCTTATTATCCATTAGAGAAATGCAAATTAAAACCACAATGCTGGGGCGCCTGGGTGGCTCAGTCGTTGAGCGTCTGCCTTTGGCTCTGGTCGTGATCCCAGGGTCTTGGGATCAAGCCCCGCGCTGGGCTCCCTGCTCGGCAGGGAGCCTGCTTCTCCCTCTCTCACTCCCCCTGGTTATGTTCCCTCTCTTGCTGTGTCTTTCTCTGTCAAATAAATAAATAAAATCTTTAAAAATATAAGTAAAACCACAATGCTATTTCACTGTACACTGATCAGAATGGCTAAAATAAAAAATACTGATAAGACCAAGTGCTGGTGAGGATGCAGAGAAAATGAGTTACTCATCATTTATCCATTGCTGGTGGGAATGAAAAAGGTAAAAATCACTCTGGAAGCAGTTTGGTGTTTCTTAAAAAAAACTGAATATGCTAGAGCCACATGACCCAACAATTTCACTGCTGAGTATTTATCTGGAGGTAGATGAAGTTTTATGTTCACACAGCATCCTCACTTGAATGCCTATAGCAGGTTTATTCATAATAATAAAAAACTAGAAACAATACAGGTGTCCTTCAATGGGTGAATGGTTAAACTAACAGGTACATCCATACCATGGAATACTACTCAGAAATTAAAAAAAAAACAAAACTATTAATATAGGCAACAACCTAAATGACTCTCCAGAGAATTATGCTGAGTAAAAAAAACAATTTCAATGTTACATTTTCATATGATTGTATTTATATAATATACTTGAAATAACAAAATTATAGAAAGAGAGACCAATTGCCAGGGAGGGGATGGGAGCAGGAGGGAAGTGGGTGTACATATCAAAGGACAACATGAGAGATCCTTGTGGTTATGGAAATATTGTGTGTCTTGCCTATACGTATGTCAGTATCTTAGTTGTGATATTGCAAGCTAGATTTCACAACATGTTACCATTGGGGTAAATTCGTGTTGGAGGAAGTCATGGAAGAGCGTCTGACTGTTGGTTGACCTGCCAACTGGACCCAGGCAATCAGAAGGTCCTTACCCCCTTCATACCCTTGGGATGTACATTGCACTTTGTCTTCTTTGTGCTAGAAGGTGCCCCATGGACCTAGCCTTGAGATTGTAATGTGTTGTTGAGGCCATGTGGACAGATATGTGGCTGAACCCCATTAAGACCTCAATATAAACTTTTAAGATCCTGGAGACTGGTTTGGAAATCTTCTTTTGCAACCATGCAAGACAAGCTTTATAAGTAAGTTCCCTTGCTTATTAAACCTACCATCTACCAATTTGGAATGGCCTGCTACTTTCCTCAGTCTCTCTTTTCTCTCTGTATATGGGGGCTGGTTTCAGATTTCACCCAAGAAGCTCCAGAGGGTGTGAAGTTGTGAACAAACAATCTGATAAAGAGTATGTAGGCTAACTCTCTTTTCTTTCTTACAAATGCACGTGAAATGACAATTACAGAAAAATAAAAAAGTTTAGCTTAAAAAAGAAAAAGAAAATATTGCTTTAATATTATCATCTGGTATATTCCGTGGAGTAACTAGTACAGAACCTATGGACAAATTTAGAACTTTTTCTCTAGATTATACTGTCTCCACTAAAGAAAGAAAATGATTGCTTTCTAAGTGTCCATAATCAATGGCAATTTAGGGATAAGTAGCGACACAAAAAAGGGGGAGGCGAGGGAAGGAAGAAGGGGGAAAGAGAAAGGGAGGCAGGGAGGGAGGGAGGGAGGTAGGGAGACTGATGTAAAGCCATCTTAGCCACAGTGGAATAAAGAGATGGGCTATCATGACTTTGTTGCTAAGGAAACATTCTCGAACATTGTTTAAAGGCTTTAAATACTTTACGGTAAGTCTTGAATAAACTAATTTTGGACTATTTTGTTGGAGCAGGTCTCTGAGAGATCAGCTTCACTGTATCTAGAACCATAGACCACAGGACTCATCAGAGAGGTAGAGTGTGCACATGCCACCACTACATCCTTACACGGATTTTACTTGCATTTCACTCTACTGTATTTTTCTGTAGAGCTTTTGTGATCAGTTTTTAGTGCTGCTATAAAAAATTACTACAAACTTAGTGGTTTAAAATAACAAAAAGATATCTTACAGTACTGGCAGTTAGAAATTAGGTATTGGTCTCATCAGGCTAAAATCAAAGTGTCTGCAGGCTTCGTTCTGTTCTGGAGGTCCTGGAGGAGAATCTATTTCCTGGCCATCCAGGTTGTTTGTAGAATTCAGTTCCTTATGGTTATGGGGCCAAGGTCCCCCTTTCTCTTCTGGCTATAAACTCAAGGCTGTTCCCAATTCTAGAGGCTGCCATATTTCATGAGTCATGGCTCTCTCCCTCTATCTTAAAGCCCGTGCTGGTGGGTCACATCCTTCTTATATGCCATCTCTCTGGCCCACTCTTCTGGCCACTTTCAAGGACTCACATGATTAGACTGGGCCACCTGGATAACCCAGGATAATCTCCTCAACTCATTCTTCAAGCTCATCACAACTATCAGCTTGCTTTGACCATGTAAGGTAACATAGTCACAGGCTTTTTGGGGGTTGGGGCATGAATGAATTTGAGGGCCTGTCCGTCTGCCTACCACAATCAGTTGTTCTGATGGGCTGAAGTGGGAAGCAGGGAAATGCACCTCAAATGCAGTGACATGCCTTTATCTTTGTTTCTTAAACACGATCTACTATTACAAGGATCCCCAGGTTGTCTCAGGTCCCAACTTTCTATTACAGAGTTGTACCTGTTAACTTCCTTTCACTCCTCTCCTCTGACTCTTCACGCTCTCAGTCGATAAATACCCCATGAGCAGGTCCTGTGACCCAGGTACTATTATAGGTGATATGCATAATCAAGCTAAACCAGCACAAGAAGATTCCTGCTTGCTCCCATGGAGTTTATATTCTGAAGGAGGAAGCAGACAAAATGAAATATTTTAGATGGCAATGCACAATATACATTACATACAACAAGGTCACTTTGGATTGAATGGCTGGGGACCATATTTCTTAAGAGCAAACATTTAAGTTTATACCAGGCCAGAAAGAGCTAGATGTGCAGAGATCTAAGGAAAAGAGCTCAGACAACAGGCAGAAGCAACAGTTACTGAAATTGCTCCTGAAACTAGGAGCACATTTTCTTCATTGTGCTGGCTTTCCCTCTTCCCTATGTAAGATTTGGCCAACTAAAGCTTGCGCTTCGCAATTCATTCTCAGGTCGAGTACAAAGGCAAAGCCAAATCCAAGAAGTGAGCATCATAATATTTCCCTCTCACCCTCCCCCCCCACCTCCTGTGAGTTTCTTCATGTCTTCATAAATATCTGTACTGACTGTAGCCATCACTGACTAACATTGAGGTATTTCTTCCAAGATATGTGAGAGGCATGATATATATTTTCCCATTTAAAAATAAAAAGAAAAGAAAAAAGTTAAAGTATCAAGGAAGAAATAAATCACTGTTGCAGAGAAGTGGTTCAGTCTGTAATGTATATGTCACACATTAGAGGCTAGTACTTGTTAAGAAACAAGGAAAATATCTGTGTGCATTCAAAGTCCTAAAAATTTCTTGATTACTGAGACTCAGAGGCTTTTTAAAAAAAAAATTTTATTTATTTATTTGACAGAGAGAGAGCACAAGCAGGCTGAGCAGCAGGCAGAGGGAGAGGGAGAAGCAGGCTCCCCACTGAGCAGAGAGCCCAATGTGAGGCTCTCAATCCCAAGACCCTGAGATCATGACCTGAGCTGAAGGCAGATGTTTAACTGACTGAGCCACCCAGGTGCCCTGAGACTCAGAGTCTTAATTTACAAAACACAGGAGAACATTCTTGTGTTTTGCAATTGCAGTGATCACTGCACGGGGCAAAACAACTGAGCAATGAAGTTTCAAAGAAAAATTAATGAGGGATATTTCTAACTTTTTGTGTATCATGTTAACATAAACAGCTGGGAAATTTAGATTTTAAAAAAGCAGATGGAGAATATGGCATCATGGAACTCTCCAAAACATTAGTTTGACTAAAAATTTCCTTTTCAATTTCTTAGTTTTGCCAGGCTTCTCAGCTCTGGTGCCTGTGGCACTGCTCTCCAAAATGTAGGCTTCTACCAATTATGGGAGCAGGAAGAAGGAGGTGTCATTAGGCATATGGTTCTGGATGGTGGCCATCAGAATTTGAGCTCCTGAGGGTGTGGGCAGGTGCCAGGTACTGTACTTTTAATGTGGTCTTAAAACAGAGTCAGAATCAGTTGGTTTGGTTCAGATTTCTGGAACAAATCTGAGGAGCTAGAATGTAAGGACTCGGAAGTTTTGGATCCAAGATTCAATGGTAGTCATAGAACTTTAGGGGTATTGTGTAGGACCTGCATGATTCCTAAGAGTGCATGAAAATGACCAAGATCTGTCCGTGTTGGCATTAAGCAAGGGACCTACTTAGCTTGCAGGGTATAGGTATAGAAGAGGCGAAGCAGGATGTGAGGTTTATTCAGCAGCTTAAGGAGTTTGGAAATCAGGGGTCAGTAATGAACTCAGAAGCAGCAATGAAATGGGAAGAAGTGCCCAGAGAGCCCTATGGCCACTCTTTCTGGCAGCCTCTTAGTATCCCTCCCTGATGTCTGCAGCAGCATTGGTGATATTGGTAAACTCAACAAGATGCCTCTCCCTCCACCTCCCACTTTATCAGTAAATACCTGGACACATTAACTAACTTACACTTGTAGAAGATTGTTCTTGAACATAGTTAAACCATGATCTTTGAGTTGGTGTGTTTTACTCCTGTCTGTATATCAATGCTTAAGCCCCACAAAGATGCACTAAATTAGAATCTTTGGACATGGTACCCAGCCATCAGCATTTTATAGAAGTTTCTGGGGTGATACTAATGTGCAAAGTCTGTATGAGTCTCTACTGAGATTATACAGCAGTTCTCTACTGACATTGAAAATAGATGAAGTGAATTATGGGAGAGTGCATGGTGTTGTAGGAAAAGCACAGAAAAAGAACCAAGAAATTAGAAGATGTGAGGTTTTCCCCCGCATGTCTAAAATGCTGAAGGACACGAGCCAAGTGCCCAGGTATACCCATAACATTTGTGGGACCTGTGGCAAGTGTACCAACAGAAGTTCACAAACCTTGTGTTCCAATGGTAAGTTGTTTAAGAAGTTGTTAAATACCCTCAATTTGTTTTTCAGAGTCCATCATCTCTCATGGTTCGTCTCCTCCTCCGATTCCCCTCCTTCATTCTTTCCCTCCTGCTGTCTTCTTCTTTTTTTAAAAAATATATTGTATTATTTGTTTCAGATCTGTGATTCAACAGTCTTGCACAATTCACAGCACTCACCATAGCACATACCCTCCCCAATGTCTATCACCCAGCCACCCCATCCCTCCCAACCCCCCACCATTCCAGCAACCTATTGAAAGAAAGAAAGAAAGAAAGAAAGAAAGAAAGAAAGAAAGAAAGAAAGAAAGAAAGAAAGAAAGAAAGAAGGAAAGAGGAGGGAGGGAGGGAGGAAGGAAGAGAGAGAGAGAGAGAGGGAGGGAGGAAGGGAGGAAGGAAGGAAGGAAGGAAGGAAGGAAGGAAGGAAGGAAGGAAGGAAGGGAGGGAGGAAGGAAAGCAAAAGGTTTCTGCTTCTGATGAAGAAAGTTGCAAGAGAATGCTGCTATGGGTCTAACAACTAAAACAAGCTTGAATAATTTATGTAACCATATGTTTTCCAAACGCCCCAAAAATTGAGGACATAAAAACTAATGAACCAGACTTCAGAAACTAACATGATCTTAATAACACACAAGAAAGAGGAGCTCTTGTAAGGCAGAAACTGTGATAAAAAAGGGATAAGAAAAAAATCAGCTTAATATGTAACACATTTTTAACGGTGCATGGGGGTTGGCAGGACAGTTTGACATTTCATGACAGGCCTGAGAATGTCTACCTCAATAGAGATAACAGACTTTCATGAGATGTCTCTTCCTAGCCACGGATAGCAGGATGCCTTGCAACCCTCATTGCTTTTGAATCCTTTGTCTAGTAGAGAATGGAGTGTTCTTTCTTCTTTATAATGTTCATGGAACCCTTTTCTCAAATCAGCTGGTTACATGGCTTCAGCTGTAACAAGCTTATTCTTTTTCTTTTCTTTTCTGAGTCATTGTTTCCCACTGCCAACCTTCTGACATGGGTTTTAATTTCCCTGTGGCTGCTTCATAGGAGATCCGTGAAGCTTCAGTGAGATGCCGCATGGAATTTCCCACGGTGCCTGACATATATGAAAAGGCTTAACAAATGCTAACTACAGCAACGATTATTATTAGAGATCATCTTTTTCCAAGTAGGAGCAGAGAGGAGCATTCTTTAAACCCCTCCACTACCTCTTTACAACCTACACTTCAAGTTCCTGTGACGGGTGCTTTCACTGGCAGGGGGCTTCCTGGCTGCAGGTGATTTTCCCCAAAACCCCACAAAGCAAGTGCCTGCTGGCAATTTCTCTTCCCCTCAAAGCTCCTTGGAGGAGCTCCTGACTGACCAGGAACAGTTGATTTGAATTAGGATTAAATAACTTTGTATCAATAAATGGCAACCGGAAGGTCGGGATTGCTTGAGGAATGAGCTGTGGCTGTTTTTCTGCTCAAAGAAAAGGTTTTGATAGTTTAACTACTCTATGATATCATATCATTGTCATGAACTCTTTCCCACTTACCTAGGGCCTGTTGTGACTAAGCCTGGTTTGCTCTTCCCATTTCTCTCCTATTGTTCTGTTTTTTTCTCCCACCATTCTGCTGTTCTGCATTTCCTTTCTAGAAGCCTCTGCCCTTAGCTGCCTTTTACCTCCCCCACAAAGAGCTAGCTGATAAAGTTTTAGAATTGTTAATCATCCCAGTCACATTTGAACTCACGAATATTTGTAAAACAAAACAAAAAAGAAAATTCTTTGGTTCTGGACTCCAGAGGACACCCTTAACATATTTCATTTTACACATAGTTTTCTCTCCTTTTCCTTTTTTTTCCCCCCCAGAAAACTAAATGCAAAGTCTGGGGATTTTATGGTAAATATGAACTTTACTGTATGTTATAATGTGTCTTAGTCGCATTAAGAAGGGTAATTAAAGAAAGCTGTGTGGCCTCAGGTGACCTCTTCTTAAGTTCTTCCTGATCCAGTTTAATCATGTGTAAAATGAAGGGATGAGAGTGACTTTGAAGTGCCCTTACATGCAATGTTCTCGAATGGGGTGATCCTTAAAGATTCACCACATCTAGATGGCCGTTTGGTGATCTGTGCACCACACGGATATAAGACTTTTAAAAGGCAAAATGTTTTTTGAAGGTGTATACGGGTGTGCATGGGTGTATGTGATTTTGTGCGGTGCCACATGAAATCTACATGGTGTTGCTCCCACTGGTGAAGAATCTTGCCTCTCATAGTCAGGGTCTCACCAGTACCAGCATCTGCATGGGACTAAGATGGCAAGGAGAAGGCTTTCTTAACGTGACTTCTTAAGAATGACTCAACCCAAATTCTGGAATGAGACTATGTGCAACTCTAAATGCTACGTGATATTATTCTCACACAGCCTTTTATTTCCTCCTTAATCAGTACCTGGTGTGTCCTTAGTTATTGTGGCTAACAACATAGTCTGGGCATTCTCTGGATCCTGTGGAAATGCCAAAGTATTTACACTTTCACAGCAGGAAGATTATTTCCAACCTGAAAAGGTGAACATGATCTTGCTATCTCCTGGGAAGAGGCAGGGACTTTAATATTTAACCATTTCATGCCCATATACTTGAGGCTGCACTTGCTTCGGGGTATAGGTTTCCCAAACGGAAGACAGGGTGATTTGAACACTTGGAAGCCATTGTTCAGTATAGCAGATGGTTTCTATCCATCTTAGGATCACCATGACCAGGATATAGGACTGTTCAAGAACTCATTAGGGCTAAATAAGGCCATTAGGGTATATCTTAATCCAATCTGAATGGTGTCCTTGTAAGAAGAGGTGATCATGGCACACAGAAAGATGCCAGGGGTGTGCATGCACAGAGGCAAATAATCTGGCTCAGTCACTTAATCATCCAATTCTTGATTTCGGCTCAGGTCATGATCTGAGGGTCCTGAGATCGAGCCTCGAGTCCAGCTCTGTGCTCAGCATGGAACCGGCTTGTCCCTCTCCCTCTGCTCCTCCCCCCACTCATTTTCTCTCTCTCTCTCTCTCTCTCTCTCAAATAAATAAATAAAATCTTTAAAAATAATCTGTGTGATGGTTAATTTTTGTGTCAACTTGGCTGGGCCATTGTAGATATTGTGGTCAAGCATTCCGGATGTTTCTTATGAAGGTATTTTTGGATGAGATTGACATTTAAATCAGTGGATTTTGAGTAAAGCAGATTTCCCTCTATAATGTAGATAGACTTCATCCAATCAACGGAAGACCTAAATAGAAAAAGATTAGCCTCTTCCTAGCAAGAGGCCTCCAGACTGGACCTACAACATTGGCTCTTTGTGGGTCTCCACACTGCTGGTCCACCCTGCAGAGTTTGGACTTCCTAGCCTCCACAATCATATGAATCAGTTCCTTAGAATAAATCTCTTTCTATATACATGCACATCCTACCGGTTCTGTTTCTCAGGAGAACCCTGACTAATACAGTGTGGACATAGACAGGCATGCAGAATGGGGTGCTTCAATGCATGCCTCCTCCACTGCCCTTCATGGACTAAAGAGGGGAAAGCCAGAAAAGCAGATGCATCACCATACAATGTATTAGGCTTCAAACCAGGCTACAAATGAAGAGTTAGGAGGGAAAAGTAGCAATAAATTCTACCTGAAAGAGACAATTGGAACATCCCAGAGGAAGTGGCATTGAGTAGGATGTTCCCAGGTCATTAAATTGGGGGAAGGATGGACGACGGGAGCTTTTTTGTCAGAGGAAACAACATGTGCAATGGCAAGAAATCGTGCAGGGACCTGAAATGTTGAAGGATGTCAGACATGTTGGAAGTGGGAAGATGAAAGCAACAGACAAGGGGACAGGCGTGCAGGAAACTGGTTCTCTACAGGACAGGGGGCTGGGCAGGGGAGATGATGATACTATCCCCTGCCAGGCTAAGAAGAAATAAATGAACCAAGGAGACAAAGGAGAACAAGCCGAACCTCTGGAAGACAGCCCATTAATAACCAAGACAATCTCTTTTAAAATTGTGAAAATGTGCCAGTTTAACTTCAAAGAAAAAGACGTGGGGTCTCAATGAATGATCTCAAAGGATGGAGATAGCTTCAGTAAAAACTCAAAGGTTTTTCTTCTCTAGGATTTTGACTTTCTTTGAAACTATTGGTGAGGGCACTAGATAGTGCAAGCAGATAAGTTACCATTGGAAAGATGTGAGTTACCTGAACTAGCATGAAGATTGGTGTAGCACAAGTATTCCTTCTGCTGTTAAGAGCTGAAGGAGTCTAAGGTGATCCACGAGAGGAATGGGAAATTATTGTGCAAAATTCGTATCTCTTGTCAAAACAATTGATTAAAAAATTTCTCAAACTGAATTCCAATTCTTCAGGATACAGATAACACTCTAAGACTCCCTCTAGGAGGAATACAAAGTGAATAGAACATAAAACCGACCACAACCAATAATGGAAATAGCAAATACTTGAAGGTGCTTTTCAACTGTGAATTAGAATGTTCTAGAATGGATTCAAACTCCAAATATGCTTCTTATGAAGATGGAGCAGATTGACATGAAAGGGAGAATGGGAATACCAAACATTATCAATTTTTTTTTCTGGAAAACTGATAACAGGAGTGGTTTCTGAAACATGCAAAGTAAATAAAAGATTTCAGAATAATGGGACCTCTGTATACATTCTTCAGTTGCTAGAAATCACAGCACGTGCTTATGAAGATGTGGAAGGCAGCTTTAACACAGGAATCCAAATGATAAATAAGCCTCTTGAAACAAACTTTCAAAAGAAAGTGGCACTAGGTGTTATACGAAAACAATGGAACGTGGATCACCACGTCAAAAACTAATGATGTACTGTATGGTGACTAACATAACATAATAAAATTTAAAAAAAGTGGATAAAGAAGTCATTATTGGTATGTATATAAATACAAAGAGGAGTACAATATATTATGGAAAAAATAAGCCTGAGTCCATCTCGGAAGTTTGGACTTTTCCTGGTCCTAAATCTTGGAGTTAAAGAACTGGGACTTTAGGTTTTCCTGCCCAATTTCCAATTAGAAGGACATCTTGATAACAAGATTTGTTTCATTTCTTCAACTCCTGAAAGTCCTGCAAGTAGAACTTATTTTACACATCAAACCTTTGGGAAAATAGATGGACAGAAAAGAAAGTGAGGGCATATCACAGCAAAAAAAAAAAAAAAAAGGGTAATTTTAGCTTTCCTCTGTAATGGAAAATACAAAGGGTCCTATCTTTTGGCTTTTGTTGATATTTAAAACAGTGATGCTGTTGGTGGCATCAAAGAGTTCATGATGCACAGTTTGCCTGCTGACACCAAATACAACAAGAGGAACTGCCCACCAGGACCCTCAGTTCTGCTCAGCCCATGGGCACACCAGATACCTTACACATTTCAGTGCTGTGTGCTGGACCTAAAAAGACTAGATTGAATTTAAAATTGCATTATGACTCATTGATGCAGAAAACAGATTTGCTTCGGTCCATTTTCTCTCAACACCTGAAAGGAACTTGGATTATAGCTCTTCTTGGAATTCCCCCAAATGTAGCTGCAGCCACCTGAGATTGGGAAAGTGCCACTAAATACACAAGGTACCATCATGAGTAACAATTAGCAGTGCTATTCAGAAGTCTTTCACGTTGCGGTTATTGACAAAATATACCATGACGGCTCTTGAGTCATACCATCTCTGTACTAATAAACAAAGCATTATCCCTTATGAGTTTCCCACTCTTTCTTCTTTTCCAACAATATTTTGAATTTTTTGAATAAAACAATCCAGAAAACTGTTTTGATTGAAATACATGTATCATTTAGTTTATGCAAATATTACCTAAAGTGTAAATTTATTACTCAGTAATGCAAACGGGAGACTTGGGAAGTAATAAATCATAGCTAATGTGAACTAACAAATGTAAACACACTTACTTTTCAGGAGTGCTGATTGAAAATTGATTTTATGCTCATTACTGCTGGTCAACTATTCACAAGGACTTTCTATATTTTTTTCTGATCTTAAAAGGAATCACATAAAATATGGAATAGGCTTTAAAAAGTATAGGGCAATAAAATAGAAATGACCCATAACCTCAACAAGCAGAATCAGTATTGAAAGGTAAATATCTCTCCTGGACTGAAAGAATGAAAATCAGCTTGGATTGAAGAAAACATAGCACCCAAAGAATCAGGCTCCAGGACAGACACAGATAAAGCCAGCAGCAAGGTTCTCAGGAATCATGGCTCCTCATGGGTCATGCAGCAGCCGTGAAATGCCATGACGGCCCCCTCTTGGAGTCTTTGCAATTGACTACTACTGTCTTACCCCAGACCAGCTTTGTTTTCCTATCATTACTGTGATACCATTGCTAAACTGCTCTTACCTGTCAGCACCCAATTTTTATTGAGTCCCACTTTTAATCTTGCCTCAGAAGTAGCAACCAGCAAAAGGTAGAAGCTTCCAGTTATAAGATAAATAAATGCTGGGGATGTAAGGCATGAGGAAGTCACAGCATGGTGACTCTAGTTAACAATGCTATGTCGTGTATTTCAAAGTTGCTAAGACAGTAAATCCTAAAAATTCTCATCACACACACAAAAATTAACTATGTGTGGTGATGGGTGTTAACTAGACTTATAATGATGATGATTTTTCAGTGTTTACATATATCAAATCATTATGTTGTATACCTAAAATGCATACAATGTTATATGTCAATTGTATCGCAAAACAAACCACATTCGGGGGGGGGGGGGGAAATTTAAAACCTTGACATGATACATTTGAAATTGCTGTCTTATTTGAGATGAGACATTATGTAATTACTGCTCTGGCTCTGTCTGGAACAAAGCTAAGTCTCACCCAATGGCTTTCATGCTGATCTTTCATTAGATAAGATACAAAGGACTGAAAGCTAACTAGGAATGTGAGGCGGACTCTTAACATCAACATTAGCATTGTTTCTAGACACAAGGAAATCATTCCTGACCTTTTAAAAATACAGCAAGGTGAAACCTTATCATTAAGATTTCAAATGATAATGCAACATATGAGAAATGTATGTTTTATAAATGAAAAAGTATATAATCGTTCT
This sequence comes from Zalophus californianus, assembly GCF_009762305.2. Taxonomy (NCBI): domain Eukaryota; kingdom Metazoa; phylum Chordata; class Mammalia; order Carnivora; family Otariidae; genus Zalophus; species Zalophus californianus. The sequence goes on from NC_045597.1 coordinate 184,461,216, forward strand.
TTTATAATCAAATAGTTAACAAAGGGGAATAATGAGGAGCGATGGCAGAATGAGAAGGAGACAGTCTATGGAATTATTCAAACCCAGGTGCTATGGACTGAATGCATCCCCTTCCCCCAAATTCATATGTTGGAGCCCTAATCCCCAGTGTGACAATATTTGGAGGTGGGGCCTCTGGGATATAATTAGGTCATAGAGCCCTCATGAATGTGATTGGTGCCTTGTAAGAAGAGATACCAAGTGCTCTCTCTCTTTCTCTCATTCTCTCCCCTGCCCTGTGAGGACTAGTGAGAAGGAGGTCATCCTCAAACCAGGAAGAGAGTGAGTCCTCATCAGGAACTGAATCTGCCAGTGTCTTGAACTTGGACTTCCCAGCTCCCCAAACTGTGAGAAATACATGTTTGTTGTTTAAGCCATTCAGTTGATGGTGTGTGTTATAACAGCCCAGACTAACTGAGACCCTGGGTTTGAGTCACAGATATGGAACTCATTAGCTGCGTGATTTGGGAGGAGTTCATTAATTTCTCTTATCCTCAGTTCCTTTCTAGGTCAGATCTGCCTCTCCAAGTGGTTTGGAAAGTGGAGACAAATGTATGCTAAGCAGCTGAGATTAGTACGAGCTAACTATTAGGGAGTGGATAAATGGTGGGTATTTTTTTTTCCACTGTTACAACTATCAAGTGAGCAATTATTTTTGCACATTTATTCACAGCTCTGTGTGCACTCACACTCAGTTATTGGTTCTCCATGAGATCAATGACTTGGCATGCATGACACCAGGACCTGGGATCATGACCTCAGCTGAAGGCAGACACTTCACTGAATGAGCCACCCAGGCGCCCCATCTCATTTTTATAAAGAATTAGGCTTTATGAGAAGCCAATCACATTAAAAAGCAGAGAGATATGAAATACAGCACCTCGTTATACTGCTTTTTGGACTTCCCCAAAACAGTGATGTAAAATATGTGCAATGAGCCCAAAGTGCCAGAATGTTCATGGATTTCTATTTTTAGACCAGTTTTAGAACCTAGAAACCTGTACTATTTGCATAATTATGTCCCTTCAACTAAGAACTCACCTTGCAATGACAGGAGCATGATCAATGAATATTTATTAACTAGACACGATTATACATTAATTATACATAAATTAGCTTATATGGTCTCCATACTTTATACCCTATTGACAGTTAACTTTTTAGATATTGTAAACAAATGTCTCAAAGTTAAGTTTGGCTTTAGTTGTAGATAAACAGGGATAATTTTCAGTATGTGGAGGAGAAGCTGTGTTCTTCTCAGCATGGAAAAGTCTTTATTCACTCAATAACTGGTGCCTACCAAAGATTTGCTCATTTTGTTTCGAATTTTGGGGTCCTTTACAATGGGAATCTCTGTGGAAATGTAGCTCTAAAATGCGTTAGCAGTTCTTTATACCTACTCTCAATTTGCTATCTGAGAGAAAGCTTTAATTGGAGAAAAGTAGAACTCCTGTGAAGATACTGGGTATCAGAGAGGTTGTTCTACAGCTAGTGGGAGAAAACTTTTACCAAATCAGTAAAGTGGTGTTCTGGAACACAATCTTCACTGTTTCATAATTTACTGGTGAGACTCTATGTCAAGAGCTATTTTCTGTCCTTGGGCTTGCTTGCACAACATGCTTCCTTATGTATTGCCTAAGATATGTGAACAGTGATCATCTATGTGTACTGTTGCAACTGGCTTGCAGACACCAGCATCTGTTAATTCTCATCAGTTAGAAATTCTACCAATATTAGCATCCTGGTAGGTAATATCTATGTAGTACTTACTATGTTCCAGGCATTGTGATAACTGTGATGCAGATATTTTCTTAATAAAACTACCTCCCAATAACTCAGTGAGGAAAATATGTATCATTCTCATTTTACAGATGAGGAGCCAGACATAGAATATTTACATGACCTGCTATTATTATCAGGGATATTAAGTGGGAAAACTATCCTAGTTGTGTATGAACACAAAACATATTTTTAAAAACCACCTTGATATATTGTTTTTCCCCTTTGATAACTTCCTTTAATTTCATCTCAGCTGTTTTAACCTGAAGATATTTCTCAGAAGTGATACATGGGAAATAGTCTTTGGACATCTGTCATTACTATGCTATCTTTCTGGGAAATCCACTTCATTCTTTTCATGGTATAATACCATCAAATTCACCATATACTTATTTGCGTGGGTGTTTTGCTTTTTAAGTGAACTACAAATTACTTGAGACAGAGACCAAGTATTCTTCATATGTGTCCCACTTTCATCTAGCTAGCGGACTTGAACATAGAAGGTGCTACAGAAATTCATTTCTATTTATTCATATATATTCATGTAAATTCTAATGATGGATGTAGCTTTGTGATATCTGTAATATCATCTAAACTGGAGATATTATAAATACACAAAATGTTAAGCTACATAATGTAGCTTGATAACTCTCATCTTCCTTCAGGAAAAGATCTATAAATAGTTTGTGTGAGACTTGCAAATAGTAGATGTAAAACAATAGATTTTTAAGTTTTTAGTTTTTAAAGTTTTTTTTTAAATTAAGCCTAGAAAGTGATAATGAGTTAGTTTCAATTGAAATAATCAACCTTTTATAGACTGTATTAACATTTTATTCTGATAAGACAGAGTGATCAATTGTTCTTATGTGTGTCCTAGAAAATTAAAGAACAAAGTACTTAGTAACTTTGCTAAGAACAGTTAGTCTTTGAAAGAAACATAGTTTATGAGTGATAAACTAGTGCAAAGAATGTCATAAATATACAATCCTGGCTCAAGATTTGTCAGAAATTCTAAAAAATATGATATAAGAGTTTTCTCTTTATATATCCATACATTCTTAGACATGTAATAAACTTATAGACAGTAGATATAATTTGAATCATAGAGCTAGAAAAAGATCAGTTAATATAATCTCTTTATTTCAGATGGGAAACTGATGTCTATAGAATTTAAAGATTGGCCCAAGGTCACATGGCTAATTGTTCATATGACAAATCACAATTTCTGACGTCTAATTCCTTATGCTTTTGATCATACCATACCAAACAGAAAATATTATTAAACTTTTTTTACTTGTAGTTTTGCTTTACTTTTCCTGTAATACATTTTAACCATATACTCCATTAGACTACTGATCTTCCAATTTTGTAAATAAATACTGGGTTTTTCCTTCATTTTGAATATTTCTTGAGAATGTATGGATTGCCTCTGGATTTTAATATCTGGCTTTTTCTTTGTGAACTCACTAAAACTTTTTTGTCATAATTATTTTTTGCAATAATTAATTATAATGTTTACCATTTTAATAATGCTTTTGGTTTTACAAAGTGCTTCCATATGTTATAACACTTGAGGCAAGCAGCAATCTTGTTGAAGTATGTCTTTCAATGAAAGACCAAACTGATTTTGTTACTTTCCCCGTTAAAATCATTGGATGCTTCAGAAACACTCCTAACTCTGTAGAAGGTGTAGCATGATTGGTCCACCCTTCCTTGCTGACTTTATCATCTGCCACTCACTGCCAGCCAGCTTCATTGGCTGCCTTCCTGCCCACTGAGTGCACCATGGTCCTTCCCAATTCAGGGCCATTGCACATATGCTCCCTTTGCATACAACACTATCCTCATGCAAATAAAATCCCTTTCTCTTTGCTCAGTTACATACTACCTTTTTTGGATTGCAACCCAACATCACTGCCCATGGAAGTTTTCCCTGACCCCAAATGTGGTTCTGTTCCCCTCTTATATGTTCACAGCCCCATATACCTTCCCTCAATGATATTAATTGCAGTATAACTTTATACTCATTTTGTGATCATTTGCTTAGTCTTCTGCTGTCTGCATAAACCTTTAAGCTCCAGGATGGCAGTGAGTATGTATTCCATATCTATTGTTAGGTAAATAAAGCTTCGTTGCTTAGAAGACTTATTTATTCCTATTCTCTGTAGTTTGGAGAATTGATGGGCTGCACTGGGAAATTGACACCTTGGGTCCTTCACATAGTTAAAAGTTAAATGTCAAGTGAGACTGGATTCATTTTTAAGACTTCATACAATAGGGTGCTGGAGCTGGAACAGTGAGAGACTGACCAAGCCTGCACTCCCTGTCCCCTCCCTCTTTTCCCATTGCTTCTCCACGTGGCTAGCTTTGGACTTCTTCATGGATGGCAACCTCAGGATAGTTGGAATTCTTGCATGGTGAGCTCAAGATTCCGCACAAGCTAGTGTTCCAAGAGACAGGAAGTGGAAACCTGCCATCTCTCAAAGCCAGCCTGGAATCTGGCACCATATTAAGACCATTGTATTTGACTGGTCGCAGAGCCTACCTAGAATCAAGGGAAGGGAAATCGACTCCTGCTCACCATAAGAGAAAGGACTGAACATATGGGGAAGGAAGAAATTGATAATGGCCATCTCAGGGGCCAGTGACTACAATCTGTTTAGGGTAACTGTTTTATTGTAACTGCCTAGCATTTTACCCTACCTAGCATTGTACCTGGCCTGGAGTAGACACTCAATGAATGTGTGTTTAATAGATAAAGGAACAAAGGAATGAATGAGAGCACTGAATATCAGAGTGGTTAGGTGAAATGCCTGTTTTCTGGCACCTGGTAAACAGTGGACATAAGAAAATAAGTCACCTCATGTGTAATGCTGTTTCTAGGACACTAGACTGTACAGCCCAGTGGTCAGTGACTGGATGAAGATCTGAAAGAGTTTACAGGCATTCCTGTGAGGCAGAGGGTGAGGCTGGGGTTGCTCTCAGAATATCCAGCACAAGAAGAATCAACTGGAAGGGACCATGGAGATAAAAAGAGTCTCAAGGAACACTCAGCACAATGCTGATTTTTCAACTCTTCCCCCTCAAAAACAATCACAATCGTCATCCCCTCAAATCCCTTTAAATGGTTTCCCCTTCAAAGGAAATAAGTGAGATATTACCTATTAAACATTTCATGTCTTCAGACGGAAACCTGAGTGAGAGTAGTACTGTCAGCCACTCAAGTAGAAGGCTGTATTGCCCGCTCTGAAATTCACATAGTCTACTGTAAAGAAATCTGAGCTCCACATAGAGGAAGAGTATAACACACTGTTCTTCTATGCCATTCATGAACCCATGCAGATTTTCCCAATTCATTCAAATCTGGAAGTGTGAGAAACCTTTGCCCAAACTCTATTCCTGAAAGATTTCCAGCTTAATTTGTAAAAGCATTTCATTTTGTGACACTTTCATCTTCATGAACATTTAACCAAGCTAAATTTACTCCCAAGAGTTAATCACATGGCCAATACCCATTTGTTTTTGCCACTTTGTCTCTTGGAAGAGGGGGATGAATAGGAAACTTGAAGTGAATAGTGCTTGCAAATCACCACACTTGACACTTTAAAATGTCCTCTGACTGATCATGCCAGAATTTTTTTTATAAAATACCAGAGTTAATCTCCATGAATAGAAGGGTTCCTTGGGAATAGAGGTCTGGAGAAGTCACCCTACTGTGCTCCAGCAGAAACTTTTGTTAGTCTAAACATTGACTGAAAAACATTTCAACTCAGGCCTTTGATGTTTACTGAGGATGTCCAGATGCATCCATGGACTAACATAAAGCCCAGTGTCCCTGATGGGGACCCAAAAGGCCAGTGTCAGCTCTAGCATATTTGTAAACCACTTTCATTCCCTAATTTACAATGCAGGTTTGCTTCAGAGAACAAGCTGTCAAATCCCAGATTTAGTTTCTTTTTTGGCAAAGAAATAATACCAGAGCAGCAAACTGTCTTCTATGGCTAAAGGACAAGAAGACAAAGGAAAATAATTTCCATGAGGCAGGTAGGTCCATAGACCAAATGACATACCCTCGTCTTGCCTACAGTTTCAGATTTTCAATAGCGGTCTGAGATATTCCTAACACTTGTGATGACATAAATAGGTTGTCTCAGGAACACAACCTGCTGACCAATATAAAATAGCTTTCAGCACAGATGGTAGTCTGTTGAGCCAACAGTGATAAAACTTTTTATCTTGCACTCAATTGTTAGAAGACCAGCATGCAAACATTTGAACTCCACATAAAAGTTTTGCTCATATCACAGCTAACCATGGACATCGCTGTAAGATCTTCTTAGTAATAGGGACATTTCTTAGTTCAGGTGGAAAGAAATCGGAAGAAATGAATAAACGATTTCACTGGTTGTGGAAATATTTTTTGATTGATATAATGCAACTTATAATGCACAGTTTTATGTACTTTTAAAGGCAGCTATAACTAAGTGTTCCTCTAAATTGAATTCAGTAGTAAAGAGACAGGGGAACCAGGTAAACTGATCTTTAGTGAGAAAAACAAATCAGCTTTACAAAGATTGAAAAGATCTAACAATCTCATCAAATGTTTTAAAAAGTAACTTTAGCCCTGGAGACCCCAGTGGGCATGAGTGGTCAGGTCTACCAATTGGCTGCACCAAATGTAGGACATAATGAGTGACAGGTCTGGGTATAGCAATATTTAGAGTGATTATAACACTTTTGCAAGTTCATGAAATACACTGAATAGAGGAGCTTATGGACTCCTGGAATTTGTTACCGTGAGCCAGAACACTTTTCAGTGGCTTCTAGACCTACACAAGTTCCTTGGTAGAAACCAATCTGGGGTCTTCAAGGAAGCCAATCTCCTAATTTAATGTCCTCACTGAACTGAACTTGGAGAACAGGGATGACTTCAGTTACAGCCAGCAGGCCCTCAGCTTTCCCTTAGCCAGGGTTCCCAACATTTGGACAAATTAGGTACAAGAGAATTATTCTTTCTGTCCCAGAAGGCCTTCTTCCTTCTTTCCTAGGAAAAGAAAAAGATGCTTTGTTTTTTTAATGGATTTGAAAGAGAACTTTTTCTAGAGGTTTTATTTGTAAAAAACTTATTGACAATATTTATATGAGATTTGAAGACCCTGGGGAATCAAACAGTTTTTAAACCAATAATTTACTAATACTTTCTCCATTAAATGCTTTTTCCTGTCCATGTTCCTCAGTATTAGTCAAAGATACAGAAAAAAGAAGTTTTCTGTGTATATGTGTGTGTGGAGAAAGAGAGCAAGAGAGAGAGAGAGAGAGAGAGAGAGATTTTTTATCTCTAACTGGTATTGAACGAATGAATGGTCCTTCTGGTCTTTATAATCAATTTTCATTTTGGATAACTCAATCTTCTTTGCTCCTCTATTATTACATTTTCCTCTAAAGATTATGTTTCTGCCCAAGAACCAAGAAGATCCAGTTTCTTTCCATGCTAATGAGTTTTTGCTGTTGTTCAAGTGACATTCCTTTCAGAGGACTAATTACCTTATTACGTATGTGTACATGTGTTATTTTTTTCACATAGAATATTCATTTGATGAGTATGTATATTTCCTTTTATGTCTGCTCTAGCCCCTGGCAATAGTTGTTACTCACTTGTAGTTCTTTAATTTTGTCAGTCAAGAAATATTTATTGAGCACTTTGTGCATACACACGGCGTTATAATAGCTGCTGGAGGGTAAAATGTGGGTGAGATCCAGCCCGTGACAAGAAAGGACTTTTAGACTAGTTACATCATTAAATTGGTTACAAATTTAAACTTAAACATTTATGAGTCACTTTATAAAGTTGTTTCATAACATATTGTTTCTTGTCATGTTCACAACCACCTTATGATCTTAGTAAAATAGATATGATTCTCACTTTATGGGTGAGGAAAGAAAAAGTAAGAAATAAACTTCAATGGTGATATCAAAACTGGTATCAGCTTTAGTTTTGCTTTTTAAAAAAATTCTTGATATTAATCTTTTCTAATTACCAGAAGAAATAATTATAGTACTCTAGGTAACATCAGGAATATGGTATATTTTTCAGGCATAATTGTTTCAAGCAACTCTTTTCTACTCTAAAGGTAAAATAATATCTTAATAAAAAGTCATAAAATAGCACTATATTACAAAAATATTCCATAAACTCTGTTATTTTTATAGCTAATAGGTTTTTTTTAGCCCTTAACAGTACCTTTATTGAGTTCTTAATACACAAATAATAAAACACTCTTCTCAAGGGTAAAAGTCAATGAGTTTTGACAAATATATACAGCTCTCCAACCACCTCTCAAATCAAGGTCTAAAATATTAGAAGTAGATTTTAATCTTTGAGTTTTTTTCACTATACCTTCCTGGACCAGAGCTCAATCCCTGAAGGTAGATTCCGGGGACCACATGGGGACATGGATGTTGGGGTGGTAGTTGACCCAACCCAGCCAGGCTGACAAAAGTCTCCTCTGCCACTTCCCTTTCAAATTGCCCACTGACCAGCCCCTTGCTTCAAAGCGCACTTCAGGAAGGTGGCAAAACAAAGCCATCTGCTGGAAGGGCAAGGCACCATTTTCCTCTAAATGCCTCCAGGAAGCAAGACCTCCTTTTATACTATCTGGGCTCATATTCTTGTGCTGGTTTCCTCATCATATTCCCCCCACTTCCTCATTCTGTCCCACATTATATTGTTCCTTTCAACTGAATAACTCTGGTTGCCTTCCTCCCTTAAAAGAAGATCATGCAGAACGTGCCCTCTTTAACACCCATCGCCAGGCCAACCCATCCCCCCACCCCCCTCCCCTCTAGAACTCTCAGGTTGCTTTTCAGAGTCCATCGTCTCTCATGGTTCCTCTCCCCCTCCGATTTCCCCCCTTCATTCTTCCCCTCCTGCTATCTTCTTCTTCTTCTTTTTTTTAACATATAATGTATTATTTGTTTCAGAGGTACAGATCTGTGATTCAGCAGTCTTGCACAATTCACAGCTCTCACCATAGCACATACCCTCCCCCATGTCTATCACCCAGCCAACCCCTCCCTCCCACCCCCCACCACTCCAGCAACCCTCAGTTTGTTTCCTCAGGTTAAGAATTCCTCATATCAGTGAGGTCATATGATGCATGTCTTTCTCTGATTGACTTATTAAAGAGGGCACGTTCTGCATGGAGCACTGGGTGTTATACGCAAACAATGAATCATGGAACACTACATCAAAAACTAATGATGTGATGTATGGTGATCAACATAACATAATAAAAAAAAAAGAAGATCAGTTCTCTCGTTTCTATCTTTGTCTATTTGGAGACACATGTAACAGACATTTTTAGAAAGAGAAACCACAGGTAATTGTGGTGATGCTTCTGCCCTATGTAAAAGGAAAGCATACCTGTAGGCAGGAGGTTTACAAGCAAACTGCTTACCTATAGTCAGGAAGCTGTTCTGCAAATTATTCCTTTGTGAAAATGGAAATTACGGTCTTTTACATGAGATGTCAAATGAAAGTAGTGTGCGAGGCATTTTAGATGCCTCACAGAGGAAAATTCTCCCTGCAAGCCAAAGGAAGTCAACAAGGAACAAATAGCGTTTCTCTAACAGTTGCGTTTGCCACTTAAGAAAGCAGCATCGAAGTTCTGCATGTCCTGCCTTATGTGTGAAAATAAGATAGTTCTCCTTTTGAAAACATGCCGTGCTGACTGTGAATGAAAAGCAAGTGAGGACAACATCGACTATCATGTGCATTTTTGGCGCATGAAGTGGTTGTTCTTTGCTCGGAAGTGAGGTGTGAGAAACACACATGAACCATGAAAACAAATGCCTTTTTTGCTCCTTTATAGAATATACTAAGCCCACCAAGGGATCATTTCCAAAGATGTGTCAAGCTGTGGACTGAGCAATTGAAACGAGAACTAGGAACAAAGATAGCAGAGGTGAAGTGCTGTGTTTAGGAAGAGATCAGTCTGTGTCCTGTAAATACCTCTGAGGCAGTAGAATGGAAGGTCTATGTGAAAATTGATCGCTCTACCTGAGATCCATTTAACGTATGTTTTTAAGCTACGTGATAGGCTCCTTAAAACATACTGGAGGCTTTAATTTTAATTTTTTATTTATTTTTAAGTTTTTTTTTTAAGAGAGAAAGGAAGAGTGTGCGCACATGTGCAAGAGCGAGGCGGGGGAGTCCCATGGGGGACAGACGGGGAGGGAGAGATTCTCAAGCAGGCTCCACACGCAGCTCAGAGCCCAAGGCTCGATCGCAGGACCCTGAGATCATGACCTGAGTGAAAATCAAGAGTCGGTGGCTTAACCCACTGAGCCATCCAGATGCCCCTGGAAGCTTTAATTTTTAAATGCAGTGTAGGAGAACCATATATAAATATATACATGGAAACAAAGAAATGTATAATATAAACATATGTAGATATATAAAGACATATATATGTATATAGAGAGGTGTCTAAGAAGCCATATTATTATTGAAAGATAAAGAACATTGTGTTATTGAAAGTGAGCACTATAGCTTCATTTTATTGCTCTCAGTGTGTTCTATCTTTCTAATTTCAAAAATGAAGTGTCTGGGGACAATTTGAGTGAAAAAAATCTCAGGAATTCCATACATGGTTACATGAATGATCAGCCTGTCTACACAGACAATGTTGGGTAATTGAGGTTGATCTTTGTCATCCTTCAGCCTGTGTGCCCCCTGCCCTGATGGGTAATATTTTGTATATGTACATGCTCAACAATTTATATAATTAGATGTGTTCTCCCATATTAGCTTGCTCTCCCAATCTTTACACATTTTACAACAAAACTTTTTCAGAACTTCTCTCTTTTTAAAAAACTTTTTATTTAACTTCAATTTAATTAACACATATTGTATTATTAGTTTCAGAAGTAGTTTAGTGATTCATCAGTCGCATATAATATCCAATGCTCATCACATCACTTGCCCTCCTTAATGCCCATCACCCAGGTTCCCCATCCCCCCACCCACCTCCCCTCCAGCAACCCTCAGTTTGTTCTCTAGAGTTAAGAGTCTTTTATGGTTTGCCTCCCTCTCTGTTTCCGTCTTATTTTATTTTTCCCTTCAAATCTTCTCTTGCACCTCTCATAGACAGTCTCATCTTTTATTTCACAGAGAAAACAGAAATAACGGAAGTGGGGTTTCTCCATTCCTGCCTAGAAAACCTGCAAGTCTGCTTGAGTCCACACTGCCACTCTTATCCCTGTGAAAGGGACTTCTCTGCTCTTCTGAGTGCTAAGTTCCCAAAGCTAAAAACAACAGCAGGAACAATAAAACACTGAGCAAGACTGGAATTGTAAGCAAGAATGGGAGACCAGCATTGCATTCCACATAGAAACTCACGCCATAGGAAATCACCTCTGCCCATTGGGGCCACCATGCGGCAATGTGCTGTGTGTAGAATTTAGGGCACATCCTGGGGCTGGGGTGTGCATGAACAGCAAGACAGGTGCCTGATGCTCTGAAGAATTCTGTTAAGTAGGAGAGGAGAGGGTAACATTCAGGCAGCCCTTGTTCCTGCTGTTTGGGATAACAAGAATTCATGGATTTTCCTTGGGTTTAGTAGACACAATAAAACACAGTTGGTTCCTTCTCCAAGACAGTGGTCTGCCAGCATAAGGAGACACCAGTCTGCAAGTCTGTGGGGTGTATTTTGAAATACAGGCTAGGAGGGGATAATGGTAAAATCACATCAGCCACATCAAGGGATTGTCCAGAGTAGAGCTCCCAGAGGGTCTTCCCAAGGAAACCAAGTCTGGGAGCCCATGGAAAACATCATTGTTTTCCAGAGGACATCAAACATCAAGCAGGGAGTCCAGCAGCAGGTCAGGTATGCAGACAGTGATGTTTGGCCCTTTTCTTTAATCCTCTTTCTCACCCCTTGGAGGAACTAGAAGTAGAAGGATGGAAGAAGAAACAGCAAGGAGGAATAATTCTTGTAAGAAGAGACACACTCTTGTCTGTGATGTAACTTGTATATTAACACTTGGGCCTGATCATTTTTTTAACACCATCCTCTGTATGAAGAGATTATTTTCAGTAATAGTCTTGAAAAATTATTATGGCAAGAAAAGTAATGCAGACAGTGGAAATTTTCTTTAATTGAACTTCAAATGTATATATAATCATGCCAGTAAAAGATGAAAATAAATTTAAAATGAAAATAAAGTTAATATTAAAAAAGTAATGTAAATGTTAAGGTAAAAAAGAAGAAAATTTAATGGATTGATACTTTTAAATTACGTTGTTATACTTTTAAAAGAAAAAAACTATACCAATATATTAATCTGTACCATGAATAATATAATTTCAGTTTTCTCCAAATATTTGTGACTGTTAAAATTGTTCTTTGCCTAGATTTGTTCATATTTGATTGATTAAAAATTTTATTCATTTTAATTGTGAAATGTTTCTTTCACATGTAACAACAGATCTAAAAATAGTAAACCAAAGTCTTAAACATAGGTTAAGTTTGGCAGAAATTCATAAAAATTCCATTTCATAATAAATTCCAGAAATTGCAACACTATTTAGATCTTTATTTCTTCAGAGTCGATTCTAGAGGCAATGAAATATCTCTACAGTTGGAACATTTCCACTAAAATATCTTCACCAGAAAATTCAACACAGACTTCTGTTATATTTGGAAGAAATTTCCAAATTTCTTTCTTCTGCAAGAATCAAAGTAAATGTCTAAATAGCTTTACTTGATTCATTTATTTAGAAAAGTGTCTAGCTCTTGGTGAAAATGATCACAGCATTCAAATACTGTCTTTTTGGTGTCTCTGGCATCACAAGGCCATTGTCTTCTGTCATTTCTCATGGTATTTCTTAAAATTTGATTTTTTTCACTATATAAATTCTATTTCTTTACATTGTATTTTTGTATAGTCAATGGCATTCTCTACAAGGAACCATTTTAAGCCCAGTGTGTTGTTCACTGTGCATTGTTCAAGTTTGATTCTGGTTGCTTTGCCTCATCTAAAACTTCACAACAGAAAAAAATAACTCAGAAAGAAAAACTGTATACAATATCACTGCTTGTTTACAATTTTACAGTTTGTTACATCCCGTGTACACCCAAGAATATGTAGGGGTTGGTAACGTGAATTGTGCCTTATCAAGTTCGAATGATTCCAAAAGTCTGTTAACTTACTCTTGAAATGAATGTGTGGCTGATGCTGTGTGTTCTGGGTCAACTCCATTACTGGAAGTTCTCAAAATTAGCTTCTATGTAGAACAGCACATTTATTAAGAGGAAAGTAAGATAAATGTGCTCATTTGAAACATGGACTGTATTCTTAAAATTCAACAGTAACCTTGGAATTTGTTTACAAGTTAGATTACATAAAAGGTTTTTGGCGGGGAGGAGTATTTCACTGCTGACATTGTTTAAATTTGCCTACCGATGGTGGTAGTCCTTTAAGTGGTTTTATTGCTGCCTGCATCTTGAGCAGATTGCTCCCATATCCGGGGAGTATCCCACTCACTGCCTCTGCCCTCTACCAGGCTGAACTTAATGTGCAAAGAAAGTTTTGATGTAGATAAATGCACCTTTTTATATGTGAAAGTTGGTGTAATCACAAAAATAAGACAACTATAACCTAAATTGGCCAGAAGCTAAGGATCCCCTGGAGATGCCATCAAGAGATAGAAAAGAAAGATACGACAGGGCAGGACTGCACCCAGTGAATGGAACGATATGAAGCCTTTTCATATAAATGATCATTATTCAATACAATGGCTACAAAAGTTGCAAAGTCTTTTCCAATTTCCTATCAATTACTCTCCCCTCCCAAAGCATAAACTAAATGCCCAAATTAAAATACATCAAAAACGTTGAGTCAAAGGTTAGTCTTCCCTTTCTTAGTGTCATGCTATTAAATCATCATGTAGTTGTCTGGTAATAGGATAAATAGAGAACTTAAGAAGTTTTCGAGCTCTTTAGGGTCAGGATTAAAAGTAAAAGGGAGAAGTATTGCTTAAATATGTGTCATGAACTGAGTTTGTATTTTCAAGTAATAGACCACACTATTTGTGTGCGCCTGGGAGAAAGAGAGGGAGCAAGCTTGACTGACCAATGACTGACTTATGGGCAAACATTGGGTGTTTGTGTCATAGTTATCAAAGAAGGAATCTCTACGTATGGTCAGTCTGGCAGCTTTGTAAAGGTGCTTGGGCTGTTACTCTCCATTTGCTCTCCCCTCTTCCTAAGATCCATTTCCAGGATCTCGAGACCAGGGCCCCAAGGTGACTGATTCCTATATACTACTGGATCCAGATCCCTTGACCTTGCTTCATATTACGTTCAGCTAATAGGAGATGCTGTCGGGAGAGGTCTGTGCTTGCTGCGGTAGCTGTCTCTCTTTATCAACAACACCAGTCAGGTGGTCCCACACTTCCAAGGCTCCTGCTCTTGTCAGAGTTTCCTCCCCTTGCTCCTCCCAGGAGTAGAGCTTGCTGGGCCAGAGAAACTTAACATCCCCTGTTGGTTTCCTTGACCTTGCCCATAACTCTGTTAGTATCCCATTCATTAAGTTTGAGCCACGGTCTCAGCTGAAAATGCCTTCGGTCTCCTGCTGGGACTCTGACTAATGCAGTGCCTTTTTTGTTGGTTGGTGGTTTTTTTGTTTGTTTGCTTGTTTTTTTTTTTTTTCTTCAGCGATCCCTTATAAGACCCCTGCTTTGCCTGCCTATGCATCTTCCAGCAATTCTGTCTGCCTCTATGATGCCAACTCCGCTACATTTTGGGCTGGATCCTTAGACATGATAAACTCTTTGAACATCAGTTTTCTTGTCTGTCCCATGGAAAATGTATCTAATAACAAGGATTAAATGAGACAGTGTATGTAAACACGTACATCAGCATGGCTGGTACATCACGGTACTGAACAAAAGGCTGTCTGGTCATATTACTACAGAGAATCTGGAAAAGCCATTCTCAGCATCCTCCATCCCTCAGTTTGGAATGGCTACTCCATTTCTTTGTTTAGAGATTTAGTCTCCTCCACCCATACAGGGACCATAAGGTTGATTTCTTGCTCCTCCTTTGGAATGAGGTGCATGGAATTGGGTAATCATATAGTCCATGGTCATGACACCCTCTTTTTGGTCACTATATGGCCCCCTTTTATTTATGTAGTCAGCATCCTTAAGCCCACCACTCAAATAAAAGCAAAGTTCTTGATGTAATTTACCTGTAAGCCTCTAGTTCATCCTGCCTCCACCCATCTGATACAAACATCATCTTGGGTGTCATTTTCATCATCCCTTTGCTTCCATTTTTGTCTAGTTTGATTGCGTCTATATGCACTCCTTAAAAAAGTAAGCATATTTATTTTACTTGTTAATTTATAAAAATGGTACGTGGTATGAAATCTTTTGATCTTTTGGGCTTCATTTTTTTTTACTCATTTTTATTTTTCCCAGATTCCTCCGTGTTGTTGCATATTGTTATATTTCATTAATCTTCACCATTATGTAGTATCCCATTTTATGAATATTTGTTCACCCGCTAGGTGCACACTTTTGTTGTCTCCAGATTTTTTGCCATCATGAACAGTGTTATTATCAATATTCTTGTTCTGATTCCTGTTGTTCTTGTGCAAGGGATATTCCTAAAAATGAAGTTGCTGGGCCTCAGGTATATGAACAGGCAACTTCAGGAGATAATGGTGTAATGTTTTCCAAAGTGCTTACACAAATTAACACTTCTAACAGCAATGCATAGTAGATTCTGTGTTTCAAAATCCTATTCAAACTTCGCAATTTTTCAGACTTAAAATTTGCCAATCGAATGGCATGGACTTGTATCTGGGAAAATGACTACCAGTCATTGTGATTATATTGTCTTTTTTCACTAATGATGTTAAACATCCATTCATTTGTTTCTTGGCATAATGGGATGATTTTTTTCCGAAATTGATTTTTTATTTTATTTTGTTTTTTTCGTTTAAAAAAAATAAATTCAGTTTGGTTAACAGATAGGGTATTATTAGTTACATGGGTAGAATTTAGTGATTCATCAGTTGCATATAACACTCAGTGCTCATTACATCGTGCGCCCTCCTTAATGTTCACCAACCAGTTACCCCAACCCCTCACTCCCCTCCCCTCCAGCAACCCTCAGTTTGTTTCTTAGAGTTCAGTGTCTCTTATGGTTTGCCTCCCTCTCTGTTTTTCTTATTTTATTTTTCCTTCTCTTCCCCTATGTTCATTTTTTTGTTTCTTAAATTCCACATATGAGTGTAATCAGACGGTATTTGTCTTTCTCTGACTGACTTATTTCGCTTAGCATAATACCCTCTAGTTCCATCCACGTCGTTGCAAATGGCAAGATTTCATTTTTTAAATTTTTTTATTGTTATGTTAATCACCATACATCATTAGTTTTTGATGTAGTGTTCCATGATTCATTGTTTGTCCGTAACACCCAGTGCTCCACGCAGAACGTGCCCTCTTTAATACCCATCACCAGGCTAACCCACCCCCCCAACCCCCTCCCCTCTAGAAGACTCAGTTTGTTTTTCAGAGTCCATCGTCTCTCATGGCTCGTCTCCCCCTCCGACTTACTCCCCTTCATTCTTCCCCTCCTGCTATCTTCTTCTTTTTTTTTTCTTAACATATATTGCATTATTTGTTTCAGAAGTACTGATCTGTGATTCAACAGTCTTGCAAAATTCACAGCGCTCACCACAGCACATACCCTCCCTAATGTCTGTCACCCAGCCACCCCATCCCTCCCACCCCCCACCACTCCAGCAACCCTCAGTTTGTTTTCTGAGGTTAAAAATTCCTCATATCAGCAAGGTCATATGATACATGTCTTTCTCTGATTGACTTATTTCACTCCGCATAACACCCTCCAGTTCCATCAACCTCGTTGCAAATGGCAAGATCTCATTCCTTTTTATGGCTGCAAAATATTCCATTGTGTATATATACCACATCTTTTTTCTCCATTCATCTGTCGATGGACATCTTGGCTCTTTCCACAGTTTGGCTATTGTGGACATTGCTGCTATAAACATTGGGGTGCACGTACCCCTTTGGATCCCTACATTTGTATCTTTGGGGTAAATACCCAGTAGTGCAGTTGCTGGATCGTATGGTAGCTCTATTTTCAACTGTTTGAGGAACCTCCATACTGGGTTCCAGAGTGGTTGCACCAGCTTGCAATTCCACCAACAGTGTAGGAGGGTTCCCCTTTCTCCACATCCCCGCCAACATCTGTCGTTTCCTGACTTATTAATTCTAGCCATTCTGACGGGTGTGAGGTGGCATCTCATCGAGGTTTTGATTTGGATTTCCCGGATGCCGAGTGATGTGGAGCACTTTTTCAAGTGTCTTTTGGCCATTTGGATGTCTTCTTTGGCAAAATGTCTGTTCATGTCTTCTGCCCATTTCTTGATTGGATTATTTGTTCTTTGGGTGTTGAGTTTGATAAGTTCTTTATAGATTTTGGATACTAGCCCTTTATCTGATATGTCATTTGCAAATATTTTCTCCCATTCTGTCGGTTGTCTTTTGGTTTTGTGGACTGTTTCTTTTGCTGTGCAAAAGCTTTTTATCTTGATGAAATCCCAATAGTTCAGTTTTGCCCTTGCTTCCCTTGCCTTTGGTGATGTTTCTACGAAGAAGTTCCTGCGGCTGAGGTCGAAGAGGTTGCTACCTGTGTTCTCCTTTAGGATTTGGATGGACTTCTGCCTCACGTTTAGGTCTTTCAACCATTTGGAGTCTATTTTTGTGTGTGGTATAAGGAAATGGTCCAGTTTCATTCTTCTGCATGTGGCTGTCCAATTTTCCCAACACCATTTGTTGAAGAGACTGTCTTTTTTCCATTGGACATTCTTTCCTGCTTTGTCAAAGATGAGTTGACCATAGAGTTGAGGGTCCATTTCTGGGCTCTCGATTCTGTTCCATTGATCTATGTGTCTGGTTTTGTGCCAGTACCATACTGTCTTGATGATGACAGCTTTGTAATAGAGCTGGAAGTCCGGAATTGTGATGCTGCCAGCTTTGCTTTTCTTTTTCAATATTCCTCTGGCTATTCGGGGTCTCTTCTGGTTCCCTACAAATTTTAGGATTATTTGTTCCATTTCTTTGAAAAAAGTGGACGGTATTTTGATGGGGATTTCATTGAATGTGTAGATTGCTCTAGGTAGCATTAACATCTTCACAATGTTTGTTCTTCCAATCCATGAACATGGAATGTTTTCCATTTCTTTGTGTCTTCTTCAATTTCTTTCAGGAGTATTTTATAGTTTTCTGAGTACAGATCCTTTGCCTCTTTGGTTAAATTTATTCCTAGGTATCTTATGGTTTTGGGTACAATTGTAAATGGGATCGACTCCTTGATTTGTCTCACTTCTGTCTTGTTGTTGGTGTATAGGAATGCCACTGATTTCTGTGCATTGATTTTATATCCTGCTACTTGACTGAATTCCTGTATGAGTTCTAGCAGTTTTGGGGTGGAGTCTTTTGGGTATTCCACATACAGTATCATATCATCTGCAAAGAGTGAGAGTTTGACTTCTTCTTTGCCGATTTGGATGCCTTTGTTTTCTTTTTGTTGTCTGATTGCTGCGGCTAGGACTTCTAATACTATGTTGAATAGCAGTGGTGAGAGTGGACATTCCTGCCATGTTCCTGACCTTAGGGGAAAAGCTCTCAGCTTTTCCCCATTGAGAATGATATTCGTTGTAGGTTTTTCATAGATGGCTTTTATGATGTTGAGGTAGGTACCCTCTATCCCTATACTCTGAAGAGTTTTGATCAAGAAAGGATGCTGTACTTTGTCAAATGCTTTTTCTGCATCTATTGAGAGGATCCTATGACTCTTGTTCTTTCTTTTGTTAATGTATTGTATCACGTTGATTGATTTGCGGATGTTGAACCAACCTTGCAGCCCAGGGATAAATCCCACTTGGTCATGGTGAATAACCCTTTTAATGTCCTGTTGGATCCTATTGGCTAGTATTTTGGTGAGAATTTTTGCATCCATGTTCATCAAGGATATGGGTCTGTAATTCTCCTTTTTGATAGGGTCTTTGTCTGGTTTTGGGATCAAGGTAATGGTGGCACCATAAAATGAGTTTGGAAGTTTTCCTTCCATTTCTATTTTTTGGAACAGTTTCAGGAGAATAGGTATTAATTTTTCTTTAAATGTTTGGTAGAATTCCCCTGGGAAGACACCTGGCCCTGGGCTTTTGTTTGTTGGGAGATTTTTGATGACTGCTTCAATTTCCTTAGTGGTTATAGGTCTGTTCAGCTTTTCTATTTCTTCCTGGTTCAGTTTTGGTAGTTGATACATCTCTAGGAATGCACCCATTTCTTCCAGGTTATCTAATTTGCTGGCATAGAGTTGCTCATAATATGTTCTTATCATTGTTTGTATTTCTTTGGTGTTGGTTGTGATCTCTCCTCTTTCATTCATGATTTTGTTGATTTGGGTCATTTCTGTTTTCTTTTGGATAAGTCTGGCCAGGGGTTAATCAATCTTGTTAATTCTTTCAAAGAACCAGCTCCTAGTTTCGTTGATCTGTTCTACTGTTCTTTTGGTTTCTATTTCATTGATTTCTGCTCTGATCTTTATTATTTCTCTTCTCCTCCTGGGTTTAGGCTTGATTTGCTGTTCTTTCTCCGGCTCCTTTAGGTGTAGGGTTAGGTTGTGTATATGAGACCTGACTTGTTTCTTGAGAAAGGCTTGTATTGCTATATGCTTTCCTCTCAGGACTGCCTTTGCTGTATCCCAAAGATTTTGAACAGTTGTGTTTTCATTTTCATTGGTTTCCATGAATTTTTTTAATTCTTCTTTAATTTCCTGGTTGACCCATTCATTCTTTAGTAGGATGCTCTTTAGCCTCCATCTATTTGAGGTCTTTCCGACTTTCCTCTTGTGATTGAGTTCTAGTTTCAAAGCATTGTGGTCTGAAAATATGCAGGGAATGATCCCAATCTTTTGGTATCGGTTGAGACCTGGTTTGTGACCTAGGATGTGATCAATTCTGGAGAATGTTCCATGGGCACTAGAGAAGAATGTGTATTCCGTTGCTTTGGGATGGAATGGTCTGAATATGTCTGTGAAGTCCATTTGTCCAGTGTTTCATTTAAAGTCTTTATTTCCTTGTTGATCTTTTGCTTAGATGATCTGTCCATTTCAGTCAGGGCGGTGTTAAAGTCCCCCCCTATTATTGTATTTTTGTCTATGTGTTTCTTTGCTTTTGTTATTAATTGCCTTATAAAAGTGGTTGCTCCCATGTTAGGGGCATAGATATTTACAATTGTTAGATCTTCTTGTTGGATAGACCCTTTAAGTAAGATATAGTGTCCTTCTTCATCTCTTATTACAGTCTTTGTTTCAAAATCTGATTTGTCTGATATAAGAATTGCCACCCCAGCTTTCTTTTGGTGTCCATTAGCATGGTAAATGGTTTTCCACCCCCTCACTTTCAATCTGGGGGTGTCTTTGGGTCTAAAATGAGTCTCTTGCAGACAGCATATTAATGGGTCTTGTTTTTTAGTCCAATCTGATAGCCTGTGTCTTTTGATGGGGGCATTTAGCCCATTTACATTCAGGGTAACTATTGAAAGATAGGAATTTAGTGCCATTGTATTGCCTGTGAGGTGACTGTGACTGTATATTGTCTGTGTTCCTTTCTGATCTATGCTGCTTTTAGGCTCTCTCTTTGCTTAGAGGACCCCTTTCAATATTTCTTTTAGGGCTGGTTTGGTGTTTGCAAATTCCTTTAGTTTTTGTTTGTCCTGGAAGCTTTTTACCTCTCCTTCTATTTTCAATGACAGCCTTGCTTGATATAGTATTCTTGGCTGCATATTTTTCTCGTTTAGTGGTCTATAGATATCATGCCAGTCCTTTCTGGTCTGCCAGGTCTCTGTGGATAGGTCTGTTGCCAATCTAATGTTTCTACCATTGTAGGTTACATATCTCTTCTCCCGAGCTGCTTTCAGGATTTTTCTCTTTGTCCTTCAGACTTGTAAGTTTTACTATTAGATGTCGGGGTGTTGACCTATTTTTATTGATTTTGAGCGGGATTCTCTGTGCCTCCTGGATTTTGATGCCTGTTTCCTTCCCCACATTAGGGAAGTTCTCTGCTATAATTTGCTCCAATATACCTTTGCCCCTGTCTCTCTTTCTTCTTCTTCTGGGATCCCAATTATTCTAATGTTTCGTCTTATCGTATCGCTTATCTCTCGAATTCTGCCCTCGTGATCCTGTAGCTGTTTCTCTATCTTTTTTTCAGCCTCTTTATTTTCCATCATTTGGTCTTCTATATCGCTGATTCTCTCTTCTGCCTCATTTATCCTAGCAGTTAGTGCCCCCATTTTTGATTGCACCTCTTAATAGCCTTTTTGATTTCGACTTGGTTAGATTTTAGTTCTTTTCTTTCTCCAGAAAGGGTTTCTCTAATAACTTCCACGCTTTTTTCAAGCCCAGCTAGTATCTTTAAAGTCATGATTCTGAACTCTAGGTCCGACATCGTACTAATGTCCGTATTGAGTAGGTCCCTGGCAGACGGTACTACCTCTTGTTCTTTTTGCTGAGGTGATTTTTTTCGTCTTGTCATTTTGTCCAGAGGAGAATAGATGAATGAGAGAACAAAATGCTAACAGGTTAACAACGTCCCCAGCAAATATACTCTATACAAATCAGAAAAGACCTGAAACCAGCGGAAAAGAAAGGGAAAGAAAGAAAAAAGAAAGAGAAAAAAAAAGAAAAAGATAAAAACAAACAAAAACAGAACAAAACAAAACAAAAAAACCAGAATATGATCAAATATGATCAGGCTAGTGCATAGATCAGTGCCACACACTAGATTTGGGTGTATTTTGGTCTGTTAGAAGAAACTGCCTCCTAAAATTTTAAAGGAAGAAAGACTTATATATGTACAAAATAAGGGTTCATACAATGAAGGGATGGAAAATGACTGTAAAGATGAAACTTATAAAAGGTTTATAAACGGAATTGATAAAAAGTTGTTTGAAAGAAGAAAGAAGAAGATTTAAAAAAAAGAAAAAAGAAAAGAAAAAGAAATGGAAGAGACTGTGATCAGGCAGGAGACTAGAACAAAGCCATACACTAGTGATTTAGGGTATATTTTGATCTGTTAGAAGAAACTGTATATCAAAATTTTAAAGAGAGAACAACCTTTATATATATATGCCAAAAATGAGGGTAACTACTATGAAGGGATAAAATATGACTCTAAAAATGAAAAATAAAATTTTTTTTAAAAAAGGGATTGATAAGATGTTGGTTGAAAAAGGGAAAAAGAAAAATTCAAAAAAAAAAACCCCAAAAAACAGTTAAAAAAATTATCTTTGAAAAACTAATGAATCATGGTTAAAAAGCCATGAATTCTATGTGCAGTATTCCCCTAGCGCTGGAGTTCTCCCGTTCTCCTTGATCGGTAAACTTGGTCTTGGCTTGCTGGCTGTTCGTGCTGATCTTCTGGGCAAGGGGCCTGTTGCTGTGGTTCCCAAATGTCTTTCCCGGAGGCGGAATTGCCCCACCCTTGTCGGTTGGGGCTAAGCAAGCTGCTCGGGTTTGCTCTCAGAAGCTTTTGTTCCCTGAAGCTCTCGGTACAGCTTTGGAGGACCAGGGTGAAAATGGTGGCCTCCCAATCTCCACCCGGAGGAGCTGAGAACTCGGGCCCCGCTCCTCAGTGTGCCCCTAGAGAAAAGCAGTCACTCCCGTCTCCCTGGTCTCTGGCCGCACCCCGTGCTCACCCGTCCTGTGACCTAGCTTTGCTATCTCTGGCACCCGACCCCGTGTGGAGTCTCCAAACCCAGCAGATCCCTGCGGTGCGCTCCTGTGCCGCTCCTCCCGGGGGAGGGAGGGGAGTCTCCCCGGATCTGCCGCTTGTTGGGTCCCTGCTGGAGGAGCAGTGGCCCGACTGGGCTGCGGATCACAGTTTATGGCAACCCCGAGCTGAGAGCCCGCGCCTCGGCTCCGTCTCTGCAGCTGGCTTCCCCGCTCCGATCCCTGGGAGCTCTGCCGCACTCAGGCACCCCCGGTCTTTCTGTGACCCTGAGGGTCCTGAGACCACACTGTCCCGTGAAGTTTCCACCCCCTGCTTAGCCACTGGAGCGACGTCCCTCAGCGGAGCCGACTTCTAAAGGGTCCGATTTTGTGCTCCGCGGCTCTATCACTTGCCGGAAGCGGCCGACGGAGGCCCCCTCCCCCGCCATCTATCCTCCCCAATATCGCCTGGGATTCACTTCTCCGCACGTCCTACCTTCCAGTAAGTGGTCGCTTCTGTTCAGAGAGTTGTTGCTACTCGCTTCTTCGGTCTCCTGTTGAGTTTGTAGGTGTTCAGAATGGTTTGATCCCTATTCAGCTGAATTCCTGAGACCAGATGAAATCCAGGTCTCCTACTCCTCCGCCATCTTGCTCCGCCCCCCAAGATTTCATTATTTTTGATGGCTGCATAAAATCCCTGTGTGTGTGTGTGTGTGTGTGTGTGTGTGTGTGTGTGTGTGTGTGTGTGTGTATCACATCTTCTTTATCCATTCATCTGTTGATGGACATCTGGGCTCTTTCTATAGTTTGGCTATTGTGGACATTGCTGTTATAAACATTGCAGTTCACGTGCCCCTTCGGATCACTACATTTGTATCTTTGGGGTAAATACCCTGTAATGCAATTGCTGGGTCATAGGGTAGCTCTATTTTTAACTTTTTGAGGAAACTCCATACTGTTTCCCAGAGTGGCTGCACCAGCTTGCATTCCCACCAGCAATGTAAGAGGGTTCCCCTTTCTCTGCACTTTCACCAACATCTGTTGTTTCCTGTGTTGTCAATTTTAGCCATTCTGACTGGTGTGAGGTGGTATCTCATCATGGTTTTGACCTGTATTTCCCTGATGTTGAGTGGCTGAGCATCTTTTCATATGTCTGCTAGCCATCTGTATGTCTTCTTTGGAAAAATGTTTGTTCATGTCTTCTGTCCATTTCTTGACTGGATTTTCTGGGTTTTTTTTTGGGTGTTGAGTTTGATAAGTTCTTTATAGGTTTTGGATACTAGCCCTTTATCTGATATGTCATTTATGAATGTCTTCTCCCATTCCACAAGTTGCCTTTTAGTTTTGTTGATGGTTTGCTTTGCTGTGCAAAAGCTTTTTATCCTGATGAAGTCCCAATAGTTCATTTTTGCCTTTGTTTCCCTTGCCTCTGGACACGTG
This sequence comes from Zalophus californianus, assembly GCF_009762305.2. Classification (NCBI taxonomy): domain Eukaryota; kingdom Metazoa; phylum Chordata; class Mammalia; order Carnivora; family Otariidae; genus Zalophus; species Zalophus californianus. Next base: position 184,485,290 of record NC_045597.1, read on the forward strand.
TCTAGCAAGAAGTTGCTGTGGCCAAGGTCAAAGAAGTTGCTGCCTGTGTTCTCCTCTCGGATTTTGATTGGTTCCTGTCTCACATTTAGGTCTTTCAGCCATTTTGAATTTATTTTTGTGTATGGTGTAAGAAAGTGGTCCAGTTTCATTCTTCTGCATGTGGCTGTCCAATTTTCCCAACAGTATTTGTTGAAGAGACTATTTTTTAAAGTATCTTTCCTTTCTATTGGGTCATCTATGCTTTTTAAATTGCGTTTTGGAGTTCTTTATATATAATCTTAGAGTTATTCCTTTCTTGGTTGTGTGTACAAGTTTATAAATTGTGTTTTCATTTTCTTTAAAGCATTTTCAATGAACAAAAGTTAATTTTAAAAAACAATTGCTCTTTTCCATTTAGTCAATTTTTTTGTGTGTTTGTCTTGCTTAAAAGATCTTTCGCTACCTAAGATGTAACAGATATTCATCTATATTTCTACTAGGGGGCTTAAGATTTTGTTCTTGATATTCAAGCAATGATCAACCTTTTAAAGACAAATAGTGAGAGTATCCAAATAAATATTTTTTTACACATAAGATAGTTTGTAAGATGTAGTTGGGATGTCCAAATACAATAATTTTAGAGACATGTTGATGATTTGAGGAGGATGGGGTGTCTGGGTGGCTCAGTCAGTTGAGCATCTAACTCTTGATTTCAGCTCAGGTCATAATCTCAGGGTCGAGGGATTGAGCTGTACCTCGGGCTCCCTTCTCCCTGCTCCCTGGAATCTGCTTGGGATTCTCTCTCTCCCTGTGCCCCTCCAGCCCTTGTGCACATGTACTATAAATAAATGAATATCTTAAAAAAAAAAACTGGAAGTGAGTATCACTGTTCCTATCCATGAATGATGATAAATACTTTGTTCAAATATTAGGCAAAATTTAAAATTTTGAACTTTCATCTAAATGCAGTGAGACACTTCTAGATTTTCCTATAAACATTTTTATTTACCACAGCCATTAGATTGCTCTCAATTCAGCTCTTCTTTTACTCAACTGCTGCTTATTTGGTGCCAGTTCTGTGTCACCATGTCTCCACTAAATGCCTATTTAGTCTTGTTTCATAGTTATGAATATACCTGTGTTTGGAATAATCAAATATTTTGTATAAAACAGAAATATATTTTCTTTCCTAGATTTTCAAATTTAAAATGCAAAATGATTTCTTTATGCTGAAGCTAAACATCTTTGAATATATTTGGGGAAAATTAGAAGATAATTATCTACTCTCTAATATATTTTCCTTACTCCCTGTTCCTTCTCACTTCTGTTTTTCATTTCTTTCTAGAAGCTATATTCATATGTTCTTTTCAAATTGTCAGTTTAAGATGCACAAATAATTCTTTAATGTAAGTGTTTTGATATTTTTTCATTTGTTGAAGGTGATTATTTTAAACCTGCTACTGAGACTTGATAAATCAACACTTATACTACATACAAAAATATATTAAGAACAATAGATTTGTTTTCCAAGATAAAGCATTCTTTTTGTATGAGAATTCACTGTATCCTGCTACTAGGCTGGATCAGGAGATCATTTTAAAATAGAATTAAATGAAAGAATAAATATAATTGTATTTCATGACATATTTAACATGTTTGAAGTCAAATAGATGAATTAATTTTCATGTCAAAAGTGGTAGGGATCAAATCATATTTTAGACCACGTGCCAAAAACCTGAATACACACACACACGTGCACACAACACACACACACATACACACATTCTTCCACAAACTTAATGGGAGTTTTTAAAAGGCTTTCTCTTGGTGGCAACAGGATTCAGGGTCAAAAAATTAGAAAGTTAAAGCTGATTTGAACTGGTTTGAAAATTTGACTTAATATATGTAAACAGAATAGTGCCATGAGCAAAGGTGAAATACACAGTTTTTTTCCTAATCACACGGAAAATAGTTCAAAATCTATCACATTTAACATGTCTAAGTAAATTACATGGTATTGAAATCATATGTATGTTAGCATATGTTCTCTGACTCCAGAGAATTCTCACCTCTCCATGTCCTTGCTCTCCTGTGTTACATAATTATAGTCATGATCATCCATCTCATGCTTTTTCAGAAAAACAAACTCCGTAAGTCACTTTCCATTTTTTGAGTGTCAATTTATTTAATAATATTATCTGTAAATCCTCTTAGCTGGGCACACGTAAACGGCAATAACTTTAAATGCCCAGTCCGTGGAGGAAACAGCCAGACACCTGCCAAAATCTGTGTGATTCCTTTCTCCTCCCACATTGGACCTTATTTACCACAGGAGACTGAGTGATGGCACAGTGGTAATCTATAGATTAAATATTAGAGGAGACTAGTTTATTTCTTATTTTCTTAAACAATGGACAGAGAAAAAAATTTCTTTTTCTTGAGGGCACCAAATGAAAAATATTAACAAGTTCTCATTTTATTTTTCCTGTATCAGAAATTTAAAAATTTCACATGCCCTGCTTTACTTTGAGTGTTTCTTTCTATGTTGGAGTGGTTTGTGGCAGCACAGTGAACCCTGCTGATACCTCGTCCCATAGCCCCGTGGCTGCCTGCAGCACCATTCCTGCTCACTGCAGGGCACACATGTCTCTTGTTTCTCCTACTGAGAGCTTTCTCGTTCCACTGAAAGTAAGAGGAGTTAACACCCCACCAGCACAAACTTCAACCCAAGGGGAACGGTAATCAGTCAATAAACACCCCCAGTTTCTTCTGGTGGCCAGTTCTCAGACATATTCCACTTGGTTTCTAGAGGATTCTAAGTGGGATGAAGCCCCAGTCACTTTAGCAGGACTCTGGTTATTAATTTATTCTTTGCTGGCTTTTCTCCCTTCCTCTCCTACTTTCTATGTTCCCTCATTTGTGTTTCCTGGTACAATCCACACCCAATTCCTTGTCTTCGATTCCGTTTTAGGGTAATCAGAATAAAGACAGGTAGCTACAGTTTTCATTATCCAGTACACATTTTCCTTTTCCTACTGTTGATAAAACATCCACTTTCTGAATGGAAGCCACTCATCTTTTACCTTAGTTATCCTGGAAGAACTGACAGTCAGAGCTTTAAGTTTCCTCTAGTTTAGGGGTATAGGCATGTGGCCTGCGCCTAGTTAAGCATGGTATCCTAACTCCCTTCATTCAGTGGTTGAGCCAAGCAGTCTAGCCATACATTTGATACATGCTTACTGACAGACAGGCTCTCTCTTCTTTCTGGATCACAGTTTCTGCAGATGCAGATCACGACCTTCAAAAAATAAACAAACAAAATAAAACAAACAAACTAACAAAAACCCCACAAAAGCCTGCATGAAGCAGAAAGGAATAATACAACAAGAAAAGAGAAGTCAAACACAAGGAGCGATTCATAAATAAAAAGGAAAGAGGAATGAAGAGGAAAGTTCAGAATATGTTTGGACTCCTGGGTCTTGTTGGGTCTCAGATACAATCTCTGGGTTTCCCAGTTATCTGAACATTTCACCACTACACTTTTCTGTTAAGCCAGTTTAAGATGGATTTCTGTTAGTAAAGACTCAGAGTTCTGATGATCATATGCACTCTCTCTTCTTCAGGGAACACAGGTGAAAACATAATATAATAAAGTACACAGCGTTCCATTTTATGGTATGCTTGATACTTAATTTTATTTGAAGTATTCTGCTTTTCCATGGTGACAATACTTTTACCGTGCAAGGAAGAAATGAATAATTCTTTTCAACCTCATCAATGTCTGGTTATTGTACTGGTGCTCAGCACAGAACAGAACATGATGAAATCACTTTTAAAATGTTTGTTGAATGAATGAGGGAGGGAGTTTAAGTGCAGAGCCTGTGGGGAAAGTAAGCATGGCACATTTGGGCAACTAAAAGAAGGCCAATATGGCAAGTGTTTGAAGAGCCAGTGTGGTACCAGAAGAGGCTGAGAAGGTAAACAGGTGGCCAGGTTAGGGCCACTAGGTGGCACACTCCCAGAAAGGAGCTTCCACATTATGGTTTATATATAAATGGCACCTCTGGAGCACAACTCAGCTGTGAATGGTTCCCCTCCCTCCTCCAGACCAAGCTGTGTCATGCAGCGGCCCTGGGACAGGTGATGAAGAGGCAGGAAGAGCACCAGGTTGCTTCCATACCAAAGGAAATGAGGGAGAAAGAGTTTTGTTATGAGAGAAATCTCACAGATAGCTAGGCTACTCTGGGCAAAGTTTTCATACTTATCATTGTTTGTGGTTGATCTATTTCTCTGTTCGGGATGCACACATTGTTAGCAATTGCTATTGACAGGAAATTCCAACACATGTACTTACTTTAACACATGCAAAAACATTTATGCATGCAATCCAGTTCTCAGGACTACAAAAATGCAAAGAATCTAGATGCAGTGGATTCTCTAAACTAAATAAAATCATCCTCACATCCACTCCTACAACCTAACAGCCAGTCACCCAGTAATGTTTTGAATTATTTTTTTGTTAAGATTATTTATTCACACTTTACTTTCAATTCTTTTTGATGTATTAAAATGAGAACATTTGATTACATGTCACCTCCCTTGCAAGAATTGCCAAAAAATCATAATAAAACCCACATGTGTTTCCTGAATGGTATGTAACTTTCTAGTAAATAAGCAGGGTAAAATAGGCAATCTTAATTCTAATCTATCCTGAAACTATCTGCATAATGCGTGTTCTGCCATAAGAGAGCTTTTAAGCAATCATATACTAGATTAGCATATATGACAAGAAGAGTAGCAGCTTGCTTTTCTGCCCACTTTCCAAAGAGTTGCGTGACTTAATGAGAAAATACAATTTCTCTTTGTTTCATGTAACCGATGGTCTCCCAAAAGACATTGTCCATTCCCTGTCTCAGAGCAAAGTTAATTCTTTGGCTCATTTGCTTCGGGAGCCAGATATTCCTAGGCTTAATTGATGCCTCTTCCATGTTTAACCTCTATAACCTACATCTAATGTTCCTTAATCTCAGTGTTCTCAACTGTAAATGGGAATTATAATGACTTTACCTTACTAAATGTGAAAATATAAATATGTAATGTATATCTATGTCTGGCACAGATGTTATTTTTATCACTGAATTTAATGGTATGTCATTCATTTATGACTAAATTACAAATATATTCCATTTAGTACCTAGATCTTGACCCGTCTGGGAAATAAATGTATCTCATAATGCCAACTCCTGTCCACTTGAGCATCTTCCCCCTTCCAACTTGATGTGCTTCTTCAAACTAAAGGTTTTTATTCTTCTTTCAAGAGTGAACAATTGTTAGCCATGTAGATACCTCCTTACTATCTTTTCCTTCTTGCTCTGAAACATAGAGCATGCTGATCCTGTCATTTTATCCTCCATGCTTATTAATCTTGCATTCATTTTTCCTTATCTCATTTTGTGCGGCATTCTGGTGATTTCCTCAGCCATATTATACAGTTCACTAATTTTCTCTTCTACTCCAACCTGCACATGGAATTTTAATCAGAAAATGGTAGGTGTATCATGAAGCTATTTAGGGATGGGCAGGGTGGTGGCCCTCAACCCTGACTGCACATAGAATTGCTTGGGGAGCTTTAAAACTCCTGATGTTGAGGCTTCATCTCAGACAATTTAATTAGAATCTCTGGAAATGAGGAACTAGACAACAGTAGGTTTTTTAACTTCTGCAGATGATTTCAATATCAGAAGCCAATTGTGAGGCTTTCTGGCAAGAAGAAAGAGGGAGGCCTCAGCTTCACATCAGTTTGGAGGTGAGCCATGTATGAGACCTGACTGATGATAGCAGAATGAAAGCACAAAATCCAACTTAGTTGAGCTCTTACACTTTTTAAAGGATGATAACCAACTTTGAATGTGCTTATCGTGCATTTCAGCATGTAAAAGAGAAATAATTTTCAAGAAATATTTGTTTAGAGTTAAATTCCAAAATGAAAATTCTGAATTGGTAACTGCTATTTATTATGTTATAATTTTTTGTCCCTTTGAAAGAGTAGATAATGCCCTTCTATATCAGAGTAAGTTTGGTGTATATGATGGGAAAGTTTAGGTACAATGAAAATTATAGTAGTAAAGGTTGTGTTTGAGTATCTTCTGTGTCTGGCACTTTGTATGTTTTCTTCTAATTTTTACAAGGAGTTGGGTATTATTATTTTCCTGCTTTGCAGTTGAGGAAACAAACATGGGAAGGGTCAGCAAACTGCCCGAGTTTGCACAGCTCATGAATGGCAGAGCTCTGATTCCAAACCCAACCATTTCAGCTTCCTTATCTCTTTGCCTTTATGAGTTAGTTATTGCTTATTGGTACATACAACCATTATTCACAGCTGATTGCACTGCCTGGAAAATACCTGCTACCAGTCCTCTGACCTCTGTTGGGCAGCCATGGTCAGTTGTCTTTGGGCAAATATATTTACAGGTGTCTCCCTCCTGTAGCAATTTTCCAACAGTTGGCCAGAAATACTCTAATCCTAAAGACTCTATAATTTTTGATTATCTTCAATCCATGACATGGCAACCTTGTAGAGAGAAACTGCTCAATAAGTATTTATGGAACAAATAAATGAAATGAACACAGAATGAGCAAAGTTGGAAATGAGTCCTTCAGAGACTTGTGTTGGGTAAGCATGTGTAAAGTTGACAACCATTCTAAATTTTGGAGCAAATACAATGGGCCTTGAAATAAGGCCAGTCTTGGTTTGAACCACATATTTATACTCATAAAATCTGTAAACATAAGTTATCTTTCTGAGCTTGGGTTACCTTCTCTATAATGTGGGATAGTAATGATAACTTCTAAGTGTTTTATAGATAAGAAACCCACCATCTGTAGAGTGACCAGCTTTCAATAATTTAATCTGAATTTTAGGAATTTATATTAAAAAGAAACTGTTGTTCTGTATTAAGATTATTGTTGACGGTTAAAAAATCTTGTGCTTTTTTTCGAAATAAGTCAGTCAGATAAAGACAATTATCATATGATCTCACTGATATGTGAAATTTGAGAAACAAGACAGAGGATCAATAGGGGAAGGGAAGGAATAATGAAACAAGATGAAACCAGAGAGGGAGACAAACCATAAAAGACTCTTTATTTTGTTTTATTTTATTATATTATGTTAATCACCATACATTACATCATTAGTTTTTGATGTAGTGCTCCATGATTCATTGTTTGCGTATAACACTCAGTGCTCCATTCAATACATGCCCTGTTTAATACCCATCACCAGGTTAACACATCCCCCCACACCCTCCCCTCTAGAACGCTCAGTTTGTTTCTCAGAGTCCATCGTCTCTCATGGTTCGTCTCCGCCTCCGATTTCCCTCCCTTCTATAAGAGACTCTTAATCTCAGGAAATGAACTGAGGGTTGCTGGAGTGGAGGGGGGGTGGGAGGGATGGGGTGGCTGGGTGATGGACACTGGGGAGGGTATATGCTATGGTGAGCGCTGTGAATTGTGTAAGACTGATGAACCACAGACCTGTACCCCTGAAACAAATAATAGATAATATGTTAATAAAAAAATAAATAAAAATTTTGTGCTTTGAGACTAATAATACTTTTTTTTATTGTTTTATTTGCTTAATAAAACATCTGCCTAGATGTTCACTAAGTGATTTAAAATAAATACTTCTGGAAGAAGGAGAAGCATGATCCCAGAACTGGTAGATAAGGGACGCTGAACAATAACAGAGGAAAAAGAAATTGACCCCACCTATGAGAGAAATACAAGGAAAGTGGATCAACCAATGTCTTCAACACATAAATACTTTTTTTTAGACCCTTGTTCCCTTTCTCTCCTTGCAGTCTAAATTTTTAAAACTGATCTTGAATCAGAAATGATTTATAGGTTAAATAAATTTGCTCAAAAGAAGACTGACATTTCAACTGCATTCTAAACACATTCCTGTTTAAGACCATACAAAGTTTTAATTTTAACTCTGGAGGAACTCCATCTCACCACATTTTATTATTTCAGTGACAGATGTTTCTAGCCAACCCAGTGAGTCACCACATGTTTTTCTGACTATTTGTCTTTCATCACAATGTACATACCCTCAAGTAATCCTTCATAAGGCCAGCCTTGAGCCAGCACACTTTGACTAAACTAACTGCCATTTAAAACCGTGTAGCCTCCAATTAGAAAGTCAACCGAATCACTAGGAAAATGCTATCGTTTTCAGTAGGTTTTCTGGGAAGGCAAACTTTTTTCCCTGAATATATTGGTATTTTTATATTACTATGTCATAGTGTGGAATGAGACTCGTCAGATATATCCGCTTTATGGGATGGTTCCTTGTTTTTATTACATTTGGTTGAGATTACCAGGGTGACTAATAAGGACCAAATACTAGCTTTATTTTCCTTGTTTAGGAATGGGAATTCAGTATTTAGTTTTATAAATAAATAAATAAATAAATAAATAAATAAATAAATAAATAAATAAAAATGAGAGGCTTTTTTTTTCCTTGTAAGGCATAAGTATATAATCAATACCCTTGAATAACAACTTTAATCTCTGTGTGGGATCCTCAATTTACTCCCCTGGCTCTTTCTTACATGTAACTAATACTTTGATCTTATGTTTATTAGTTCCCTGCTTTAAAAAATAATTTTAGCACATACATAATTATGCTTAACAATACAGAGATTAGGTTTTTTTGGTTTTGTGTGTGTTTTGTGAAATTCATATGCAGTCTTCCAGGTCTTGTATTTTTAACTCAATATGATATTTCTAAAATTCATCTCCATCATTTGTAAATGAGACTCATTTGTTTTCATTGCTGTATAATACTCCATGGTAATTATACAAAAATTGATTTGTCTCTTTTTCCAGTAGATGGACTTTTATCTCCCCTAACCATTTGGATATTCTTGTACCCTTTTCATGTTGTACACTATGCAGGGGTTTCTTTAGGATAAGAATTTGCTGGGCCATGGATATATCTCTCTTCACATTTCCCACAAAATAGGAAGTAAGTTGTCTGCCAAAGTGGTTATACCAGTTATAACTTCTACAAGAGTATATATGCTCTTGTTGCTCCATATCCATATCAGCATTTGATGTTTGTCGGGTTCCTAAGTATTTGTCAGGCTAATGGATGTGAGATAGCATTTCACTGTGATCTTAGCTTGCATTTCGTAGATCACTAATGAGATTGAATGTGTTTTCATATGTCAGCTTATGTATTTATTCCTCCATATAAGACCTGTTTCATGTCCTTTATGTATTTTTCTATTGTGCATCCTTTTATCTGCTTCTCATGTATTGAATTAATTACTCATTTCTTAATGATCTTTAATGCTATTTTTATCATATATTGTAATTACTTTTCTGGATTCTGTGATTCATTTAGTCCCTGCACTAAAATTAGCTATATCAATTATTATGGATTTTTAAGTTTTTATGTCTGATAGGGAAAGCTATATTTTGTTCTTTTTATTATTTAGGATTGTTCTGCGTATATTTTGCCTTTTGTTTTTCCAAATACATTTTCAAGTATTTTTGTCAAGTTTCCTATAAAATGCTATTGGAATTTTTATTGAAATTATGCTGTTCAGGTCAAATTGGGGAGAATTGAAAAATCATTCTACCTATCTAATAAAATATCTATTTGTTTAGGTCTCTAAAATATATTTAAATAAAATTATATGACTTTCTTGATATAGGTGATGTCTATCATTTATTTGACGAATTCTTTGATTCATTTCAGTATTTATTTTTATTATAAATGGTATGTTTTTAAAAATTTCTGTTTGTTGGGGCGCCTGGGTGGCTCAGTCGGTTAGTGTCCAACTTGATTTCAGCTCAGGGCACCATCTTAGGGTTGTGAGGTGGAGCCTGGCATCAGGCTTTGCACTGGACATGGAGCCTGTTTAAGATTGTTTTTCTCCCTCTCCCTCTGCCTCTCCCCACCCTCTCTCTCTCAAAAAATAAATAAATAATAAAAATAAATAAAATGAAATTTCTGTTTGTTCCTGGCATTTAGAAATGCAATTAATTTTTATATATTTATCCTCTATCTAGCCATCTTTTAAAATGATCCTTATTATTTTAAGAATTTGTAGATTTTAGGAGTTTTATGTAGGTAATTATATCAGCTGCAAATTAAAAGTTTAATTAGTTTCCATTTTTCTTCTCCAGTGTTTATGCTATTAGTTTCAGGATTTAATTTATCATCATGGGTGCATAGTATTCACATATATATTTGTGTTTTTCATCAGTTTAGAATATTTGCATTTTTAATCTTTTCAAATATTACTTCTTTTCAAATATTACTTCTCTCTTCTCTCCTTCTGAAACTGCTGTTAGATATATGTACCCCATTCTCACTCTATCCTTCATATCTTTTAAGATTTGTTCACATTTGCCAATTTCCTGACACTGTATGTGACGAATTCTCTGTCATGTCATGTCATTTTTTTTTTTTTTTACATTATTTCAACTAATTCTCCCAAGAATTAGAAGTCACTATCTTCATTTTACAGAGAGGGAACTGAGAAGCTCAATATTTATTTATAGTCCATTCTTTTACACATTGATTTAAAATACCACCTTTATCATAATGAGAATTGCCATATAAACATGACTCTGTTTTTAACTCTATTCTGCTCCATTGATGTATTCAACTATTTCTGCCTCAATACCAAAGCTTTTAATTATGGATTTATTTATTATATATTTTCTTATTTGCCATTATTATATTTTTTAAAAAACATCGTGTTTTTTAAAAAAAATAGATTTGCCCCACATGAAGCCTATATTTTAATTTTATTTAGTTTGTTGTCCAGGGAATAAATACACATGATATTATATACAAAAACACAGGAGGGTAAATAATAACTAAATAAGTCTTCCTCCCATACAGTCGTCTATGATTCAGTTCTCCCTTGAGAGGCAACTGATGTTACCAGTTTCTCATCTGTCCTTCTAGAAATAGTCCATAGTTATGAACTTTAAAACAAATTTATCAAGTTCTACCAAAAAATTTTGTTAAAATTTTGATTGAATTGAATTTATGGATTAATTTGAGGGAAAATCTATGCAATAACCTCATTCAGCAGCAAAATGTCTTTCCATTTCTTTTGGTCTTCTTTTATGTTCTTCAATAAATTTTTATAACTTTCTTTTTATCTTGTTATGTTTTTGAAATTTATGTCTAAGTATTTTAGAATTTTTGTGTGTGACAGTAATGAATGGGATCCTGAGTGTTGTTGGTGTTGTTTTTTAATCTCTTATGAGTCTAATACTTTCTGATAATTTCTCGTTTGACTTCCTTGCATTTTGTATCTAGATAATGATATTGCTAACAAGTAATCAAGTAATTGTATTTGAACTGGAAGTTCAATTCAATTTCGACTGAATCTTTTCTTTCAAACTTTATACTCCTTTTTGTACCAAATTTATTGATTTAGCAAGACTTTTAGTAATTTCCAGAACAGTAGCAGAGGTAGAAGATAATACCATCTTATCCCTATCTTTGTGGGAATACTACTTTTACACCACTATCATGTTTGCTGTGTGTTCCCAGTAGTTAAGTTTTCCTTTTCCTAAGTTTTTTCCCATCTACTAAGAGTCTTTTTTTTTTTCCTTTTACCTTTTGACCTCCTTCACCCATTTCTCCCACCCCCATCCCCTGCTTCTTTCAAACATCAATCTGTTCTCTCTAGGAGCTTGTTTTTTTGGGGGGGGGGGAGGGGTTAAGTCCCACATATAAGAGAAATCATACAGAATTCGTCTTTCTGTATAATTTCTGACATATCGTCTAGTTCTATATTTTCTAATTCACTAAATGTTTCAACTATTTCTAAGCTGATATTTAGGCTATCTATTGAATTTTTTAATTTAAAATTTAATTTTTTGTTTCACTAGATTCTGTTTTTAAATAATTCTTCTTATTATGTTCTTGATGATCTCTTGTGGCATGTTCATCTTTGAATCGTTTATTTCTGTAATAGTTGCACACATAGCTGAACTTGGCAATTCCAATATCTTGAAGCTATAAGAACATCATTTCATATTCCTGTTGGCATGTATAGTAGCTTGTCTTCCTTGATACTTGATGTTTGTGGACTTACGGTTTGGACTTCATTTGTGGAAGATTTGTATGCTTTAATTGTCATAACTGTTCTCTAAAAAGGGCTTGCCCCTGCTTTGTCAATACCAGGGAACATCCTCAATCTGGGTCTCTTTCTACCTCCCTCCTTATTGTGACTCAGTATGGGATTCTTAGACTCAAATTCCTTACAAACTGTCTCTTAAGGCTCTCCCATAATTGAGTTACTGTTGGCATTTGCCTTAAGGATAGCACTTCTTCCCTGATTGTTCACTGTTTGGTCCCAACTCCTTGATCTGACTCCAGACCATATTAGGGAAAAAAAAAATGGGTGCGATGAAGTGAGGAGGAGGTTTTGAGGAGAATTTTCTTACCTCTTTTGAAACTATGCAGATCCTATATTTTCTTCCACAAGACTGTATTTCTATTCAGCCATAATGTTGAACACAAAAGATCTACATGAGAATTATTTGACTAAGTTTTGACTGTGAGATTCTTTTCACATTTTGTTGAATACAGACTTGTTTAGAAAATTATATTATAGAATGATAATAACAATTAACACTTATTGAACACTTCCTATATGCAGACACTATCCTACACATTTTACATTATAGTTAATTTCTCCAAAGAACTTATAAAAGAAGTGCAATCATTATAATCCCCACTTAAGCAAAATGTGGAAATTGATACACAATAAAATTAAGTATCTTGCTCAAAGTAACATCTCTAGTATTGACCTGGGTAGCCTTTACAGAGCCAGCTTTCTTTAAACATTGTGATACATTGCCTCTCTAAAAAACAAGTCAAAGTAGTCAAACATCATGGGGTTCTCCACAGAAAGAGGCACCAGTCTAGAGCTCATGTGCGACCTCCAACTCCAGAAAGTTTTATGTTGGCTTCTCAGAAAAGCTCGTACCTAGTGCTGTCTGTGTCCATGGCAGCCTCAAGTGGTGGATGTATTTCTGCAGTCCTTCAGGATTTCAGCCAATAGATAAAGGCCAATCTTCCTTTCCTGCTGGTAATCACAGTCTCTTTCAAGGGTTCCTTTAGAGACTCTCTCAATAGCTTGCGTGAGGTTCACAAAACAACATGGTGTGGGCAACAACGTACCAAAGAGTAAAAACACAGGAAAATACAGCAGGGAAGTTTTTCCTTTTCTTCTCTGTACCTCTACTTCAGAAAATCGAGGATATAGATGGGTTTACATATTACCAGTAACGTAACATTACATTAGTTTAATAGACCTGCCATAACAAAGTACTACAAATAGATGGCTTAAACAACAGAAATTTCTTCTCTCAGTTTTGGAGGCTAGAAGTCTAAGATCAAGGTGTTGGCAGAGTTGGTGATGTTTAGGGTCTGTGGGAAAGAATCTGTTTCATGACTCTGTCCTAGGTTCTGGTGGTTTGCCAGCAATCATTGGCATAACGTGGCTTGCAGAATAGCACCCAATCTCTTCCTTCATCTTTACATGGCATTCTCCCTGTGTACATATCTCTGTCCAAGTTTCTCCTTTTTAAAAGGATACCAGTCATACTGGAATAGATCCAACCCTACTCCAGGATGACTTACCAAATGAATTCCTTTTATCTGCAATAATCCTATTTCCAAATAAGGTCACATTCTTATATGTGGGGGTTAGGACTTCAACATATAAGTTTTTAGGGGACACAATTCAACAGTGTATACTCTTCCATTCTTAAGTGTTTCTCCCCTACCTCAGGCATCATCATCATCACTATAATTTACATTTTAAAACATTAATATGCATATTATTCACCCTTCTAATTATGTTACATATATTGAGTAATGAATTCTCACCACCTTTCAGCACCTTTGAGGTGCTATTGTTAAGTTTATTTGACAAACAAGAAAGCTAAGGCACAAAGTGGTTAAGAAATTTGAGGTCTTAGAGCAAGAAAGGCTCACACCTGGCAATAGCTCCAGGTGATTGCTCTTAATTATTATGCAGTACCACTGTAATATTGTGATTTCTAATAGGAAACATGGTTGGTCTTTTTCCCATTTCCAGCACAGAGCTCCTAAAACCCTTGTAATTTCCTAAGTGTGAGAGCAAAAAAAATAAAACGTGCTTATTGTTATGTTAATGAGGTGACTTAGTAACACAGCTTTTAGTTACCAGGAGAATCAACCTTTTGATTAGAGGGTAGAAACTTTCAGTCCCACCCCCTGACTTCCAGGGAGAGGAGAGGGCTAGAGATTGAATCAATCACCATTGGCCAATGATTTAATCAAGCATGTCTATGTAATGAAGCCTCCATAAAAAAACAAAAGCACAGACGATAACCTGGATTTGTAACTGGTGTCTGAAGTGGGGGGCAGTCTTGTAGGACTGCGTCCTTAACCTTTGGGATCTGATGCTATCTTCAAATAGTGTCAGAATTGAGCTGAATTATAGGCTATCCAGCTGGTGTCCAGGAATTGCTTGGATGTGCATGGAAACCTCCCTATCTTATATTAGAATTTGGTCCTAGAACCGTAACCTCATTTATGCATTTCTCCCTTCATACATAATTCTCAGTTGTAGAAAACAGTTGTGGTTGTGGCTGGCATACCACTACTGTCTTTAAGTACGGGTCTGGGTAATAATCTCTTTTATGTGCCATTAATATTTTGCTCTGTTTTTTGGAATATAAGTTTTTAAAATTAACAACCTTAATATGATTTGAAAACTATGTATGAAAATTATTTAAATTTAGTAGCTGCTTTTTGACTTTTTTATTTTGATTCAGTGATAGAATCATTTCTGTTTGCACTTCCCTTCAGGAAACTATATATATATATATATATATATATATATATAGACACACATATATATATATGTATATATATATTTTTTTTCATATTTTCATCCTGGGTTAGGATTTTACTTTCTAATCCACTTCCAATTCTATTCATGTAAGGAATGCTTGAATTAAAAATTAGGACTCCGTTTTCTACTTCACCATAAACCATGCAGTTTGCTGAAATAAAAATGGTCTAAATAAACATATTTCAATGAGAAGTCTCATAAAAACACTTTAAGTTATAGATACTGTCGTGTTTTAAAATATAGTGAAAAGACTGAAACAGAGCTTTTTGGCTTTTTAACGGGTACAAGTGAATTAAAACTGGAACTTCATTTAAAAGAGTTAAAACTGCTTGTTTTAGGTGGGAATATATTCGCCTGAAGCAGAACTGGCTTTCTGAGCTTGAGCTCTAATATGTTATGTATTTCACTGTTTCTACTTTCCTCGTGACATTTATTCAATACATTTTTCTGTTATTTGCTCCTAAGACCTCAAAACATATTAAAGACATTTATCACAGAATTGAAAACATTTTGCAGGTCTTAATCTTGAAATTTAAACACAAAAATCAATTATCCTGTGAGAAGAGATTTAAAACTAAAATATATCAGTTTACCTTAATAGAGTGATTTTCCTAACCATTATTTATATAAAAATATGTTCTGTGGAATATACTCTATTTCTATTATTTCTATTACATGTATAATTCCCAGTGAAACACTTAATGTATAAATGACTGTAACCTCTAGCTGCCATCTTGTATTTAATTTTTTAATATATATATTTATACCAAAGTTTTCTAAATTAGAAAATTTGTAAATGATGCTTAGATTTATCCTCAGCATACATATATGATCAACTAGTATTATAATTTTGCTTTTTGTATCTTGACTTTTTGTTTTCCACATGATTTAAGAAACTGATGTGTTAAAAATTATTATTATATGTTTTGGACACACAAAGCATAAAGGTAGAATTTTATGACATCAGTTACTGAAAGGGGGTAACTGACAGAGCTGTGAAGGAACAGAGTTCTTGTATGTGGTTGGAATCAAGCTGGCGTAAATTCAAATAGGAGTGTAATCCCTGATGTAACCACAGAGAAAATGGCTAAAGAATACACTTAAAAAGAAAATCTGAAGGGAATTTAAAAATTTCACTATAAAAAATCAAATAAATTCTAAGAGGAAGGTAATGCAGGACATGAGGGACAATAGAGATATAAGGTATATTGAAAACAAATAGCAAAATGGCAGAAATACATATTTTCTAAAGCTAACTTGAAAAAGGACAAACTAAGAGAACTCAAACTTCTTGTTTTTAAAATTGACTACAAACCTACTGTAATCAAAACAGTGTGGAAATGGCATAAAGGCATACCTATAGACCAATGGGATAGAGGGTGCAGAAATAAACTTTAGCATTCATGGTCAAATGATTTTTGACAAGGGTGCCAAGACTATTCGTAGGGGGAAATGGCAATCTTTTCAACAAACAGCTTTGGGAAAATTGGATATCCACATGCCAAAGGATAAAAACCAACAAAATAACTAACAATCTAATTTTAAAATATGCAAAGAATTTGAATAGACAGGTCTCCAAAGAAGATACACAAATGGCCCTATGAGCACCTGAAAAGATGCTCAACATCACTAATTGTTAAGGAAATACAAATCAAAACAACAACGAGATGCCACTTCACTTCATTAAAATGGCTACTATTAAAAACAAACAAAAAAACCCCCAGAAAATAATGAGTATCGGTGAGGGCGTGGGGTAACTGAACTCTGTGCCTAGCTGGTGGGGATGTCAAGTGGCACAACTGCTGAGGAAAACAGTATGAAGCTTCCTCAAAAACTTAAACATAGACTTACCATATGACCCAGAAATTCCACTTCTGGATATACACTCAAAAGAATTGAAAGCAAGAACATAAACCTATATTTGTATACTCATTTCATAGCAGCATTATTCATAATAGTCAAGAAGTGGAAGCAACCCAGGTGTTGCTTGCATGGATGAATGGGTTGATGGTTGAATGGGTAAGCAAAATGTGGTATAGACAAATGGTGGAATGTTCAGCCTTAAAAAAGAACGAAAGTCGGCCACATGCCCCAGCATGGATAAATCTTGAAAATACTATGCTAAGTGAAATAAACCAGACAAAAAAGACAAATAGTGTGTGATTTCACTTATGTGATACCCAGACTGGTCAAATTCATATAGACGGAATGTAGAATAATGGTGTCTAGTTGCTGAGAAGAGAAGGGATGGGGGTTATAGTATAACGGGTCTCAGTTTGGGATGATAAGAAGGTTCTGGATGTGCATAGTCGTGATGATTGCACAACAAAGTGAATGTACTTAATGCCAGTGAATCGTACACTGAAAATTTTACATGATAAATCTATGATTTATGTTAAGCATATTTTACCACAATAAAAAGTTATTAGTTTAAACATTTATCAAAAATGGTAAATGGTTATTAAAATTTTCAAACAGAACAGAGGTGCATGAAGTAAAAAGAAAAAGCTTTTTTCCCCTCACTTGTACTCCTCCAAAAATTCTTTAACTTTGAAATAACATTTAAGGGCTATTTTATGATATTAGCCCAGATTTCTTACGTAAAGAATACAGGCAATGTGTAGGAAGTGCTAGTAAAAATTAACAAAAATATGGGGCTTATAAAGATAAAAGTATCCATGACAAAAGAGCAATTAGTTATATGGGATCATAAGTGTTTATCCAAATATAGGGCTCAGGCAGAGCCTGAGTTCTTTCTAGATGGTTAAATAATATCTGGAGCACAGATGGGCCTTTTTGGCTCCTCACACATGTAAAATGTGATGTGTGTTTATAAGATAATCCCTTATGGCATGGCAAAGCATTTCTCTATTTTATATAGAACTTATTTTTACACTCAATAGCTCTTTAATCTTGAAATCCTAACCTCAGAAATCTGTCCTGTGAAAATGCTTAGTTGAATAGGTTTTTGCCATAGGCTTGTTTATTCACATTTGTAGTTCACCAGGATAAAGCAATGAATTCAAAAGCCAGTATGCTCTTAATTGTTCATAATTCTCACCCTAGAATCAGCCAAACTTCCTCCTTATTCTCTAATTTTTCTTTTTTTTATATTCTTACCCCTCTCTGTTATCCTAACTTAAAATTCCTTCCTTTTCCCTTAATGATGAAGAACCTGAGGCAGAACTTTCCTCTATGGAGCCTTTCCCATCTACTTCAGGGCATGTGCACACTCTTTATCATAGTGTTCGGGCTTATGGCCATCGAAATATCCTGTTTCTTGTAACTTTCTTTATTGCTTAGACACTTCGTGTGGGTAAAACTTTTTGCCTCTATATATTGTCTACAAACATATAACAGGACATTTTCACCCCACTAGATATATAATAAATCAACAAGTCCATATTGATAGCATATGGTACTAATAGACATTCTTTAATAATGTTACCTGCTACCTTCATATCTGCCTATTATAATACATATATATTATGTATATTATATATATATACTATTATATAATATATTATTATATAAAACTTATTTTATATAATGTATCCAAATCGTTCTTTTTTGCATATGTTCTGTAGTCTCTTAGACATGATATATCAGTTTTCTTAAACTCTATCAATAAAAATGTATTCACCAGCTGATTTTCCGGCCCTCTATTTGGTTTGACATTAATCCACGCCAAGACTCAATTTCCTACGATGTAATATTTTTAGAAAATGTAAAACATTATTTTCCTTCCCATTTTTATACAGTCAGGTGTTTGGAGAAAAATACAATATTATGTTGCATTTAAATTTCATAAGAGAATTCCTGTTATTTTGAATGATCTGGACTGGCTCATAGCTTGATTTAAAGAGTTGATTTGTGGGGCGCCTGGGTGGCTCAGATGGTTGAGCGTCTGCCTTCGGCTCAGGTCATGATACCAGCGTCCTGGGATCGAGTCCCGCGTCGGGCTCCCTGCTCCTTGGGAGCCTGCTTCTCCCTCTGCCTCTCTCTCTCTCTCTCTCTCTCTCTGTCTTTCATGAATAAATAAATAAAATCTTTAAAAAAAATAAATAGAGTTGATTTGTTTTTGCACAAAGTGTGTGTTATTTTATAGCTTATTCCCTTACATGTTTGACACGACGAAGCACATCACAAAATTGATTTTAAAACTATGAAAACTGGAATTGATGCAGTTTATGTTCCCACTCTGACTGGGAGGGTAGTACTAACGCTTGCCTGTAGTTGTAGGTGAGACCAAGGTGTCATGTATCAGTATATGATATCAGCACGAATCCTTACCTAGATGTGTAAATAACTTGATGACCCTGACTTCATCTGCAACCTATGGAGTTGTGTGGTAGAGGCTGGTGCTTGCCTCCCAAAGTTGTAGCATCAACAGTATCACCTAGGAAGTCATTAGAGATGTAGGTTCTCAGGTTCCACATGAGACCTACCGAAGCAGACATAAGAGGTTGGGCTTCCAGATCTGCGTTCTAATTAGTACTCCAGATGAACCACTGGCCTACCCAACAGCTACTGCTAACATAATTCCTGCTTCATTTAGCAGCAACATGCTCAAGGCTTTCCTCCCATCATCAGGATCAAGTTATGATTAGTCTGAACCAGTCTCGTGAATGCTATTTATTTTCACCAGGATTGGTACAGGGGATGGCATGCCAACTACTTCTGGCCACTCATGCATTATAAGAGAAGCCAACTGTTTCCTTGTGGGAGACATTCTGCTTCCTGATAAAAGATAGAGCCAGCCTGAGAAGAAAAAGCTATTTTACTACCAACACCTCACCTAACCCCTGATTTCTGTGTGAATATAGTTAGTTGTGTGATGTCTGTGATAGCAGCTGCCAAATTGTAGCTAAACAGGGAAGGCTAAGAGAAATGCAGAAATGTCACCTCGGTGGTCTGATAACTGCAGAGCCCCTGAGCAGACCTGGAAGTCACCTGTCCCAGAGCTCTTGGTAGGTAAGTTGTAACAAATATCCTTATGGGTAGTCGGAGGTACCTTTATTTTCAGTCAACACATCTTAAGTGATAAGAACTGTGTATGTTGACATTTTGTCAAACATCATACCAACTGCATGGTTTATAAAGGAATTGCCAGCTAAACTTAGTTTCAGGAGTCCTATGGCTCATAAATAATTATGAGGAAAGTACCAGATTTAGAGAATATCCAATGCCCACATTTCTGTGCCTCAGATTAAGTGAATTTTAGGAGCTGTGGCAGAGCAATGGATTTGTAATGGCATCAGGAGAATGGAGGAGAGAGGCAGGCCCATTTGATGAGTGGTTATAATGCATGATTCTCTTCTGGGGTGGAGACCATGGCCAAATCCAGTGAGCAAGGGAACAAGGGAATTGAGAGGAGGTTGGGGAGGAAATTAGTAGATGTTCATGAAGAATTAGGATCTTAAATACATCACATAGTGATGGCAGATTTTTAAGCAGGGAAGTAACATATGTGCTATGAGAAAAGAGAATTTGCTTCTTGAGGGATTGAAAAAGGCAACTTCTACTGTTTTATTTCATACTAATTGGTATTTTATGTAATTAGGTGACTCTTTTGGAGGGGTCTCCAAGACCATCCATATGTTCAGTGATTTGCTAGAAAAAACTCAATTCAGCATGGAGTTATAATTACATCAACACAGCACACAGACACAGCTGAATCTGTAAGGGAAAAGAATACAGGAGTTGTCTGGTTACGTACACATTCACTTTCCCATGCTCCCTCTTTCCTATAAGTGTTCACACAGAGCACATTCTCCTTCTAGCCTCTAGTAGCAAAAATCTAGCAGTGTGTGTGTGTGTGTGTGTGCGCGCACGCGCGTGTGTGTGTATATATACATATATATGATGTTTCTGCCCAGGGAAGCCCAGCTGAAGCAGGTCACATATGTTAAATTCTTTGCTAGGAACTAGCAAAATTCCAGACTTCCAGTAAATGTTAACAATAAATCATGTTGTATGTACAGGCATAAGAAAACAACCTTATCAGTTAGGGAAAGTTCCAGAAGCCTAGCCAAGAGTTAGCCAAGAGCCAACCTTGAAAGCAACCTCTTCTAGAGATAGCGGTTCTGGGCTTGCTGTGTTAACTGTTTTCTGCGCAGCAGATTACCATGTAAATAATAAAACTATCCAGGGTGATTCTTACATGTTACATATTTAGTTGGTCAAAATATTTCAAGTTTATTTTGTAATGATTTCAGGTAGATGCTGTATGTGACTTTTAACTGAACTATGACTTGTATAATCAATAAGACAAAACATTGACAAAACTTTAGTATCTCTATCAGAAACTAGAGAAGCACTAAAAAGCTAGAATAATAGAATAATATATTTATATAATATATTTAATAATATATTAACTTTAGGGAGTAATATTCATTTTGCTATTTTTTAAACATTATTTTAGCTGACATCAGTGTGAAGATGGTCATGACATTCGCCCAAGACATTGTGTTTAAGAAGCTGATGAAAAATAAAACACTAACAGGAAAGGGGCATGAAATTGTCAGAACTTGAGCGGAAGTATTTGAGAGAAATGGAGGTAGTGATATGATGAAAGCCAGTAATGTACATTTGAACTTTGGATTTCTTTTTAAAGCCAAGCTGGTTATCTTAATACTATAAAGTGGTGGTGTAAGGAATCCTCATGTTTAAGTTGGAAAGGGAACTACTGTCTCCTTTATGCTTTTTTGGGGGGCGAGTTGCTCAGTTTGCAAAAATAATAAATGCACCTAACAAGCAGAGCATAGATTTTACTAGGTACTTACAAAATCGAATTAGTATAATCACTTTCCAGATGGTACATCCTTCTATCATGTCTAGCCAAGGCCTGAAGTTTTTGGACCATGGATACTTAAAAGAAAAATTATTTTTCTCCCTATTCAGTGGAAGAAAAAACTACTACTTCTAGGTATCAAGTATGAGAATTATGGTATAAATGATAAACTCAGATTCCCGGGTTGAGTTTGAAATTGGGCACTGTAGTAGCATGAATTAAAACCATATCATTTCTTAAAGATTTTTTATTTTATTTATTTGAGAGAGAGAGAATGAGAGAGAGAGAGCATGATAGAGGGAAGGGTCAGTGGGAGGAGCAGACTCCCCGCCAAGCAGGGAGCCTGATATGGGCCTTGATCCCGGGACTCCAGGATCATGACCTAAACCAAAGGCAGACACATTTTTTTTTTCTTAAAGATTTTATTTATTTATTCATGAGAGACAGAGAGAGAGAGAGAGAGAAGCAGAAGGAGAAGCAGGCTCCCAAGGAGCAGGGAGCCCAATGCGGGACTCGATCCCAGGACCCTGGGATCATGACCCGAGCCAAAGGCAAATGCTTAACCATCTGAGCCCCTCAGGTGCCCCGAAGGCAGTCACTTAACTGACTGAGCCACCCAGGTGCCCCTAAACCCATAACATTTCTTAATGTATCTTTATTCACTAAATCTCAGAAAGAGTCTAGAATAGCTCCTAGTTCTCCAATTGAAATATTCAGCCTAAGCTCTAATTGCGATCCTTGAATATATAACACAAGTTAAGAAGACACCATCATTCACTGGGTAGTTACTCATGAAGCCACAAATAGTCAAGCACAGTTTTGCTGTCACTT
Source organism: Zalophus californianus (assembly GCF_009762305.2). Lineage (NCBI taxonomy): Eukaryota > Metazoa > Chordata > Mammalia > Carnivora > Otariidae > Zalophus > Zalophus californianus. The sequence goes on from NC_045597.1 coordinate 184,507,841, forward strand.
CGTGTTTATCTGCAGCTTATTCAATATCATGATCAGGGAAAAAAAATACAATTATCTCAGTTTATCTTCTGAAATATGGTTCACAACTACAGATTTTCATAAACGATAAAAGTAGCTCTCATGAAGTGGCTCTCTCCATTGTCATTACAGGATGCCGCGCAAAGGCCCGAGAGAGCAGCTCCAGAGTGAGCTGTGTGTAGGAGTGTATACATTGTATATACATTCAAGAGTGAATGAGTGTATACAATGCACCAAGGGCTTTTGTAGATGTTTTTGTATAGTAGCCTACCTCATCCTTACCAGGACTCTAGGAAACAATATACACCCTTATTTTATTTTTGTGAGAAGTTAGAACTAGTCTGGTTGAAATAAAAAGCCCAAGTTCATATGGTTTTAAGTGGAAGAGCTGGGACCGACTCATAATCTTGGTCCATAGTCCAAGCTTTTGTTAACTACAGTGACTGAGTGCAGAGACCTGCCATTTATATGAATGAAACAGAATTTGTATTCAATAAAACATGAATATGAAGATTAAAAATTAATCTTTGGAATAAGACAGGAAAAAGGACATTTTTAAATCTCACTCTTAGAAAATTTGTCATGTTGGAAGCCTTGTAGTATTCTAAGCTATCTTTCTAATCACTGTCACATTTTCTCTCCTTTGCTACACCATTATCCACTTCATACATGAGACAACTCATAGTCCAGCACTGTTTAACTATCGTTTCATACTTACCTAGAGCACATTCAACAATGTTATGGAATAAATGAATCATGTTCTTGTTTTACTTCATTCAGAGCTATGTTATGAACTATGGATTCCCTTCCCTGCTGCCACATTTTATTTATTTATTTTTTTATGTAAACTCCATGCCCAGCATGGAGCCCAACATGGGGCTTAAACTCAAGACCCTGAGATCAAGACCTGAACTGAGATCAAGAGTCAGATGCTTAACCCACTGAACCACCTAGGCACCCCTGTCAAGTTTTATTTTCAACTGAATGAATATCCTTGGCACAGAAACACACAGTGGTCTCTCTGATATTAAAATGCTCTTAATAACTGTGGCCACCAGCAGAAAGAGGTGGGAACGAGAACATGAGGAACTGAATTCAGCTTCCTAGGACTACAGACTTCAGCATGCCTGTTAATCACCTCCATCCTACTTAAAAATAAGCAATGGTTTTGAGCCTCGTGGTAGATCTAGAAATTGGCATTTTTTGATTAGCAATGATCAAGTCTGATGTAGATGAGAAATGTTGCCCTAGGGCAAGGAGCTACCAGAAGTTAGAGAAGCTTTTTTTTTTCTTTTTCTGGCTCCAAAGATCTTTTACTGAGACCTATTTAAAGCATTTTAGTCCTTAATTCAAAGAAACTTCAGTTCAGCTGAATGGCTGATGGCTGATCTAGGTAAAGGCTTCACAGTGACAAAAATATGCCCCACCTACAAAGACCTCAAAATAAGTTCCTAATGGGAGTGTGAATGTACTCAGGGTCTCTGTCCCATCTTCTTCAGGGTTTAGTTGAGCTCTTCAAATTTGTGAATCTGCTGGATAAAGAAATCCCCATAGCACTTGGTGACCTTGGTGTCTGTGATGTGGATCATGTCCTTATCAATGTAGAAGTCAACCTCAGAGGCGAGCTGAAATTCTCCATCGAGGGCAGAGATGCCACTGGTCCACACCAGGTTCTTCATCTTGTGCTTGAAGACAAGGAGCTGGATCCGGAACTCCTGCTCTGTGACGTCCAGGAAGCCAGTCAGCTTGGCCACAGGCATGGTGGTGTAGAGCTTGAGGAAGCTGCGGATGGTGGAAAGCTGGGCCTGCGGTTGCACTTCATCAGAAAACACCTTCAGCTGCTGCAGGACTCGTACCACAGGAAAACACCTTGTGGTAGTTGGGGTGCACGTTGTCGTAGTTGGGGACCATAGGCAACAGGAATTTGGGGCACGAGCAGCTGAAAAGTTCCTCATAGCCCTGTGGGTCACCCTTCTGCATGCAGAGCATCTTGTCCCCGTATTTCTCCTGCAGCTGCAGGTGAATGCTTTCATTGATTCGCATGTGGTACATGGTGAGGGCGATGGCCAGCAGTGCGTACATCTGCTCATTCTGCTTGTTAATCATCTCATACTTGTAGGTGGTCCTCTGGAACATGCTCTTGGTCCTCTGGATGTAGAGGAGGATGCTGGCAAAGACTCAATGGCATCCTGGTAGCGATGCATCATCAAATATGCAAAACCGACGTAGTAGTATGTGGTGACCTGGCACTCAGGCACCCGAGAATACATGCTTTTCTTATTCAGTTTGATATTTTCCAGCACCTTGATGGCCTGGTAGTAATCCACCAATAGGGAGTGCAGACGCAGAAGCCCCACCAGGCTGAAATACCCAAGCATCTTGTAAAGGGAGTGCCATCCATACTCGCCAACCACACTCTTGGGATCACCTCCACTTGTATACACCTCCAGCTGCCGGTTAATGTTGGACTTGTCTGCCAGGGAGTGAAGGACATTGAGGACACTGTGAACATTCCAGATTTGGGGACTGGAGCAAAGGAAGTCGATCTCCTCCTCTGACTTCTTGGCAGTCTTGCAGCAGTACTGACTGAATGACTGAAACTGATAGACGAACTCGTCAATGATATCCCAGAGCCACTGGTTGGGTAGTTCAAGGGGAGCAGGACCATCAGCATTAAGAATGTAGTTGAAGAGATTGCAGTAGTTGTAGTAGGATTCAAACCTCTGCTCCAAGGAAGGCCCTCCACTGACTTCGGCATATATGTGCCTGTAGTATAATTCTTTGTACAAAATTAGGAAGACGGCATCATTGCCAGCCTGTGGAGCAATGGCTTCCGCCTCAGGCCAAGGTGTATTCTTGAAGAATCTTTCAGTCAACTTGGTCCAGCTGTTCTCATAGATGTCCTGGATCTCATATACCTTCTGATCAATGACATCGCTGGATACACGACTGGCCTGCAGCTCATACACCTTCTGGTCAATCAAATCTAAGATGGTTTTGTGGAAATATTGGATGAAGTTTTTGATCACTTTGGGGATCACCTGATAGGTCTGCTGTTCAAACTGACGTTCATAAGTCAGATCCTGCTCTGGATCTCCTGTGTGCATATCGTAGTCGCCTGGGTATGCATAGGGATCATAAGCAGCCTCGGACACGTAATCATCAGCCAGATAAGACACGGCTGCATGGCTCATGAACACTGCCAGAGAGCTGTTTTTGTTTTGTTTTAAGTCATCTCTACACCCAACATGGGGCTTGAACTTACAACCCCAAGATCAAGAGTTGCATGCTCTATCAACTGAGCGAGCTGGGCACCTCTTGTTTTGTTTTGTTTACATAGATCAAAAAAAACCCTGAGAATCCCACTGAATCACTGATGTATGAAGAGAGATAACACTTTGAGAAAGGATTATGGGAGTCCTGATATGCATAAAATCACTTCTTTAAGAACTAAGTTTCATTTGATTTGCTAGAGTTGTATCCCTCCAGCCCAATATGGAGACCATCTGGATATGGGATGAGATGAGCCATTAGGTGAGGGCAATGTTTCAGGGACTTACGAAAATCTTTGTGGAAGAAAGCAAAGTTGCTAATAACTGAAGGGAAGACATTTATTAGGCAGCTTTAGTGTACTACCAGTGAAATGCACTGTGGGAGAATATAGGGTCAGTTTGGTAGCTGAAATCACTTTATTCTACATGATTCCATAGAAATTTAGTCTAAACTCTATCCTCAAGTGGATGAATAGTATTGAGTTTGGCTAACAGGGCTTTTCTTCTATTACTTATTTTATAGGTACTCAAAATACATATTCATGTTTTCAGGTAACAATGTGGTATCTAATCTCAAAAGAACTTTCTCTTTAAAGGAAAAATATTCTCTATAGAAATGTGAGATGGAATCCCCATCAGCCTTTAAAGGTAGAAGTTTTATGGGCTATTTAAAAATATGTATCATTTTGGGTCCTAGTTAATAAGAACCCTTTGGATAAAGACTAGCTTTTCTCATGGCTGATCTTTGAAATAAAAATGTGATAATGCTGCTTTCACAAGTTCAGTTGCATTTTTATCTCATCTGAAATCTTTCAGGTTTCCCTATACTTTGAAGCACTGATTGACAGGGCACTCATTGCGTGTTAAGAATGTTACCAACTTTGTTAAGTTGCTGACAGAGAATACATGTGTCAAAGTCTGATGCCAGACTATAAAAATATCATCTTCAGTAAAAATTTTCTTCAAGACCTTCCATCCTCATGTTTGTATCTTGCTGTTATCCAGGTTAAAAAAAAAAAAAAAGACCCACAAAACAAATATCACAATACCCAATAAAAGTATGACCAGTCTTGGGGCACCTGGGAGGCTCAGTCGTTAAGCGTGTGCCTTCGGCTCAGGTCATGATCCCAGGGTCCTGGGATTGAGCCCCACATTGAGCCTGCATCGGGCTCCCTGATCAGTGGGAAGCCTGCTTCTCCCTCTCCCACTCCCTCTGCTTGTGCTCTCTCTCTCTCTCTCACTGTGTCTCTCTCTGTCAAATAAATAAATAAAAAATCTTAAAAAAAATAAAAAAAGTATGACCAGTCTCTCTTCTAGGTGTACTTACATGACGTCTTGTCTTAGAATGGTTGGTGTGTTAATCTTTAAAGATGAATACTTGCATTTGATTTTTTTCTTATTGATAACTTTTGGTAGCTCCAAATTCACACAAATTTTCTATGGAGAAAAGAACCTGGCTACAAAGGACTACTCGGGCAAATACATAGGTGTGCATCTAATAAAACATGTATAGGATTTGAATCTTGAAAACTATAAAATCATGATGAAAGAAATCAAATATCTAAATAATGAAAATACTATGTTCACATATTGGAATACTCAACATGGTAAAGATTTTAATTCTCTCCAAATTGATATACAGGTTTAATACAATTCCTATCAATATTGCAAAAGTTGATAAGGTTGTGAAGGAACTGGATCACTCATCTATTGCTAGTAGAAATGTAATATGGCACTGCCTCTTTAGGAAGCAGTTTGGCAAGTCTTTTTTTGAAGATTTTATTTATTTATTTGACAGAGAGAGAGCAGGAGAAGCAGCAGAGGGGGAGGGAGAACAGACCCCCTGCTGATCAGGGAGCCCAATGCAGGACTTGATCCCAGGACCCTGGTATCATGACCTGAGCTGAAGGCAGTTGATTAACCAACTGAGCCACCTAGGTGCCCCCTCCAGTCTAATTTTTTAACCTAAAAATGTGTAACTCTGTAGGGAAGCCTCATTAATAAGAATCTTCAATATCATATCAAATATTGCCATTGGCTTTTCCTTTTTAAATCTTTTTTTTTTTTTTAAATAGTGGATCTAGGAAAATCTCTTTTGCCTTTAATGCTTCTCTGGAATAAAGCATTAAAGATGCATGAAAAGTGGTAGTGATGGCAAGGCATGAATCTAGGACAGAGAAATAGAAGAGAAATGACTGAGATTTTAGGAGAATAATATGTAACAAAATAATTGTAGGAAAGCTTTTATAGGTATTTTAAAAAGATAACAATATGGATACTAAGAGAAGAGAAAATTTTTTAAATTTAAGTATGAGAATAGAATATAATTTAATAAAATCTCATCAGTGAAACATGAAAAAGACAAAACAAAGTATTAGCCTAACAGGGTCAGACTATGACAAAAAATGCCATGAGGGCCAAACATTACACCTTCTCTGCTATTCTGCCTTCTAAGTCTTTATTCCCAGATGCCTTTAGAGAACCTCTGGGTCATACCTTGTTTTTCCTGATGTCCTCTTCTTAAATCACATCCTACCTTATCTACGTTGTATTCATGAGACCCAGATGAAGAATAAGAATAAGCACAGTTTTTTTTTTTTCCCTGAGCATTTTGTACTAAAGTGCTGTGTGGAACCCTAAGAGACAAAATTTAGACATTTTCCATGAAATACCTCTGCGGGAATATTCTAGGAAACAGATTACAGGAACAACAGTGATAAGAGATAATCTAATTTTATAACTGAAAATGAGGATTTTTTCCCCTATTCTGATGTCCTATATCAGATAGTTTCTATACAATTCATTTGGTCGATATCATATGCTTCCTGAGAAATGTTATATTTCAGAACTAGCAAGAACTTTTCAAAACATAGTCTCACTTCCTTTAAAGCGGAGCAAGCTGGGTTGAGGTATAGTTAGGTAACATGTCTAATTTCACACCATCCCTGGTTCCCCTTGAAGGCCAGCTCTGATTCATGGGTGGAGACTGCCTGGAACACTCTATTGAGATGAACTATGGAGCCCAGTGAGAAATGGTGCCATGGTCTATGAGCAATACCCTCCATGACCAGCCAAGGCTGAGTGGCAATCCACAAATCCTCTTCTTGGCCAGCCCTGGAGTATGACAGTCACAACATGGGGCTCTCACTCCTTAGAGGTCAAGACTCTGTTGGAGCTCTTCTATCTAACACAGTACCTGATGGAGAATGTCAAAAGGCAATTATTACTTGAATGGAGTCTCCATAACTATGCTGTATTTTTTCATAGTACTTAACCACATTCTCACAGAGCATAGTATTTACCTACTATGTGTATTTTCTGTATCCTTACACTAGCATGTAAATTTCACAAAAGCAGGAATATCTTCCTTCTTGCTTTCTTCACTGATACAATCATAGTGCTTAGAAAAGTGCTTTGTTCATAGCAAGGATCCAATGCACATTTAGTGCATTAATGCATTAATTAATTTAACTGGTGTTTTTTCCACTACCTTATATAGCGACTCTTTTTCAGGAAATCAAACTGGGGGGAGAGGAGAGAAAGTCCCATTCAACCATAAAACAAAATCTGTATCAATTATTTCTTACCTTCCACACAGTTGCACACAGCCCTTGAACAGTGACATCCATTGTCCTCTTTGTACTTTGCTAAACACGTTTTTGAGTTTTTCAAATACCCCCATAATAAGACAGCCATGACCTAAACGTGATGCTCCTCCAAATTTTTCTCATGGGAGTACCCTTCCACTTTTACCCTAAATACAAAACTTAAAGACAGAAATACCATTAAATGACTGTGCCCATCTTCTTGACCACCTTGTTTGTTTCTGTTTAAGAAGAAACCACCCAGGCAGACAAATTCTAATGTTAATCTTCACCAGCTTATTTCAGATCCCAAGTAGAGTGTCATGGTGGACAGGTTAGGAATAGAGGCATCTCGGACAGAAATAGCTTAAGGAAGCCAGAAAGAAGGAAAACTTTAGGGAAGTGTCATCTCCTTTGAGGTATATTCACTGCCTGAGCTGCAAATAAAAGCCTGTAAAGTGAATCTTAAGCCTGCATATAAGTGTATCTCCACTCTTTAATCTCTCCAGGGAAGTTGGTCCTGCTACCTTACAAGATAAATTTCCCAAGTGTTTAATACACTAATTCATTTCCAAATGACTTCTGAATTACCAAACATTGAAAATTTTGAGGCTTGAGCCCTTGGCCTTGGTACTTCAGAGGCACCAACTATAAGGTTTACAATGCTTTGCAGAGTTCTATTTATAAAGGATTTTTATACCAATGTAAGCATTTCTACCCATAAGGCAACGTGTGCTGCTGACCAGAATGACAGAGTATTGAGAGGTAGAATGAGTGGCGTTTCCCTTCACAATTGCTAACATCAATGATGCACCTCCCCCCACCGCCCGCCCGGCCCATGCCAGCACTCTTACCACTGCTGGCCCTGCAACCAGCAGAGAACTTTGTGATGCTGGGCACCCCTCACTTTAGTTGGATCTGAGCCTGGCTTTTGCCAAAACGTGCCATCTATGCTAACCTCCCGGAAGGTCTTGTTAAAATAAAGACTCTAGCAAACAGCACTCGAGTCTCAAGCTCTTCCTAGCCTTTTGAGGTGTTGAGAATTTGGTCCAGGGGTCCATTGCACCAAAATTATCTGAGGCCCTTGTGGAACACATTGCCAGGCACAGCTGCAGGAGTACTGAGGCAGTATCTCTGGCGGTGGGGCAGGTAAGGAGGAATGTTTCATGTGACCTGTACCAAAATCCTAAGAAATAACTGGAGAAAGAAGAATTTGGCTTAACAATGAGGGACAGGATTCAGATGCTGCCTTTTTTTTTTTCCCCCCTGTTTCTTTCATCCACACAAACATGAAAAGCCCTGCCACGCTTTCTGACATTTGTCTGATCTCACTTCTGGTACAAAGAACTAACTTCCTCTGTGAGTCTGTTTACACCGATGAGCTGCCCAGAAGTTCCTGTAGAAATATTCTGTAAAAAAGTCGTGTTAAAATTGTCCCGTTTTTCTCACTTAAGAATCCTTTGAGATCTCAAGCTATTTGTAAAGATGTAAATTCAGCGGCTTGTGATACGTTCTCCTCCCTCTTTTTTTGTGTGTATTCATGCTGAAAAATAAATCTCAGTATTTTATACTAATGAATAATTCATATACAGTGAAAAAATGCAGAAAGGAAGGGGTGTGCTGCTATTTCCATAAGAAATAAGCCCCTAAGCTTCTGACTTGGAAGTCTCACAATATCAGCATCTGGATATTTATGCTTGTAACTACAACAGGGAAGATTACCTGCTTGTGTACTAAATCTGTCAAATTCAGAATGAAGTGAGGTCTATGTTTTTCAATTAAATTTGGCTGTTGAACTTAGGATTTGTCTTTGGCTAGGGAAAGAGAGATTTCGGCAGTTAGTAACTGCCACCTGTTTTTGGAAGGTGAAGTCATGGCACTGAAACAGAGGATAAGCTGCCTTTAACCACCTTTTTGAGGCCATTTCAGTCTCGGTTCAACACAGAAAGGAAGACTCTTCTACAGAAGTAAAATAAATATTATCAACAGGTCTGAGAGAAACTGTGAGCCAGACAAAGCAACACTAGGCTGTGGGGTTGTCAGAGGCTCTTTCCAGAAGCTGTTTGTCCCGTGTGGGAAACCATTACCTCCTTGCCAGGCGCCCAGTATGGAGTGCTTCCTTAACTGCCTTAACTGCCTTTGAAAAGAGGGGATGGGAGAGAGAGATGGACGGAGTATCATTTATTCATACCTTTAATCCAATTCCAGTTCAACATTTGGATTTTTTTTTCCCTCCGAAGATCACTTGGATGTACTCAAGTTGAATTATGAAAACGAAGAAAAGAAAAAGCAAAAGGATTTAGTAACCATGCAGCGGGAAGCTAGGATAGGAAGTAAAATTTTGGTTGGGAGACTCTTCCTCCAGGGCATCCTTCGAAGGTTTTTAACTGTATTTGTGCCTTTTGCGTTCAAAGTGTTCAAATCCACAATTAAAAGAATATAGGCTAACTATCCAGGAAGATTGGCCATGGGAACAGAGATGGTTCATGCGAGATGATTCACATGGCAGCGAGTTTCTCGGTGACTCCTTTCCATATGATTTCAGAAGCCAGCATTATGAGGTGGTATAACACAGATTCCCTATAAACATTCCATTAGAGTTTTAAAAGGCAAATCCTGATGAAGGCTCTGTTTTTCCTTGGAAAAAGCATGTTTATTCTTTATTAAAATGGGCTGATGGCCTAATGATTTCCGAGCTTGGTGTTTCAAGTACAGTTTTCTTGCCCTTTCTCCTGGCAAATGTAACAGTGTTGACAGGCATGATGGTGTGCACCATCATTGCTGGCAGGCTGAATGCAAGGTTGTCAGAACTCCTGGCCCACCTTTTTCCACTGGCAAGCCTGTACTTTAATCATGCAGATTTAAATACAGAGTAAGCAAGAGAATGAAGATAATCGTCAAGATGGGTGAGCAGTTGCCCCTCCTTTCAGGGGCCCAGTATCTCCATACTTGGCCAGCATGCCTTGCCCAGGGCTGTCAGTCACAAATTCAGAAGAAATGAACACAAGTTTTCTTTATTGTTTTTTTTTCCACTTCAGTATTATAATTAGTTATGTAACTATTCTATAACAAGGAGCTGGGTATTCTATAGGGCATTGTTAGTCTTATTTGTGTATTTCTTTCCTCAACATCAGGCAAATATGGTTGATTTCACAATAACCATGTTTAAATCTGCATAAATTAGATGTTATGAGAACACAGTTTTCAACTCACCATCAGGTACCTTCACATTTCCTAGCCTTATGTATTTATGTAACTGCTCAAAGACAAAGATTTTTTTTTTAACCAGGGAGATTACTAAAATGATTATAATCATCAGCTATAGGTTAATTATGAGTAAAAGATTTCCTCGAAGCATATTAATTATTCTAACAGTGCTTTCACTTGAAGGTGTCAGGTTTTATTTAACAGAATTTTTATTAAGTATGTATAGTAGCACCCTGTTTGTATAGTCTTGAAACACATCACTTCTGTGTGTTTTCTCATCTGTAAAACAAGATTAAGATAGATAATCTCTAATTCACTTTTTTTTTTTAAGATTTCATTTATTTATTTGTCAGAGAGAGAGAGGCAGGCAGAGGGAGAAGCAGGCTTCCCGCTGAGCAGGGAGCCTGATGGGACTTGCTTCCAGGATCCTGGGATCATGACCTGAGCTGAAGGCAGTAACCCACTGAGCCACCCAGGTGCCCTCTAATTCACTTTCAAATCTCATTCTCTTATTATATGAATGAATACAAACCAGGATCTCTGTATTTTTTCTCAACAAATATTTACCAACCCTATTTGTGCCTGGCATTTATATAATAAGTAGTGAAGTGTTTACATGTAATATTTAGTCTTGACAACAATTCTGTGAAGTGGGTATTTTACCCCAGTATTATCAAGGAGGAAATTGTCAACATGCCACAGCTCATAATTGGCCAAAGTGGGACTCAAACCCAAGTGTGTGTGCGTGTGCGTGTGCGTGTGTGTGTGCGTGTGCATGTGTGTGTAAAATTTTGAGACCACTTACCTGTATGTATCTTTCTATCGAGTGTATGAGCATAATGGCCTCTTGGACTTTGTGATAGATATAAAGAAATAAAATACAAAGTCCCTATTCTCAGGGAATTTGTATCCTAGTTAAAGAGACAAGACATGCCTAATAGTAAGTAACATTAAAATTGATAATGCCAGCTGTTCCAAAAGGCTGAGAACAAGCATCAGATGGTTGGGAGAGACAATAAATGTCATGGGTTCCTGTGGGTGGAAAGAATTGGCGGGGGGGGAGTGTTTCAGGAGACCCAGTCAAAGTTAAGAAATACTGCGTCAGGACTTCTAGGCTCCTCAGAAAGGAACCGAGAGGGGGGTCTCAGTTTTCTCAATGGCAAGGATTACGCCTTTGCTTTTCTGCGATATTTTCCCAACCTGGAGGGAAAATGATGATTCTACAACAAAAAAGGCTGTTGTTCATTGGCCGTGTCATTTTTTTTCTTTCTTTTTAAAAAGATTATTTATTTGAGAGAGAGAGAGAGCAGGGGAGGGGCAGAGGGAGAGAATCTTCAAGCAGATTCAGGGCTGAGTGTGAAGCCCCATGCTGGGCTTGATCTCAAGACCCTGAGATCATGACCTGAACCGAAATCAAGAGGCAGCCGCTTAACCTACTGAGCCACACAGGGGTCCCAACTGTGTCATTTCTTTTAAAGAAGAGAATGCATACCTTTCCTCAGTACTCTGAGAATGCCATAAAGGATTTCATGTTGAAGGTGCTATTGCGGTGCTGGACCTGCACTGCAATGGATGAAGGTGGCTCAGTTCTGCGCAAAACTGCGGGGCACAGAGGTGAGAAGCCAGGCAGTCGCCCCATAAAATCCACAGCTTCACATATATGTATATACGTTGTGGCATCTAAATCAAATATATAGCAGTGCTTACTTGAGAGGGTTGGCATTAATTCAGATGCTTCATTATTAAGGCATTGTTCAAATTATTGTTTAAATTATTAAAATAAATGTGTTACTTTTCTAATTCCAATAACTGACATTTAAAAAATGTTTCACTGCATACTATTGAATCTACTGAACTTTACATGTCTGAATGAACATGAATATGGATCAAAGGAGTTCAGCATTTATCCTACTTTAGAAAATTCTAGGTCTTATAAAAATAATGAGAAGAAAATTGTATAGAAGATACTTATGGCTGGCCAGCTTAGCTGGTTAGAGAATAGAGTTACTGCTGGCCAAGGCATCAGCTTAATTCCTTAGCGGCCATTTAGTTAAGAGCAGATCCACGGCCTCAAGCAGCCTGCCCAGACAAGCCACAAATAGTCTCTTGACAAAAACATATCGTTCTTAATTGGAATCAAGTGACAAAGTGTGGATGGTTCAGTGACATTCAAATCAACTGTGAAGGAGGGAGCTCCCTGCACTTTAGGGATGGGAGTGAGTAACTTTACACATGAAGAGAAACCATGTCTTCCTATGCCACAGTTTGTCTTTGAAATATTTCTCAATTTACTTTCATAAATTATTTTGCCAAGCCTTTACTGCCAAAAGTATTAGAGAAGTCCTTGACCAACTTAATCTTCACAGAATGGATCTCATAGGTAGGTGGATTTCCAGGCTCTTGTTGCTCAATCCATTCCCAAACAATCAGACGCAGGGAGATGCTGCTTTGGCTGCAGTTAAATGGCATTTTTTTAAAAAGATTTTATTTATTTATCTGAGAGAGACAGAGAGCAAGAGAGAGAGCATGAGCAGGGTGAGGGGCAGAGACAGAGGGAGAAGCAGACTCCCTGCTGAACAAGGAGCCTGACGTGGGGCTCGATCCCAGGACTCCTGGATCATGACCTGAACCAAAGGCAGGCTCTTAACTGACTGAGCCACCCAGGCACCCCTTAAATGGTGTATTTACTGAATTATGGAAGTCACTAGAAAACATATTTCATCAGAGAATAGAAAATTCTCTTTTGTAAAGATGTAGTTTCCCTACATTGGCAAAGAAATTCAAGCCATCCCAATTAAATTGACTATAGGGGCTTGTTTGCTTTGTGGAATTTCAGGAAATAGCATTGAAGGTAGAAGTTTTTTGTAAAAAGAATCATTCAATAATGTCCAGGGTTGCTCTGAAAATAAGGAGTCATAGGCACAGGGCCCTGGTTCAATGAAATATTAAAGTACATTAAAGTTTTACATTAATGAAGACACTTGGAAAGAAGAAGCAGAAACAAATCAATGAAGCTAAAGAGAGACTTCTCACCATTATATGAATATATGAAAATTTCATAAAGACTAATATTTTAAATATTTGGTGAAACATGAATTTAATCAATTATTAATACTGGTATAACTGCCATTTATAAAAATAAGAAAAAAATTCTTATTGCATTTGATGCATTAAAAGAAATTCCAGGTGATCAAAACTCAAATATTAAAAAAATATATCTAATATGCATTGGAAGAAATCAGTGGGAATGTTTCTTTTAAAAGGTTTTCTTGGGGCGCCTGGGTGGTACATTTTGTTAAGTGTCCGACTCTTGGTTTTGGTTCAGGTCATGATCCCAGGATTGTGGGATTGAGCCCCAAGTTGGGCTCTGTGCTCAGCATGTAGTCTGCCTGAGATTCTCTCTCTCCTTCTCCCTCTGCCCCTCCCCCCTCAAATAAATAAATAAATAAATAAATAAATAAATAAATCTCTTAAAAATTTTTCTTGAAATAAATCCAATACATATTATAAATAAATCAAATTTATTTCTAAAAATATTTCTTAAATACAAAACACTACCATAGGGTTTATTCATTTATATATGATTTAATAGGTTGAGAACTGCATAGATGCCTTGGTGTTTTCTCCATCATCTATTTGTTGTGTCTAATGTTTCCCAGGTGAGAAACACACACCTACCTACTCCAGTTACTCTTAATTTTGTTGATCCTAGTAATTTTTTTTACCATAGATCTTCAAATAATAAAAGCTAATACTTTACTTAGTTTTAAAATAAGTAAATAAATACCAAGGGATAAAAGCCTGAACCCTGAGTGGAGCGGTTTTATTTTGGAGCCTGGGACGAGAGTCTAGACTCTGGGGTCGAAGTTCAGGGCAGGAGAGATGAGGTAGGTGTTTCAAGGTCAGAAGGCCATGGAATTCTTGTATTAAGAAAGCAGAGCTGCTGGGCACTACTGATGGCCACCATAGGGCCTGTGGTCAGAAAGCCTGGAGATGCTCTGCTGGGGCCATGGGGAGCAACCTGAGGTTATAGGTCCTAGAAGCCTCTGCTGTGTTTATATCAAGTCCCAGTAAAGGTTGTGGGCCCAGTCAGGTCTGCACTGGCGGCAAGGTTCGTCAGAACTTATCATGTGGTGGGCACTGCTCTGAGAGCTTTACGTATAGATTAACTTTCATCAAACCAATGGAATAGTTCTGCTTATTTACCCTCATTTTTATAGGTGAAAAAAATTGAGGCACCGAAAGTTTCAGAAATGTGCCCAAGTTCCCAGTGCTGGTGGTGGACTGAAATAGTCTGGATGCAGACTCTGAGTTCATATTTACTATGCTGCCTACAAACCAGACCAATAAATGAGTTTTTAACATGAATAGGGCTACTCTTTTTTCTGTAGATCGGAAGAGAAAGAGGAAAGTATTTTTTTTTTTTTAAGGAAAGAAAGCAAGTTTATTGACACTTGAGTGGGAGATTTTTCTCTCCTTCCCCTTCCCTTCCCCATTCCACTCATCTGCTTCCATTTTGTCCTAGATGTGTTGTCTGAGGAAAACCACAAGAGGTGGTGTTTTTAAATGATAACCTGTTAGGACCACAGAGGTAGAACTCTCTGGCTATAGTTTTAATTATTATTGCTTCAGAGATCCTTGTGAACAATTTGGTCCGCATCATAGCAAAATTAATGAAGAGAGCATGTGCGGTTGCCTGTTAGTGGACAGAGTAGTTTTGAATATACAGACAGAGCAGAGACCTGGTGACAGATGCAAATGCTCCAGGCAGCAATTGCTGTACACATTCCTCTATCCACAGCTCCATCTGTCAGCACAAGTGTGTTACTATTTTGGGACTCAATTGATCCACTTGGAGAATAATTTTCAGGCTTGTTCTTAAGGTTAAAATGAAATTTGTAACTCACCAAGACTTTTCCTGCCTGCCATTGAATTCCTTCTCTTTTTCACTAGAAGTAGGAATTATTGGGGTGAGAAGATAATTTTACATTTTGGGGGGGTTGGGTATGCTTGCAGGGGATGATAGAACACACACATTTGACACTAATACAAAGTAAAAGCAATTAAAAAGAAGAGTGAGGATATCATGCTTTCTGCAGGGAACATACTGATTTGAAAATACAGTCTGATAATAATCCATGAATAGGAAAGCCCAGACTCAAACAGAAGTGTCCATTTCCACCACATCTATAATGCAGCTGTGAACCTAACACCTGAATTTAAAAGGAATATCCAAGAAGTGAATTCCTAGCCCAATGACATTTTTTTTTCTCCCTCACAGTTTAAAGCCCTAGAGATTAGATTGACCATGGTCTTTCATCAGTGAAAAGAGATGAAAAAAATAATATTTTACCTGTGCCCTATAAGAGAGAAATATATAAGTATACAGTGAAGTCTCAATCAAGATTCTTTTTTCTTAATTTTTTATTGTTATGTTAATCACCATACATCACATCATTAGTTTTTGATGTAGCGTTCCATGATTCATTGTTTGGGCGTAACACCCAGTGCTCCACGCAGAACGTGCCCTATTTAATACCCATCACCAGGCTAACCCATCCTCCCAACCCCCGCCCTTCTAGAAACGTCAGTTTGTTTTTCAGAGTCCATCATCTCTCATGGTTCGTCTCCCCCTCCGACTTACTCCCCTTCATTCTTCCCCTCCTGCTATCTTCTTCTTCTTCTATTTTTCTTAACATATATTGCATTATTTGTTTCAGAAGTACTGATCTGTGATTCAACAGTCTTGCACAATTCACAGCGCTCACCATAGCACATACCCTCCCCAATGTCTATCACCCAGCCACCCCATCCCTCCCACCCCCCACCACTCCGGCAACCCTCAGTGTGTTTCCTGAGGTTAAGAATTCCTCATATCAGCGAGGTCATATGATACATGTCTTTCTCTGATTGATTTATTTCGCTCAGCATAACACCCTCCAGTTCCATCCACGTTGTTGCAAATGGCAAAATCTCATTCTTTTTGATGGCTGTATAATATTCCATTGTGTATATATACAACTTCTTCTTTATCCAGTCATCTGTCGATGGACATCTTGGCTCTTTCCACAGTATGGCTATTGTGGACATTGCTGCTATAAACATTGGGGTGCACGTACCCCTTCGGATCCCTACATTTGTGTCTTTGGGGTAATTACCCAGTAGTGCAGTTGCTGGATCGTATGGTAGCTCTATTTTCAACTGTTTGAGGAACCTTCATACTGTTTTCCAGAGTGGCTGCACCAGCTTGCATTCCCACCAACAGTGTAGGAGGGTTCCCCTTTCTCCACATCCCCGCCAACATCTGTCGTTTCCTGACTTGTTAATTCTAGCCATTCTGACTGGTGTGAGGTGGTATCTCATCGAGGTTTTGATTTGGATTTCCCGGATGCCGAGCGATGTGGAGCACTTTTTCATGTGTCTGTTGGCCATTTGGATGTCTTCTCTGGAAAAATGTCTGTTCATGTCTTCTGCCCATTTCTTGATTGGATTATTTGTTCTTTGGGTGTTGAGTTTGATAAGTTCCTTATAGATTTTGGGTACTAGCCCTTTATCTGATATGTCATTTGCAAATATTTTCTCCCATTCTGTCAGTTGTCTTTTGGTTCTGTGGACTGTTTCTTTTGCCGTGCAAAAGCTTTTTATCTTGATGAAATCCCAATAGTTCAGTTTTGCCCTTGCTTCCCTTACCTTTGGCGATGTTTCTAGGAAGCAGTGGCTGTGGCTGAGGTCAAAGAGGTTGCTACCTGTGTTCTCCTTTAGGATTTTGATGGACTCCTGTCTCACATTTAGGTCTTTCAACCATTTGGAGTCTATTTTTGTGTGTGGTATAAGGAAATGGTCCAGTTTCATTCTTCTGCATGTGGCTGTCCAATTTTCCCAACACCATTTGTTGAAGAGACTGTCTTTTTGCCATTGGACATTCTTTCCTGCTTTGTCAAAGATGAGTTGACCATAGAGTTGAGGGTCCATTTCTGGGCTCTCGATTCTGTTCCATTGATCTATGTGTCTGGTTTTGTGCCAGTACCATACTGTCTTGATGATGACAGCTTTGTAATAGAGCTGGAAGTCCGGAATTATGATGCTGCCAGCTTTGCTTTTCTTTTTCAATATTCCTCTGGCTATTCGGGGTCTCTTCTGGTTCCATACAAATTTTAGGATTATTTGTTCCATTTCTTTGAAAAAAGTGGATGGTATTTTGATGGGGATTGCATTGAATGTGTAGATTGCTCTAGGTAGCATTGACATCTTCACAACGCTTGTTCTTCCAATCCATGAGCATGGAACGTTTTTCCATTTCTTTGTGTCTTCTTCAATTTCTTTCATGAGTATTTTATAGTTTTCTGAGTACAGATCCTTTGCCACTTTGGTTAAATTTATTCCTAGGTATCTTATGGTTTTGGGTGCAATTGTGAATGGGATCGACTCCTTGATTTGTCTCACTTCTGTCTTGTTGTTGGTGTAT
Organism: Zalophus californianus; assembly: GCF_009762305.2. Lineage (NCBI taxonomy): Eukaryota > Metazoa > Chordata > Mammalia > Carnivora > Otariidae > Zalophus > Zalophus californianus. The sequence goes on from NC_045597.1 coordinate 184,525,387, forward strand.
AGGAATGCCACTGATTTCTGTGCATTGATTTTATATCCTGCTTCTTGACTGAATTCCTGTATGAGTTCTAGCAGTTTTGGGGTGGAGTCTTTTGGGTTTTCCACATACACTATCATGTCATCTGCAAAGAGTGAGAGTTTGACTTCCTCCTTGCTGATTTGGATGCCTTTGATTTCTTTTTGTTGTCTGATTGCTGTGGCTAGGACTTCTAATACTATGTTGAATAGCAGTGGTGAGAGTGGACATCCCTGCCGCCTTCCTGACCTTAGGGGAAAAGCTCTGAGCTTTTCCCCATTGAGAAAGATATTCGCTGTAGGTTTTTCATAGATGGCTTTTATGATATCGAGGTAGGTACCCACTATCCCTATACTCTGAAGAGTTTTGATCAAGAAAGGATGCTGTACTTTGTCAAATGCTTTTTCTGCATCTATTGAGAGGATCCTATGACTCTTGTTCTTTCTTTTGTTAATGTATTGTATCACATTGATTGATTTGCGGATGTTGAACCAACCTTGCAGCCCAGGGATAAATCCCACGTGGTCATGGCAAATAATCCTTTTAATGTACTGTTGGATCCTATTGGCTAGTATTTTGGTGAGAATTTTTGCATCCATGTTCATCAAGGATATGGGTCTGTAATTCTCCTTTTTGATGGGGTCTTTGTCTGGTTTTGGGATCAAGGTAATGGTGGCACCATAAAATGAGTTTGGAAGTTTTCCTTCCATTTCTATTTTTTGGAACAATTTCAGGAGAATAGGTATTAATTCTTCTTTAAATGTTTGATAGAATTCCCCTGGGAAGCCGTCTGGCCCTGGGCTTTTGTTTGTTTGGGAGATTTTTGATGACTGCTTCAATTTCCTTAGTGGTTATAGGTCTGTTCAGCTTTTCTATTTCTTCCTGGTTCAATTTTGGTAGTTGATACATCTCTAGGAATGCACCCATTTCTTCAAGGTTATCTAATTTGCTGGCATAGAGTTGCTCATAATATGTTCTTATCATTGTTTGTATTTCTTTGGTGTTGGTTGTGATCTCTCCTCTTTCATTCATGATTTTGTTGATTTGGGTCATTTCTCTTTTCTTTTTGATAAGTCTGGCCAGCGGTTTATCATTCTTGTTAATTCTTTCAAAGAACGAGCTCCTAGTTTTGTTGATGTGTTCTACTGTTCTTTTGGTTTCTATTTCATTGATTTCTGCTCTGATCTTTATTATTTCTGTTCTTCTCCTGCGTTTAGGCTTTATTTGCTGTTCTTTCTCCAGCTCCTTTAGGTGTAGGGTTAGGTTGTGTATTTGAGACTTTCTTGTTTCTTGAGAAAGGCTTGTATTGCTATATGCTTTCCTCTCAGGACTGCCTTTGCTGTATCTCAAAGACTTTGAACAGTTGTGTTTTCATTTTCATTGGTTTCCATGAATTTTTTTAATTCTTCTTTAATTTCCTGGTTGACCCATTCATTCTTTAGCAGGATGCTCTTTAGCCTCCATGTATTTTAGTTCTTTCTGACTTTTCTCTTGTGATTGAGTTCTAGTTCCAAAGCATTGTGGTCTGAAAATATGCAGGGAATAATCCCAATCTTTTGGTATCGGTTGAGACCTGATTTGTGACCTAGGATGTGATCAATTCTGGAGAATGTTCCATGGGCACTAGAGAAGAATGTGTATTCCGTTCCTTTGGGATGGAATGGTCTGAATATGTCTGTGAAGTCCATTTGTCCAGTGTTTCATTTAAAGTCTTTATTTCCTTGTTGATCTTTTGCTTAGATGATCTGTCCATTTCAGTCAGGAAGGTGTTAAAGTCCCCCACTATTATTGTATTGTTGTCAATGTGTTTCTTTGTTTTTTTTTATTAATTGCCTTATATAATTGGCTGCTCCCATGTTAGGGGCATAGATATTTACAATTGTTAGATCTTCTTGTTGGATAGACCCTTTAAGTAAGATATAGTGTCCTTCTTCATCTCTTTTCACAGTCTTTGTTTCAAAATCTAATTTGTCTGATATAAGGATTGCGACCCCAGCTTTCTTTTGGTGTCCATTAGCATGGTAAATGGTTTTCCACCCCCTCACTTTCAATGTGGGGGTGTCTTTGGGTTTAAAATGAGTCTCTTGCAGACAGCATATCGATGGGTCTTGTTTTTTAATCCAATCTGATCGCCTGTGTCTTTTGATGGGGGCATTTAGCCCATTTACATTCAGGGTAACTATTGAAAGTTATGAATTTAGTGCCATTGTATTGCCTGCAAGGTGACTGTGACTGTATATTGTCTGTGTTCCTTTCTGATCTATGCTGCTTTTAGGCTCTCTCTTTGCTTAGAGGACCCCTTTCAATATTTCTTTTAGGGCTGGTTTTGTGTTTGCAAATTCCTTTAGTTTTTGTTTGTCCTGGAAGCTTTTTACCTCTCCTTCTATTTTCAATGACAGCCTAGCTGGATATAGTATTCTCGGCTGCATATTTTTCTTGTTTAGTGGTCTATAGATATCATGCCAGTCCTTTCTGGCCTGCCGGGTCTCTGTGGATAGGTCTGTTGCCAATCTAATGTTTCTACCATGTAGGTTACATATCTCTTCTCCCGAGCTGCTTTCAGGATTTTCTCTTTGTCTCTGAGACTCATAAGTTTTCCTATTAGATGTCGGGGTGTTGACCTATGTTTGTTGATTTTGAGAGGGGTTCTCTGTGCCTCCTGGATTTTGATGCCTGTTTCCTCCCCTACATTAGGGAAGTTCTCTGCTATAATTTGCTCCAATATACCTTCTGCCCCTGTCTCTCTTTCTTCTTCTTCTGGGATCCCAATTATTCTAATGTTGTTTCACCTTATCGTATCACTTATCTCTCGAATCTGCCCTCGTGATCCTGTAGTTTTTTATCTCTCTTTTACTCAGCCTCTTTATTTTCCATCATTTGGTCTTCTATATCACTGATTCTCTCTTCTGCCTCATTTATCCTAGCAGTTAGTGCCCCCATTTTTGATTGCACCTCATTAATAGCCTTTTTGATTTCGACTTGGTTAGATTTTAGTTCTTTTATTTCTCCAGAAAGGGTTTCTCTAATAACTTCCACGCTTTTTTCAAGCCCAGCTAGTATCTTTAAAGTCATGATTCTGGACTCTAGGTCCGACATCGTACTAATGTCCGTATTGAGTAGGTCCCTGGCAGACGGTACTACCTCTTGTTCTTTTTGCTGAGGTGATTTTTTTCGTCTTGTCATTTTGTCTGGAGAATAGATGAATGAGAGAACAAAACGCTACCAGGTTAACAACGTCCCTAGCAAATATACTCTATACAAATCAGAAAAGACCTGTGTCCAGGGGAAAAGAAAGAGAAAAAAAAGAAAAAGAAAACGAAAAAGATAAAAACAAATAAAAACAGAACAAAACAAAACAAAAAAACCAGAATATGATCAAATATGATCAGGCTAGTGCATAGATCAGTGCCACACACTAGATTTTGGGTGTATTTTGATCTGTTAGAAGAAAGTGCCTCCTAAAATTTTAAAGGAAGAAAGACTTATATATGTACAAAATAAGGGTTCATACAATGAAGGGATGGAAGATGACTGTAAAGATGAAAATTATAAAAGGTTTTATAAATGGAATTGATAAAAAGTTGTTTGAAAGAAGAACGAAGAAGATTAAAAAAAATGGGAGAGATTGTGATCAGGCAGGAGACTAGAACAAAGCCATACACTAGTGATTTAGGGTATATTTTGATCTGTTAGAAGAAACTGTATATCAAAATTTTAAAGAGAGAACAACTTATATATATATATGCCAAAAATAAGGGTAACTACTATGAAGGGATAAAATATGACTCTAAAAATGAAAAATAACAAATTTTTTTTAAAAAAGGGATTGATAAGATGTTGGTTGAAAAAGGGAAAAAGAAAAATTCAAAAAAACCCCCCAAAAAACAGTTAAAAAAATTAACTTTGAAAAACTAATGAATCATGGTTAAAAAGCCATGAATTCTATGTGCAGTATTCCCCTAGCACTGGAGTTCTCCCATTCTCCTTGATCGGTAAACTTGGTCTTGGCTTGCTGGCTGTTTGTGCTGATCTTCTGGGGGAGGGCCCTGTTGCTGTGGTTCCCAAATGTCTTTCCCGGAGGCAGAATTGCCCCGCCCTTGTCAGTTGGGGCTAAGCAAGCTGCTCGGGTTTGCTCTCAGGAGCTTTTGTTCCCTGCAAGCTCTCGGTACAGCTTTGGAGGACCAGGGTGAAAATGGTGGCCTCCCACTCTCTGCCCAGAGGATCTGAAAACTCGGGGCCCCACTCCTCAGTGCGTCCCCAGAGAAAAGCAATCACTCCCGTCTCCCCCGTCTCCGGCTGCACTCCGTGCTCACCCGGCCTGTGACCGAGCATTTCTATCTCTGGCACCCGACCCCGTGTGGAGTCTCCAAACCCAGCAGATCCCTGTGGTGCACTCCTGCGCTGCTCCTCCCAGAGGAGGAAGGGGGTCTCCCCAGCTCTGCTGCTTGTTGGGTCCCAGCTGGAGGCGCAGTGGCCCAACTGGGCCACGGATCACAGTTTGTCAACCCCGAGCTGAGAGCCCACGCCTCGGCTCTGTCTCTTCAGCTGGCTTCCCCGCTCTGATACCCGGGAGCTCTGCTGCACTCAGGCACCCCCGGTCTTTCTGTGACCCCGAGGGTCCTGAGACCACACTGTCCCGCGAGGGTTCCACCCCCTGCTTAGCCCCTGGAGTGACGTCCCTCAGCAGAACCGACCTCTAAAAGTTCCAATTTTGTGCTCCGCGGCTCTAGCACTTGCCAGAAGCGGCCAACGGAGGCCCCCTCCCCCGCCGTCTATCCTCCGGAATATCGCCTCGAATTCACTTCTCCATAGGTCCTACCTTCCAGTAAGTGGTCGCTTCTCTGTTCAGAGAGTTGTTGCTACTCTCTTCTTCAATTTCCTGTTGAGTTCGTAGGTGTTCAGAATGGCTTGATCCCTATTCAGGTGAATTCCTGAGACCAGACAAAATCCAGGTCTCCCACTCCTCTGCCATCTTGCTCCGCCCCCTCTCACTCAAGATTCTATAGAAAAGGGAGTCAAAGGACACTATATAATATAGTCCATTCAAGGTAACAGCTAAGGAAAAGGTTGCCTTACTTTTGCTTCCTCTTTTGAATTAACAAAATAAAAGTTTGCAATAAATACAAATAACATAAATATATTTAGACCTTAGGATGAACCCATAATGATGCTCATAGTCCAAGTCTATCACATCTTGGACACTGGTATCAGGACTCCCATAACATTTATTGTAAAGCCTATTCACTTCTAACTTTCAGCGATGGAACTCAGGAAGGACTTACCTCCTGTCTTCCAAGAATACCTTGTTTTCCCCTACTTTTTTCTTGTGCTCCTCCACCAAAATTGCCTTATCTTCGCTCAGCCTCTACATACACATCCAATGGGTCCCTCCATGAAGTTCTACCAGATTACTCCATTCTAGAAGTTTCTCTTCCTTCACTCTCCTTCTAAACCACATGAAATCCACAGGTCAATCAGGGGATCCTAGTATACTGACTTGTGTCCACTGAACAAGAAGACACAGAGATGGGATGAGGAATTTAGGGATGGGGCTGTGCCTGGGGAAGATAATGGAAGAAGAATGCAAAGTGGGGCAGGAAAAGCCTTCAGATTGTGATGTAGATCTGATATCCAGGAAAAGAAAGAGGGAGAAAGCAGAAGGGGACAAGGAAACATGGGCTGTGGTGCAGATCTGGCACTGTCAGCCAGCAGAAAAGGGAATCAGGAACAAAGATTGCCTGGTAGAAGAACCTTGCATTGGGCAGAAATGGGCAGGGTCTGGGACCCTCCCTGTGCTCATTGTCTGGAGGTTGCCCAGGAGGAGCCGGACATTTGCTCAAAAGCTGTACAGCTGCTGTGACTAGAGGCTGCCAGCTAAGGGCCTATCTTGCAAGTTCCTTCTTGAAGGGAGATCCTAGTCGCACACCCCCATGTTGCCACACTTAGAACCTGCTGATTGTTATGTTACACTATCATTTGTGTCTCTTGTGAATGTTCAACTTACAAGGTGTGGTAGGCTGAATGATGCTCCTCTCCCCACCCCACCCCCGCCCCCAGAAGTTCATTTCCTGCTTTCCAGAACCTATACATATGTGAATAAGTTAAAAGGACTTTGCAGTTGTGAATAAATTCAGGATACTGAGATAAGGTGATTATCCTGGATTATCCAGATGTCTCTATCATAATCACAAGGGTCCTCATAAGAGCAAGGCAGTCAAGTTAGAGGCAGATTAAAAGATGTCAAGGCAAAAGCAGAAATTGCTGTTGACAGGAACGGATCATGAGCCAAGGAATGAAGACAGCCTCTAGACACTGGAAAATGTGAGAAAATGGATTCTCTCCTAGAGACTCCAGAAGGAACACAGCCCTGCTAATTGCTTTTGATTTTGATTTTGAACCTGCTTAGATCCCATGGTCAGGAACCTTTGGCTGCTGTGTTCACTGCTCAGCATATTAGCCCTGTTGATTATAGTACGTCTGACCTACAGAACTGTAAGATAGTAAATTTGTGTATTTTTAAGCCACTAAATTTGTTGTAATTTAGCATAGCATTAAAAGGAAACTATTACAACAAATATTTATTGATGAGGGAGCAGAAGGCTAGCTGAGGACAGGCAGAAGCTGACACCCCACAACCCCCCCCCCCCACCATGGGATATATGTGACATTCCTCAGGCACTCCTGGCTGCCCTAAAGGAAAAACAAATAGTTAATTTATAGAGATCACAATCTGGCAAGATATGAGTCTCCCTCAGTTTACAAAAGTCTTAGCAATTTCCAAGAACAAAGCATTTCTATCAATGGCCTAGCTTCCAGAAGGGAATGTAGATACAATTAAATGTCCTTATAATCTGCAGCCCATTGACAGATACTTGAAACGGGCAAAGTGTAATGTGCCTCCAGGAAGCTCCCAACTATCTTACTTTAATGCCTTACTAGAAGGAAAAACGACCTTAACTTGCCAATGGCAAGGCCTCCATTGTCTTATAGGTCCTCTTTAGCATATGAAAGTTCTTTTGAAACCTCCCCTTTTCCTTACCTTCCCCAACCCCATAGTATATAATCAGCCACCCCTCACAATCCGGGGCAGCAGCTCTTTCTGTCCCCATGCTTCAGTAACCACCCTTTTGCACCTAAGACGTCTCAAGAATTCTTTCTTGGTCATTGGCTCCAGACCTCACCCCACCAAACCTCACCTATATTCCAAACCACATCATTTATGACCTGTGTCCTTGTGCAATATTACCCCTTTATAATAGCTCAAGGGGAAAAACAGCTACCCAATTGCTTAGAGATCATGATTATACAGATTGTATTGGCTCAGACAATGGCCCAATACCAGCTGCAAAACTAAGACAACCAGCTTTGCCTCACTATCTGGGTTATAAAGGCTGGTTAATTAAACCAAATTCATCAAAAATTTTGCAGGAGTTTGGAATTCTAGCCCCAGGACCCATTAGTGGAAATGTGTGGATCTCAGAGAGAGAGGGAAAGGGATCCTCTGCCTAGTGCTTGCCAATCACATTAGGAAATTAAATCCACTGAAGGGAGCAGAATTTGCCATCCCAAAATATGCCCCTTTGGCATAAAGATTATTTTAGGCTTCTTTTCAAGAAACAGCAGACACAGGAAAAGCTCCAAAAACTGAGTAGAAGTTACCTTTTTGTAAGAGAAATTTACATTTATAAAGGAACTCTCCATTTGTAAGGTTGTCTTCCTCTCTGTACCAGGAAGAGGAAGATGACTAAATCTCTGGAAGCGATCATCAATGGGGAAGGCAGAGACTTAAATCTGTATAGCCTTATCCTCATTTACTGTGTTTTTCATGGAAACCTCCCATAACTGGTTCCCAACCCCAACATCTTTGGTCTTTAGCTGGAGATGGTATTTGAAGTGGTGGCTTGGTCCAATTTTGGGAGTTACTCAGTTTTTCTTGGTCTCTCTCATGTGTACAGGAAGTACATATGCTATTAACCTTGTTTTTCTTCTATTAATCTGTCTTTTATTACAAGGGTGTTTCAGCCAAGAGCATGAAGGGTAGAGGGAAAATTACTTTTTCTCCCCTATACAATAAAAAACCCCACAGAATCCAGTGTCCTATCAGTAGATGCAGCCAGATTCCTAACATACTTTACACAAGGAAGTAAATGCCCCCTTGCCCTGAAGCAACCCTACTCCTCCCTTAGTCAGTATCCAGCTACTTGCTCTGAAGGTATATAATGGCAGTACAGGATGGCTGAACACCAGGTGTTGGCAGGCTCTATTAGAAGGGTTTCAGCCACAGTGCCACCGGGTGTGGATGCTGCACCAGAGCTCACCTCCCTCTACATTAAATGATGCCAATGGGAATGAGGCTTAAATAAATTGCTCCCTCCTTATATTATGCCTCAAATTACATCCCAGGCAGAATGGCCCTCCCAAAGTAACCAAATCAGACCCATCTGGCTGGCAGGTTTATGTGTTAATGATTCTACTATAATTTTAATGAAGCAATCTCAAGATTGTAAAACTGCCATCCACAAAAATGTCCTTACAATGAACTCATCAATGTGCCCAGAATTTGTATGCATTATGGATGGAGTCCCCACAAAGCTCAGTAACAGACCACTAGCAGTAAAGCCCCTATGTGTAATTCCATCCTGAAGCCAGGCCAGTAGCATATATGCTCAGAATCTAACACCACCCATCCACTCCTGCCTTTCATGGGTGTCCATTTGGGAAGGCCACATTGCCTTAGGCTGGCCTCCACTACCCCCAAGTACACCAGTGCCTCAGATGTTGTCACCCCAGCCCAAAAGAACAATGAGGGAAACAACCCCAAACTTATTAGATATTCCAGTTCCTCCTCCCCTTGCCTCAGGTCCCCTTCCCACCAGAAGAGAAATGACTAGGGTGACTGTCAACCTGGGGGAAAATTTGCAAAAATGTCTCCGATTAATCTATCCTATGGACCCTATTAGAATAATGTACTATTTTTCTGAAATCCTAACCACTTGCCCCTCAAAACCTGCCTCTATCAAAACGCCTGCAAAACTGTAAGTTCCCTGTGAACTGCCCAACAGCACTAAATCTTATTTCACCTTTGTGGCAGGTCAAATAATGTATTATAAACCACTAGCCATCATAAGACACTTCCTCAAAAGACCCCAGACTAACCTGCATAGACCGCATGGTCAAGGACATTTTGCTGCTGTGTTCAGTGCTCAAAGTACAAGATTACAGCTTTTGCTTTCCACCTGGTGCATTCACAACAGACTTTACCCTCGGTGATGGTTTTACTTGGAGGGCATTACTTGCTCCATTGGAGGCTCAGCTGGAAGTCCAGAATGTTCGCCAAGATCTCTCCATCTAGGTATATCCAAATTTCAGTATCTCCCCATCCTGCTGAGATCTCTGAAATCTGTTTTCCTCTCTCCAGATTCCCAGGGGTTGTTCCCTGCTAAACCTTCTGAAGTCTTTTCCTGTGCATGTGCAGGTGGGAGTCATCCAAAGAACTGGAGTAAATTTTGTTTTGGAAAATATTCACAGCTCCTTTTCTGCAAGTATCTCCTCTTTAGTAACCTGCCCCCAAATGCCTTGAAAGAAAGACTTCTATTCTGTCTGTGTTCTAGTCTGTGTCCTATTTCCTGGCACCACAGTTTTGAAAAACGTCTTGAAGGAAAAAGCCAGAATGAATATGAATCACCTGTTGCATGTCTCTTCTCTCAAGGACCTTAGTGTTGATCTCTGTCCAGCGCCTTCAAACATTCAAATGGTATCACAAATATATACAGCTGAACCTTGAACAACATGGATATGAACTGCAAGGTTGTGCTTATATGCAAATTTTTTCAATAAATATCGTATAATACTGGAACTGTATTTTCTCTTCCTTATGATTTTCTTAATGATGTTTTACCTTCTCTGGCTTACTTTACTGTAAGAATAAGGTATGTAGTACATATAACATACAAAATACGTGTTAATTGACTGTTTAGGTTATCAGTAAGGCCTCTTGTCAACAAGAAGTTATTAGTAGTTATGGTTTGGGGGAGTCAAAGTTATATGTGGATTTTTGACTGTACCGGGTTCAACATCCCTGGTCAGCCCTGTGTTGTTCACCAACTGTATAGTCAGGTATATCAGTTGTTTGTAGCAGCATGGCTGGTTAGCTATCAGCTATTCTATCAGGGCCAGAAGGGAAACCCTGCTCCTTCCGGCTTTGTCATTCCCATTTGTTCTCCTTTGCATAAGTCTATGTGTCTGTATTCATGAAATTGTTATAATGTTACATTAGCTTTCTTAAGTTTGTAAAAGCCAGCCAAGCAAGGGTCTAGTTCTTGGCATATGGCCTAAAAATTCAATTTTTAATGTGTTGATATCATCTTGACTGTAGCTAAGTTTTTGTGTAGTTTTTTCACATGAGTTGATCTTAAAAAGGATCTCTGGCAGTCAGTCTTGTAGGATCTATTTTGAATCTGAATGTAGGATTATTCATAGACTGCTATTGACTTTAACCTTATTAATTTTGTACCGGGTTTTCCTAGGATAAGATTTTCTTAAAGCTTAGTCTGCCTGCCATGTGCTGAAAGAGATTTTGCTAATATTTACATATATACAACCATTGATTCTTATTTCAAACCAAAATATAGTTTGCCAGACCAACATGTGATTAGTTTCATCAGTAATAAGAACTGAAATTTGGCTGTCCCCAAAGGGCTAGGGAACCCTCATTAGCACTAAGACATGCCACTCACAATTTTAGCAAGTGCTATTTCTGTCTGAGTGTAAGGTCAGATACCTGATTGATAATGCTAAGGAATGACAGCAGAACAGGGGTGAGGCAATTAGTGACTGAAAACCAGTAAAGTAATTTAATGACAGATGAAATTAACTTTGAATTATTAGAAGATATTAAAATGATTTGGATGCAATGACTCTTTTAGCAGCATAATTCTGTACCTCATTAGGAGCAAGAAAATGGTCACTTAAAGTGTACAGTTTGATGTGATGGATGTTATTGTATTAAAAATTTATTAAATTAATAAATATTTATATAATGTCTAATATCTACCAAGTACTTGTGAGTCCTGCTACAAGAAGTATTGCAGTGTTGGAAATAAAGAAGGCATAGGACATGTTATCTCATAAGAATATTAGCTTTAGTTAGAGAAATGCAGTGATGTTATTCTTTCCACTTTTAAATAAACTCTTTAGAAATAGAGGTCTATTTCACCATGAAAATGGTTTTCACAAGGAAACTGCTTTAAAAAGTTACATAGAGAGTAGATAAAATGGTGCTCTGTGTATGAGTGAACTACTTCCTCACTAAAGATGATGGAAAACATAATTTTTGAAAAAAAGTATTACAATGTGTCTGGGAGGAAACATTTTTCTCTACTGTTCAAGATTCTTCTGGCTGGGCTAAGAATTAAATTGAGATGTATCTATTAATTAGATTAACTGGAGTAAATAAAATGTAATTATGTGTGTACAGGTAATCCACATAAATATGAGAGATTCCAAAGACAGGCAAAATGAGGTATGTTATCTTGAACTATGGAGAAGGGAGTAGGGATCTGAGACTTCAAAGAGAAAGAAAGCAATTCATAGGAAGATGCAAAAGAGTAAAAGTTTGGTGAATAAATGTTTGCTGGGACAGCCAGAAATAATGGGACATAGAGAGGAAGTTTTTAGAAATGGACTTTGCTAAGTTCCTCCCTGTCTCCCACACCTAGGTCCTGATATACTATAGTAATCTGGGGTGATAGCTCCCTTCCTGGAGCAGATTCTCTACCTAAATTCTTTTAGGCAGTTATGGGGAAGTTCAAAAGTTCTTCCTAAGCTTTCTGTTTCTTAAAAATAATCAGCTTAAGATAATCCACATGCCAAAGAGACACATTTTGGAGTGGTGAATTTTTCTCCCCTAGAAATAAAATTTGTAAATAAGAAAAATGGTGTCATTTATTGTTTGCCAGGATATATTGAAGTAATATACAGATTTCTCAAAAGAAGGTATTGTCTTAGGGTATACAAAGGTTCACACTCAATTCTGAATGACTGCAAAGCCTGCTTTCCTAAGCACAATGTACCGCTTTTGCAATGATCTATCTGTTTTCAGTTTTCTATCCTCTGCTCATTGAGTGATTTGTTCAGCTTATGTAGCCTTTTGCCTCTCATAGTCATTTCAGAGCCTAGCTTGTTTCACAGGACACTTCATAGGGAAAAGATCTACATAAGGATATCCTATTGAAATAAACTGGTTTTAAAGGAAACTATAGCTCATTAAATCCTTAGATGGCAACACTTCCATTTAACTACCAACTAATTTGATGATTCTTGTGAAATATATCAAAATCCATACCAGAAAGTGTTTCTCTATGCAAACAGATTGCAAATGTCATGAAATTTGCCTCTTGCATGAAATTAGCTCATGAAATTTGAGTAAGTACTATTTGTCACAGATTTTATTGAATTAAATGATTGTTGCTGATTGCATTCACATGGTCTTCAGTGATGTGAACTTACTGTTTCCTATTATGAGATGGAGTTTAGTTCTCTACCTCCTGTGATATCTGGGCAGACCCTGAAATTCCTTAGAGCAAAAGATTTGAATAAAGTGAAACCATACAGCTTTTTTCATAGTCCTTAAGAAGACTGGCAGCTTAAGCTCCCTGCCTCTTGGAGCACTCTTCCTAGGAACCCATCTACCCCACTGTTAGAAACACAAGTTCATAAAGAGACTGTATCTAGGATCTCTGGTCAACAGCTCCAGTTAAGTTCACAGAAGGTCTCCAGCAAAAGCAGACAGCCATGTGAGTGCACCCTCGTGGACCTTCAGCTTAGTCTACCTTTCAGATCACCACAGCTTCATCTGTTATGTGACTGCAACTGTGTGAAAGATGGACACAAATGAGAACCACCCTACTGATCCCAGTCAGTCCTCAGAAACATGACATATAATAATAAATTGTCATTTTAACCCAACAAGTTTTAAGATGGTTTATTATGCAACAATGCATAACTAGAATATCCATAAAGACTTTTTACGTATTTTTTCCCCTATAACCCCAAGATATATTTGAATGGCTCTACTTTCAAGTGCTTTGTATAAGGCTACTTATATAAGAAGCCTAATTTTAAAGTAGTGGCATGAAGTGGGTTACTATTCTTATCTTTAGTAGATATGGGAAATAGCTATAGAAAAGTAGTATCAGTTAACCAAAGTCTTGAGCATATAGTAACTAATTATATGCTATATTTATTTAAGGATTTAAGTAACCTCTAGATTCCTTAGACTCCATGACCTCAGGATAGGTTCCCAGGCATCAATTTCTGAGAAAAGGCATTATACCTACAGGTAGTGATGATTTTCTATGTCTATTTCTCCTATATTATTTAGAGTTATTTTTACTCCTGTTTAAAATTACAATGTGATTTCATCTCCTGATGGACATTACCTGATATATTCCAGTTACCATCACTCCCAGAGAACCATGTAAGGAATTTGTGATTCCTATCCTTTCAATTCTAGGCTTTGCAGGTCTAGTGGTCCTGGTTCTCAGAGCTGCAATGATTTCATTAGGGAACACAGCAAGAGTTTCATCAAACTATAAGCCAAGGATGCCACCTGGTTTATTTGAGCTGTTTCCCAAGAGATCAGATGACACAGAAAGGTGTCACTATTTTCACCTAGGTCATCCACTTGAACATCTCTTGTTACTTACCTAACAAATTTTGATGGTAAAATTTTATAGGGTAGTCATTATGATTAGGGGCTCATTCCTTTTAGTCATAGAAGGTTTGAATTGTCCCACCCAGTAAGCAGATGTGCTAGCTAAAGTTGAGGGGAACCTAAAAAGGGCAGAAAAGAGAGTGATTGGTACCAGTTGAAGCACCAGAATCACTAACATTCTTATAAGTTTCGCCAAGAAAAGAAGCCAACCAAAATCCTTAAGGAGGTGAAGGAAGTAAGTCGATCCATGTGGTACGAGTGTGACTATAGCAACTGCTGTTCTGTTTTATCCCGATTCCTCTTCCAAATCTAAGGTACTCATTCCCTCAGCTGCCAGAAGCATTGCCTGCTGATGGCTCACAGCTGAGTCCATCCACAGAAATTACCCATGGCTTAAAGGAACTACCTCATCCAAAGTTATATTTTCTCCCTGAGGACAGTCATACATGATGGCTTGTCAGTGTGTTTGGCCTACTCCTCTGACTAAATTCAATACATCTCTGAATAGTATATCAGCCCCAAAGCCTTTGCTACAACTGCATTGAAGTATAACTTCTACTTGTGAGAAATCCAGCTTCCTTCAGTCCCTCACATGTGCTATTCTTGAGAACACTCACCTGTAAACTTCTTCCATGCAAAGAAACTGCTTACCAAAATCTGAAATAATCATATGTTGTCAAGATTAATCTTGTTTATTTATCTGCTTCAAATTAGGGTTGATACTGCAATACTAGTGAGCAAAATATTGAAGTCACTCCCCACACTGAAGTAAGGCCTAAGCACTCTGGATTAATTCATATTAATTTCTTGTTTTACCAAACAAAGTTGTGTTTAGAGTATCTAAAGTAAAATAGATGTTACTCCCTAATACCTTATGCCCGTACAAAATTTAAGAGTTTTATTTTCTTCATGTTTTTTTTCCCTCTCATCACTGAATTGTATAATTTAAATAGATTAAGTGGTGCTCTGAGCATTAAAATGAGCTGGATAACTTCATTCCCTCTACAATGTGATCAAGTCTCATGACAGGTTAGTTCATTAGACAAGACCCAGTGAGTCTATAACATATGGTTTAATTTCTCTGGGAATTTATAGTAACTACCATATCTCTTCTTCAGAGATGACACATTCATTTCCCTCTCCTGCCGACCCCTGGAAATATTAACACTTGATACAACTCCATCCCTCACTGGGAGTTTCCCTCAACCATAAAGAGCTGCCTCAGTCAGGGCTATATGTTCTCTCAGGAGGTAGCTTGCTGATGGTGACTGGCCAATGCAAAGATACAAAGGTCCAGCCACATTTTCTTAACTTGGAGCAATACTCTCCCAGCCTCAGAGCTCCCCATAGAATTGGCTAAAGCCTTGGTTGCAACAGAAGTTCAAATCAGCTTTACCTCTACCCAGGCTTACCTTTCTTACTTCCTTGTAGGTATCATCCAAGAGCACCCCCTAATAATCCATTTGTGTATAGTTCTTATCTCAGGGTCTGTTTCTAGGAAACCCAGTTTAAGGTAGGCAACAGGACCTGGTGATCATTGTCCTGTCACATGGCCACAAACTACATCTGTAAAAGCTTGGCTAGTTTTCATATGAAAGCTGAGAGAAATGTAAATTTGTCTTCTGCCATGGCATCTTCCTCCAAAGGCAGGCAGGCTATTCAGCATATTTCTCAGAGCAAGAGAACAAAACATAACTTCTACTTGCACCATAACATAATACGAAGGACACTAACAATGAGACATTATTTGACATTATTATTACCACACTGCATTTGTTTGCCAGCAAAGAAATGTGGAAAAGTAATCTTAAATTGTTGGTGCAGCAAATGCAAATGCAGATTCCAACACCTACTGAACGTTTCCAACATAGAAACTGCAGAAAATAAACTGCTATTTTAGTTTTTCATCCATATGTTGGGCAAACTAAGGAAAAAGTTGTGAAGTAGTAAGTTTAATGTGTAGTAGAGATAAAAGACTAAGAAATTGGGAAAAGGCTAAACGCAACAATCTTTGCCAACATTCTAAGACTCCATCTTCTACTGACATATTTATTGTTTCCGTTGTTCTTGTTAGTGCCCTTAGGAAGTTATTCTTACTTTTATTTATTTTTTAAAAGATTTATTTATATTTATTTATTTATTTATTGAGAGAGACAGACAGAAATAGCGAGAGAGAGCACAAGCAGAGAGGAGAGGGAGAAGCAGGCTCCCTGCTCAGCAGGGAGCCCAACACGGGGCTCATCCCAGGACCCCGGGGATCATGACCTGAGCCTAAGGGAGATACTTAACTGTCTGAACCACCCAGATGCCCCTATTCCTACTTTTAAAATGTTTGCTTCCCAGGTGAACAGGTTACACAAAAGAGCTATTTCCTCTGGAACAGGATTTGCAAGCATGCTCAGAGCAAAAGGTCATGCTTTGTGGTTTTTGAGGTTTGCCAGATGAGGTGAGGAGTGACATGCACATTGTTGCACTGATGAATTCCACCTTTTCCACAGTCTTGTTGGGTTGTCTTCAGTAGACATTTGTTCATGATTCTGTCCTCTGTGCACTGGAACCAGGAAACCAACTCCCATCCCTACCGAGCCAAGGACTGAGATAGGATTCCAGATCTGGTTTCTTACTGGAAGCACCATTCTAAGAACCTGAGATGTGTTAACTACTTCACAAAGGTAATTTCATTTGATCCTTACACCTCTTCTGAGGTAAGTGGTAAGAGTATATTTATAGTTAAGGAGTTTGAGATTATGGAATGTAACTTGATGAAGGTATTCTAGTAAATGTGAAACCAGAATTTAAACCCATGTCTATTAGACTCCAGAGGTTATTTTATTATTCATACCCATAGCATGTGAGTTTCTTCCCTCCCTATAGAATTTAGATTGTTTTATGAGCAAGAGGAATCCTTGAATTTTTAGAGTAGGGGAGTAAACCAATCAGTGTAATGATTCAGGAGTACTAGTCCTCCCAAAGTAGATAGTTGGATAGGCACTGGAAAGAAGGTTGTGAAGGTTATTATAATTGTTCACATGTAAGGTAAAAAGGCTCACATTGTAATAGTACTGACAATGGAGAAGAGTTGGTGGACATGAGAGATATTTCAACACGCTGATTACATGGGAACTAACTGGTTGCACTGTGGCTAAGGCAAGTGAAAGGGGGTTATGAGAATGGTGTTGAGTCAAGCAGAAATGGGGAACATGATGATGAAAACATTAATTACTCTTTATACATTTTGATTTTGGGATACTTCCTGGACTTCCAGGGGGAAATTATTAATAACCAGTTGGAAATTCAGAGTGATAGTAACAATTTACCTCTTTAATATTCTAAACTCTTGATTAAAAGCCTATAAACCACATTTACACAAAGACAAAAAATAAAGTCTTGGCTAGTGGAAATACTGTATTGTCTGAATACATTTGAGTGAAGATAGACATAAATGCGTGGTTTTGACAACTGAAACAAAATAGTTACTATAATTTAGGCCATTGAAATGTCAAGAAATAAGTAAAGCCTGCACAAGTGCTCAGGGAAAAATGCAATTATTTTAATATTTACAGTATAGCTTAAATTTAACCTTTAAGTTATAAGGTGCTATAGTTCTCTGGCTTGATGACAATGTTTGGGTGTAATTACAAATCATTCCTGCCCAAATATATTTAAGGTCACAGCAGGTTGCTTCCAAATGGCCAAAATTCAGTGCTAACTGTAGAGTGTTGAACCTAGAATTGCTTTGGACCTAAGTTTCCCTTGTACAGACAGCCAGAGGGATATTTATTTAACTAGAAATTTCCATTTCCATGATGCTGAACCTCAGTGCTTCCAAAAAGTAGAGTAGGTGTAATAGTTATCTTCTGCTGTGGATCCTCTGCTCCTGGTCACCTTAATCCACTCAAGCAGTGTTGGCTTCTCTTATCCTTTTGTCTTCAAACTTCTTCAGTCTAGTTTATATTTATTTTTCTTTTTCTTTTATCATGGAAATATATGGTTCACATACCATAAAATCCACCCCTTTAAAGTGTACAATTCGGTGTTTTTTTTCTTATATTCATAAAGTTTTACAACCATCACCACTAATTCCAGAACATTCATCACCCCAAAAAGACCCTCTGTAACCCATGAGGAGTCACATCCCACCTTCTCCCATAGCCCTGGCAATCACAAATCTAATTTCTGTGTCCATGGATTTCCCTATTCTGGACATTTCATATAAATGGAATCATACAATATATGGCTTTTTGCATGTTTTTTTCCCACTAGCATAAAGTTTTAAAGGTTCACCTGTGCTGTAACATGCACCAACACTTCTTTTTATTGCCAAATAATATTGTGTTTCATGGATTTACCACACTTTGCTTTATTCATTCATCTGTTGATGGACATTTGGGTTGTTTCCACCTTCTTGCTTTTAAGAGTAATTTTGCTAAAAACATATGTGTGCATGTTTTTGTGTGGACATATATTTTTAGTCTCTTGGGTATATACTTAGGAATGGAGTCATTGGGTCATATGGTAACCCTAATGTTTAACTTTTTGAGGAACTGCCATACCAAGATAGCTGCATAATTTTACATTCTTACCAGCAATGCAAGAGGGTTCCAATTTCTCCACATCCTCACCAACACTTAATGTATGTCATTTTGATTAAAGCCAGTGCTGTGGGTGTAAGGTGGTATCTCATAGTGGTTTCAGTTTGCATTTCCCTAATGCCTAATGATATCAAGCATCTTTTCATATACTTATTAACCATTTGTATATCTTCTTTGAGAAGAATGCCTATTCAGACTTTCTGTCCACTTTTTAATTGGGTTAATTGAAGATTTATGCCTCTGGTTAATTTAGGTTATTGATTAATTTGAGCTAGTTTTTGAAAATGATGTGAAGTAGGGAATCTACCTTCATTCTTTTGCATATGATTATCTAATTTTTATCACACTGTTTATTGAAAGACTGCTCTCTGCATTGCATGGTCTTGGCATCCTTGTTGAAAATCTCTTGACTATAGAGGTATGGATTTATTTCTTGACCCTCAATTCTATTTCTTGGTCTGTATGTCTATCTTTATGCCAGCACCATACTTGGCTGTGTGTTTTGAAGTTCTCAACACTGTGAGTAGGAGGTCACAGATTCCTGTTTAAAAGAGTCAGATAAAAGAATCAGATTATGGCAAAAATTGAACAAGAAGATGAGTTGCAGGACAAACTCCCTTTGAAGAACCTAAATTAAATCTTATGTTTTCACAGCAATTATAGAAGCAAGCATTGATGGACCATAAGAATCTCTGGATAAAAACCCTTTATTTAACCTCACTACTTTGCTGAACATATATGGCTACCGCACGCCGTCAGCCAAATTAAGATGATAGCTCCCAATTGTTAGGATGGTGACATCAATTTATTTGAAATGATAACAATGTTCGCTTAGTGGGTGCATGAATGTCAAACCAGGGAAAGTACTAGAAGTAAATGTAGTTAATAAAATCTTAAAAATCTATGGCATTAATAATTCTACTCTAAGTCTGGGAACAATTTACATATATTTGGCATTTAAAATGGGTGAGATGATGGGCCTAAAAAAAATGTCTAACAAATTAGGTTTACGATTCCAACGTAAACTCTGACTGATTTTAAGTTTGTGACATTTAGTTGAAAGGTGTGTAAGAATTGTACTAAATTTGTAAATGATATTGGAATGATGGAAGAATTTGAATTTTACAGTTGATTTAATTTATGAGACTTAATGTGTGTGTTTTTTTAATATTGACAGATTTTGCTTGGCAAGTCGGGTTGGAGGAAATGTAAATTAGTTATAAGTGGAAACAATTAATTAAGGGGATTTAGTCCATTTAACTTGAATTGATAAATATTAACCAAGCACACTATTGAAATTAACTGTTAAAATTTACTGGATTTATAAATAGAATACTGTATGCACAGTGTACTCCAGGCTCAAGGAAAATAAATTTTTGAATTTGTAACCAATAAATTGAGCATTCATTTAAAATCCTAATGGTTATAAAGTTTCAGTTATGTCAGATGAATAAGTTCTAGAGGTCTTCTGTACAACAAAGTGCCTATAGTTAGCAATGCAATATTGTACACTTTTAAAATTTAAGAGTGTAGATCCTCATGTTAAGTATTCTTACCACACACACACAAGATGAAACCCAAAACAAAACAAAACACAAAAGGACACAAGGCAACTTCTGGAACATGTTGGCTATGTTTATTACCTTGATTCTAATGATAGTATCATGGGTGTTTGCAAATGCCCAAATTCATCAAATTGTAATATTAAATATATGCAGTTCTTTGTGTATCAATTATACAACGTGGTTAAAAAATTCTAAACAACAAATAGATTTTTCTGTGTATGAATATCACATATGAACATGAAAATATAGCTGTAAAATTCTCCTGTACCACAGCTTTTATTCCACTAAAGCAGATTTAGGATACAGACTAAAAATAATGTACTCTATAATCTTTATTAGTAGCACAACAAAGATGCTTATTTCTTTGTAATATACAATATTAATACAATGAAATATTATATATCTGCATACTTTGAGTGATCAATGTGTTCCTGCTACTCTTAAATGTTTCTATTACAATGTTTTTATATTTTCGGAAGTACAAACATTTCTATTCAATATTTTTCAATTAGTTCATTCAATAAGCATTAGTTGAAAACTTGACGGGTGTGTGTGTTGAAGACAAAGAATAAGGCAGTCACCCTCAGCATAATATTGAATTTGACAGAGGAGTAACCTGAGAATTTGCCGGGCACCTTTCTTTCCTTTCAGGACACCACCATAACCGAAATGTTACAGGGAGATCAGTGTTTCTTTCAGCCTTACAGCGGATTATGACTTTAACTTGCTTCATCTGTTAACATTATTCTGCACCATATCCAGTAGAAGAGAAAGACTGCTCAATATATAAGGGCCTATCATGTTTTAGGACATTGAAGATGCACCTGACAGAGGCTGAACCAGGAGTCATTATGAAAGTAATTAACACCTGGCTTGGCTTGGGCACTGACCAAAGTAGACTCAGTCTTGCTGCTGGAGCAGTCTTTAGGGGTTCCTTACTGTGCCAGACATTAACTTCTTAGTTGCTGGATTGAGGGAGAATCTGGAGAAGTCGTTGGGTGACTAGGGTGATGATGGGCACTTGCAGAGTTAGGAGCAGATGCTATTTGCCAACTGTTATAAAAGTTTTAAATATTTTAACAATAGCATGTTAATAACTGTTGCATGCTGGGATGCTCTAGATTATAGTAGATTAGAAATAGATTGGAAATAACCGCTCTGTTATGCTTAAGAGTCAGGTTTTAACCCTCCAAACTCGGTCATGTGAGCCTTGTAAGGGAACTTTGTTTTTAATGGCTCCACTCTCTGATATGTAGAGATGCTAGTGTATATAAAACTTCTTTACTCAGCATTGCCACCCAAAGAGGTTTGAGTCCCACTGGTATATAATCAAGTATGAGAAATGGCAGTGGTATGACATCAGTGGGTAAAAGTTGTTATCTATTATTAATGACTCGTATTTAACTTTAATTTTTTTAAAATTCACATACTGAAAATTCACACTTTTGATGTTGAGTTTTATGAAATTTAGCAAAAGCATAGGGTCAGGTAATCACCAATACAATCAAATGATTTTTCTCCTGTTTTCTTCTGAAAGTTTTATAACATTATGTTTTATATTTAGGTTGATGATCCATTTGGTTATTTTTCATATAAGTCATGAGGTATATAGGTCAAAGGATTTTGTTTTTTGTTTTGTTGTTGTTGTTTTGGGTTGGTTTGCTTGTCAGTGTCCAATTTTTTCAGCATGTTTTCTTGAAAAGGCTATCCTTTTTCCTTTGAGATCCATCTTTGAAACCTTGTCAAAAGTAAGGGACTCCACTTGTGCGGATGAGTTATTGGATTTGCTATTATGCCCCATTGATCAGTATAGCTGCCCTTTTGCACTCCTATGCTGTCTTGATTAATGTGACTTTATATCAAGTCTTAAAATTCAGCAGTGTGAGTAGTCCAACTTTGTTCTTTTTCAAAATTGTTTTGGCTCTTTTAGTTCTTCTGTCATTTCATATAAATTTGAGAGTCATTATTTTGGGGATTGTTTTGTAAATGGGATTGTGAGAATCAGCTTGTTGAAAATCTTGACTATATATTTTTGTATAATTTTGTACTAGTGGTATTAGGGACTAACTTCTCACAGTGTACGTAGAAATATTTTCTCACTTCAAATAAATGTTGTCAGCTTACCAACCTACTGGGTCCTTTATCTTGCTCCTTATGTTGTAGTTGTCATATGTCTGTATGTACAGACATTAAAAACTTCATTAAACAATGAAATACATTTTGTTTTCAATAGTTATACCTAATTTAAAGAATGTGAAGAGAAAAATAGCCTACTACATTTATCATTTTGGTTTCCTTCATTGTCAAAGTTCCAACTTTTCATCTTTTACCAATTTGTCTTCCACCTGAACACTTCTATTAGCATTTCTTTCAGAGCAAGTTTATTGGTAACAAATTCTCTGAGCTTTACTTCATTTTAGAATGTCTTTATTTTGCCTTTCTTCCTGAAGTATACTTTCACTGGGTATAGCATGCTGGGATGATAGTTATTTCCTGTCAGCACTTTAAGCATATGGTTTCACTCTCTTCTGCATGCTTGGTGACTGATGAGAAATTTGTAGTCTCCAAATCTTCAATTCTCTCCATGTAATGTGTCAGTCTGTGGTCTGTTTTTAAGATTTCTCCTTATATTTGATTTTCGGTAGTTCAATTGTGATATATCTGGATGTGGTTTCTTTGAGTTTAATCTATTTGAGGTTTGATGAGCTTCCTGTATCCATTGGGTTATGTCTTTTGCCAAATTTGGGGAGTTTTCAAACATCATTTCATGAAATATTTTCCATCCTAATCTCTTTCTCTTCTTCTGGGACTCTGATGCCTGCATGCACATTTGGTCTTTTGATACTATCTTACAAGTCTCTGAGTCTCTTTCCATTATTTTCCAAACTTTGTTTTTCTTTCAGGTTAAGTGATTTGTATTGACCTATATTTTAAGGACACCGACTACTTTCTCTGTTATCTCCAGTATACCATAGATCTTTCTCAGTGAATTTTTCAATTTCCAGTGTGTAACTTTTTCCAATGATAAATTGCCATTTTGTTATTTTCTATAACATTTTTTTCTATAATTCTATTTCTTTCTTGAGAGCTGCTATTTTTATGTGTGTATCAAGAAAACTTTACCCTTACTTCATGGGACTTGGGTATAATAGCTGCTTCGAAGTCTTTGTTGGATAACTCCACTATCTGGGCTATTTTGGGCCTGATGTCTGTCTATTGATTGCTATTTCCCTTGACAGTTACTCCCTTGAGATATTTTCCTGGTTCTTTATATGTCAAGTAATGTTTAATTTAAAAAGTTTTAATGTTGGACATTGTGAATATTATGTAATGAAATTCAGGCACCTTTGTAATCTTCTGTAAAATACGGTTTCTTTTTTTTGGCAGGCCATGAATCCTTTCAGTTCAGACTACAAGTCTTGTGCACACCTGTGTCATTTTAGTTCACAAAACCCTTGACAGTGCTGTTCTCACCTGCTTCATGAGGTGTGCCCTCAGGCTTCTCTGGGACTGGAGCATTGATCTATATCTGTGATGGTTAATTTTATGTATCAACTTGGGCCACGGTGTGTCCAGATATTTGGTAAAACATTATTCTGGGTGATTCTGTGAGGCAGGTTTTGAATGAGATTAACATTTAAATTGGATAGACTGAGTAAAGCAGATTGTCCTTCATGATGAGAGTGGGCCTCTTCCAATCAGTTGAAGGCCCAAATAGAATAAAAGGCTGACCCTCCCCCACATAAGAGAATTCTTCCTGTCTAAGGGATTTCAAAACTGAGGCGTCAGCTTTTTTTTTTCTTCCCCTTTAGATTTGAACTGAAACTTGGCTCTTCCTGTGTGTCAAACCTGCTGATCTTTGGACCAGAATTACATCATTGGCTCTCCTGGTTCTCAGGCCTTCAGATTCAGACTGGAACTCAGTCTGTCTGAGAGCATTTCAGAAGGCTGAACAGCCACCACTGTCATCACACAAGTGTACCTTTATGCCTGCGCTTTTCCTCAGGACAGGTCCAGGAGGGTAAAAAGAGAAAATAATTACATGAGGATTTCTCTCACACCCTTATTTCCGTGGGGGTTTGTTTCTTGTTCTCTGACCAGAGAGAACTTCTTCTTAGAGAACTTCCTATCTATTCCAGGTATGCAGTTCTGGAATTCAGATCTCTCTAGAGTCTAGGTCAGGAGATAATAGGAGAAAAACCAAACAGGAAATTCATCATCCTACCAGTGATACTTCAAGTTTGGATTCTCCACCCCCCTACACCCCATATTTCCAAGTCTGCTTATTTTTATCTACTTTTCAGAATTCTCAGATTATGCCTTATGTGATCTTTCCAGAATTTTCGTTGTAATCAGCGATTGTGCCTATTCCATTTTAGGCAGATCCAGAAGTCAGTGTTGTTTTATCCTGACTCTGCAAGTTTGCATTCTAGAATTTGCCTCCAAGTATACATGCAAAGCCAAAGAACAGTGTACATAACAGCTATTTTGACATGGTTGCTGGCATGAGGAATATCTTAGTGCATCCCAAGCCTACTGTGTCTTATTTTGAAGGAATGATCACCACAGTGTCCTTACCAATTATTAGGGTTTATTTCTGACTCTACTCCTGCCTCTCGTTTGAGCTTCTTGCTTCCCTTTGTTTTCCCCAGGTCCTTAATTTCATACCACAGCTTTAAGCTCCACGCTACTCCTAAGCCTCATATCCATCTTAACTCGGGAACTCACTCTATTGATGACTGGCTTTTTTTTTTTCCCTGAAATCACCTCATTTTTGAGTCTCAGCTCTTCCTAAGCCTCATCTTAATTTTTTGTCCCATATAATCCCCTCACTTACCCTTAACATAAATGCTCATTCTAGGAAGAAAATTTGTTGTACATTTTATGTGTTTACTCAAAGCAAAGTTCCTACATTTTTGTGTATCTGGACAAAAAAAAATATTTAATTTGAAACTTCCGTTAACCTAAGAAAAAGTCTGTTTACTTTTATTCATCAATTGTCTGTTATGCTATTACCATTACTGAATCTGTAGCTGAAATTATCAGACTGATGGTACCATTTTGTGGTTAACTTGTTTTTCTTTATATCTTCTTCTTCTTCTTTTTTTGAGTTTTAACAACAGGATACTATAATTATGCTTACCACAAAAATTTACTTGAGTCTCTTTCTTTTCTTGCAGGTGAAGTGGTTCACTGAGTTGTTGCTTAAAATAACACATTTATTTGGAACTCTGCCAACACACCAAATTGGATTTTCTTTAGCAGCGTTTTATGATATATTAGTTTTGCTTGTTTGCAAAAAAAAAAAAAAAAGTGGTTTTTCCAATCATTTACTTTCTTAGTCCGCTCAGGCTTCTGTAAAAAAAAAAAAATAACATAAATGGTTGGCTTACACAACAGTCATTTATTTCTCACAGTTCTGGAAGCTGTTGCCAGCATGGTCTGGTTGTGGTGAGAGCCTTCTTCCTGGCTTGTGAATGGCTGCCTTCTTGCTGTGTCCTCACATGGCCAAGAAAGGGAGCTCTAGTCTCTTCCTCTTCTTGTAAGGACACTAACTCCATCATGGGGACTCCACCCTCATGACTTCATCTAAACATAATTATTTCTGAAAGGCCCCACCTCCATACGGCCCCACTGGGGGTTAGAGTTTCAACATATGGATTTTGGGGAGGACACAAATTTAGTCTTTTACAGTCCTGAAGTCCTTAGGAGCAACACTCAATGCCTAGGAAATGAAATGAGAGGTGAGGCATAAATGTTCTCAACAAAACACTGAAGATAACATAATCTGTAAATTGAAATCCTTGACTAATTATTTAGATTAGCTTACTTGTTTAGAATGCTGATCGAACATCAAAAGAAAGTTTACTTCTGCTAAATTGTAAAAAAGTACATATTTAATTTTTCTTCCTTCTTAGCAAACATTAAAGCAAGGTAGGTTAAGACATTAATTAGAAGGTTATAAATACTTGATTAGAGAGATGGATTTTCTGAAACAACTTTTTTTCTTAGGTTAAAAACTCAAACTCTATAGAGAAAAAATTACTTAATAGGAACATCTGATGTATATTACCCATTCTATCTTTAACTTCTAGAAAAAAAGTCTGTCAGATTTAAAAAATTTGTTTTTAGTAATAAGTTATATTTAGAAGGTAGTTTGGCATTTTATCATATTAAACATGATGGTATGCAAAGCTGAAATAAAACATAAATAATTGGTGTTTGGGAATGTAATGTTTAAAGAAATACTTTAATAAAAATTAATGGTAATTCTACTTGGTAAATGTAGTAGAATCACAGTCTAATTAAATGTGACACTCATCAAGCAAATGGTGATTGAAATAGTTCATAGGGACACATGACTTTTCTGTATATTTTGTGTTTTAATTAACTAAATCATATTAAATTCATTTTGTTTTATTTATTTCTCATATTTCCTTCTAAAGAATTTAAATTTAAGGTATAAAACATTACAGACACATTTGCAGCCTCTTTCGATTCCTTCCCAACACCTAATGCCTTCTCCCTGACCAGACGCCTTTGATTTAATTGATTTGATATTTATCATTGCAAAATGTAAATTATTTCATAATACAATATTGATTTCTCTTTTAAAATTTTTACAAATGACATAATTGAAAATGTATCATAGTAAGCCTAGCTTTTGCATTGTGTTTTATTTTCAAGATGTCCTTATATATGTTGGTATATGTCTAGTTTATTAGTTTTTTTTTTTTTAAAGATTTTTATTTATTTGACAGACAGAGACACAGTGAGAGAAGGAGCACCAGCAGGGGGAGTGGGAGAGGGAGAAGCAGGCTCCCTGCTGAGCAGGGAGCCCAATGTGGGGCTCGATCCCAGGACCCTGAGATCATGACCTGAGCCGAAGGCAGATGCTTAACGACTGAGCCACCCAGGTGTCCCTATTCATCTTTTTTAAAGATTTTATTTATTTCTTTCGAGAAAGAGAGTACAAGTGGGGAGGGGTAGAGGGGGAGGAAGAAAGAATCTGAAGCGGACTCTGCAGTAAGCACAGAGCCTGACGCGGGGCTGGATCCCACCGACTGCTGTGAGATGAAGACCTGAGCTAAAACCAAGGGTTGGATGCTTAGCTGACTGTGTCACCCAGGCGCCCTAGTTTATTTGTTTTAACGCTATATAATATTGTATGTTGTAAACATGTCATATTTTAATTACTCATTCACCTGCTCAAGCATTATTAGGTTATTTCCAGTTTTTTTCTATTGCAACAATGTTGTAGTAAATATACTGTTGCACATGTAAGAATATTTTGCGTTATATTTTTAGAAATGGCTTCTGTCCTTATTTTGGCAGAATGGATTGTTCTCCCCCATATCTGTGGTTCCTCAGTTTCCAGCCTTCTTTGCTGGTTGGGTTGGTCATATAACTGAGTCCTGGCCAAAGGAATATGTGCGGAAGCAATATAAGCCGCTTTCGTGAACTCTCCTTAAAAATGTGTCTTTCTTGCAATCTTTTTTCTCACTGGACAGCTAAATGCAGACAATTAAGTACAGAACTTTAAAAAGGCCTAAAATAGGAGGCAATAGAGTGATGGTCCCTGAATTATATGTAGTTTCCAATGTTACACATGCACAAATTGACCTTATACCACATATTATAAACATGAAAAAGTTAATAATAATAAAAGACAACTCATGAAGGCAAACCATATTTTTTCATCAAGAGTCACAAATCAACGACAAGTCCTTAAATCAACTTACTTCCAGCACCACGATCAGAAATAGTGAATCTTTAATATAATATTCATATAAAAAGGGCAGCACTTTTTAATGAAATGCATTACAGATAATTTATATCTGTAGTGATTTTAAAATATGCCCACTAATTTTTTAACACTTTTCCCTCAAAAGTCAAAACTAATTATACCCTGCCTCCTTGAATGTGTGCCAGAATTAGTGACTTTGCTTCTATTGAATGGAATATGGCAGAGAGGATGCTCTATGACATCCAAGGCTAGATCATAAAAAACATGGCTACCATGTAGCTCTCTTTTGACTTGCTTGCTTTCAAAGAAGCCATTCATCATGCTATAAAGATATTAGTCAAGTAACCAATAAAAGGAGTCTAGTGGGGAGAACTGAGGTCTCCTGCAAGTACCCAGCATGCACCTGACAGCCATGTGAGTAACCTACTTTGGAAATGGATTCTCCAATGTCACCCAAACCATCAGATGACTACACACCCAGCCAACATCTGCAACTTCATAAGATCCTGAGTCAAAAGTGCCCAGGTAATCCACTCCTGAATTCCTGACCCACAGAAACTGTAAGGACAATACATGTTTATTGTTTTTTAAAGCCACTAACTTTGGGAATGATTTATTATATAAAAATATATAACTGACATGATTATCTCAAGTATTTCTCAAACTAAAAATACCAAGCCCGTTTCAAAAAGGGTTTGTGACTAGAAAAGCTCCAGTGGTTTGGGATGGGACAGCTACATGTGCGTAGAGGTAGACTGCCATTCACTGGGGATAGTCGTTAAGAGAACAAGCTCAAGGGCGCCTGGGTGGCTCAGTTGGTTAAGCGACTGCCTTCGGCTCAGGTAATGATCCTGGAGTCCCGGGATCGAGTCCCGCATCGGGCTCCCCGCTCAGTGGGGAGTCTGCTTCTCCCTCTGACCCTCTTCCCTCTCGTGCTCTCTATCTCTCATTCTCTCTCTCTCTCTCAAATATATAAATAAAAAAAATCTAAAAAAAAAAAAAAAGAACAAGCTCAAGAAACCTGCAACTGAATTCTTATAATGTCGCTTCTTAACTATGCAACGTCGGACAAAATAAAATATATATAAGCTGTCTAAAGGGGTGCGGTGGGAATTGGAAGCTGAAACATGCAGAGCACGTTCAGTGAGGCAAGACTTGACCAACTTATCCAGTAAAGATAAAATGATTCAGTTACTTTATTACTCATTTATACAGTGACAGGGTGAACAGCCACAGGTGCCATCTCCTGGTTCCTAGTCCCATATACCCAAAAGAATGACACCAAACAAAAGGAGTCAGATGGTAATGCAACATAAGTTGTGGGACACTTTGTTGCTGAGGACCCAATTTCACAGTATGTGCAATTGTACAACTGTCCAGGGTAGCTATGCAGTTTTATAGCCTGCAGTGATACCTTGAGGGGTGGGGCAGAAAATCTCATGCTTATCAGAACCTGGAGGTAATAAAAACTGTCTCTTCCCAGCATCCCAGGAAGTTAGGAAGAGAAGTGGAAGGTAGCTCCAAGCAGCAACTCACAAACTTCCCATCCTGCCATGTTCTCAGGGAAGCAAAGGTGCTCCACCAAGACTCGGATTAGCTGTAAGTCAAGCCTTGCCTATGTGCGCAATGTGGATAGCTACAAGGTCACTAGGGCACATGGGAGCGACCATTCCCGTACAAGACCTTTTGATTCCAGGGCCCACAATGTTCATCATATGACTCCGTAAGATTTTACTTTAGTAAATAAAATATCTAAAAGGGCAATAAAGATACCTCTTATCTCGTAATGTTGTATTAAAGATTAAATGAGATAATACATGGTATATATAATAATATCTGATATGCAGTTAACATCTAGTAGACATGAGGTATTTATTATTTTCTTGAAAAGTCAGCTGAATTACCCAAGAATATTTTTGGAAATGAACAAGTACATTGAAATGTCAGGAGCAAGATATCAAAACGCTTTCAAGATATCAAAATAGATGAAGTCAAATTTTAAATGGCAAATTTCCAGACCCTTTACGGTTCTTTTAAAAGGTTTTTTAAGTATGACATTTATGGTAACTGGCAAATAAAACAGTTGATATACTCAATCCTTGACCATGCTAGATAGCCTTGGGTCTAATGAAATGCCTTATATTTATTTTGCAGCTTTTCTTTCAAAATATTTGTAATTTTCACTTCCAAATTTATGAGTTATTTTTTATCACCATCAAGAAGTATATTAAATGTTCGCCATTTAAAACTTTGAATTCAGGGGCACCTGGGTGGCTCAGTCGTTAAGCGTCTGCCTTTGGCTCAGGTCATGATCCCAGGGTCCTGGGATCCAGCCCCGCATCGGGCTCCCTGCTCGGCGGGAAGCCTGCTTCTCCCTCTGCCACTCCCCCTGCTTGTGTTCCCTCTCTCACTGTGTCTCTCTCTGTCAAATAAATAAATAAATAAATAAATAAATATATAAAATCTTAAAAAAAAACAACTTTGAATTCAAACCATAATTATGAACACTCTGCAAGACATCGTATTAGGCAGTCATAGGTACTGTATTTATTCATAGACTGTAATTCATGTGCATTATATTATGAATGGCTTAATGCGTTTTTCAAGGAGAAACTTTAAATCCATTCACTATAATAAGCAACTGAATTTGTTTTAAACTTGAAAAGAGAAGGTTTCTCAACCAGAGCCATTAGCTTGGGTCTTAAAACCATACTTTTGAAAGCCTAAACCTAAGAGGTATTACTACTTTTGTTAAGAAAAGAATGGGGCACCATGAGAGACTCTAAACTCTAGGAAAGAAACTGAAGTTCCTGGAGAGGAGATGGGTGGGGGGTTGGTTAATTGGGTGATGGGCATTAAGGAGGGCACGTGATGTGATGAGCACGGGGTGTTATACGCAACTGGTACATTATTGAACACTCCATCTGAACCTAATGATGTACTAGATGTCAGCTAATTGAATTTAAATTAAAACACACACACACACACACACACACACGAAACAAAAGAAAAAAAAGAGCGGGGAAATTATACCAATGTTATTGCAAAAGGGTTTAGATGTTATATATTTCTCTTAGCTGTCCTGTTCCCATGAAAATGTGACTAAGGAAAAAAAAAAATCAGTGTGAATTTTTTGTTCCCTCACTGTGCCAGTCTTCATACCACATACATCTGTGTGTATAAACATAAGTGTTTATATGGGTACTTATATATATATATATATACACACACACACATGAATATTATATAAGAATGCATATACGGAACTATTAATCATTTATTATTTAGTTATTATTAATAATTTCAATTTATTGCTGTTAACAAACACACTGAAAGTCAAATCCTATATACAGGCATGAGTTGAAAAAGCAGACTAGAAGCCCCAGGGAAAACTAAGGTCCCTTTTACTTAACTGTATGTTACCTGTTTTTCCTTCAGTACACTGATAAAAATGGATATGAACTGCATAAAATTCTATGTAATAGTTTTATATTTAACTACACACAAAAATAAAATGAAACTTTGTTTTATTTAATCAAAAGTCTATGCTAATATCCGATTGTTTAACAGTAATGACTTTTACATTTTATTACTGTTTAATGTTATTACTTGAATAGAAAGCACATAACTTAAACTTCTCCTTACTAAAATATTTCTAGGCCATAATTTGGCACATTTGAAGGCGCTTGACATTTTAAACTTGGGCACTCCTAAGAGAATATGGTGAATATTTTCAGTTCATGCATAAGAAAACTTTGTTCCTTAAATATGGCACATAATGCAAAAGCAGTATTGTATTTCTTTGAATATTTTTCAAATGCTGGACTTTGATGGAAAATTACTACATACTTTCTACCTATTTTTCTTAATGTGTAATTTAATGTGAGGGTGTCAGCTTCCTCTGGAGAATAATGCATTTAACATCATTTTGGAATATGAAAGTGTTATAGCAATCATGTGAGCTGATGTGAAAAGTGAAGTCCAGGAGGGTTGCAAGCTGAGTGTCTTAGGTACTTGTTAAGTTTTCTCTTACGTACTAAACTGTACGACAGGAGGGCAATATAAATGGGGGGTCCTTTCTAGCAGATATGGTGTTGTGATACTAAATCTTTACTCTCTACAGAGCTTTATGGATTCTCATATCTCTATAGTTTTGTTGGGTGTTTCCTTTTCAGTTAAGTTCATTAATGATGTTGATATTCACATTGCTACCACTACCTGGGCACTTACTTTATGCCAGGCACCATGTTACACACTTCATATTTGTCATTTCATTAAAATTTATTATTCTGCAAGGCAAGTACTATTATTTTTCTGATTTCACAGGTGGTCTAGACCCAGACAGTCTCATTCCAGAGCTCATTTTCTTAACCAAGACATACATGGATCACCTATTGATATACATCTTTCTTCCTTATATTTTTTTAAGATTTTATTTATTTATTTGAGAAAGAGAGGAAGGGAAGGAGCAGAGGGAGAGGAACAAGCAGACTCCCCACTGGGCAGGGAACCCCATGAGGGTATCTGTCTCAGGACCCTGGGATCACAACCTGGGTGGAAAGCAGATGCTTAACCGACTGAGCCACCCAGGTGCCCTGATATAAATTGTTTTCTTGACTCATAGTATTTCTACTCATTTAGGCAAATTGATTATCTCTAGTTTAATCAATACAGTTCGTGGAAGAATCAGGTTCTTTCAACTGACTCAACTGAACCCTCTGCCCAATAATATTCATTTTGTGCATAATATTCCACATCTATTCATTAGTTATTTTTAATTAATTAATACAACAAATTATCATGAGCATTTGTTTTGTGCAGGGAAATATTCCAAACCACACTCACAATTTCAGTCTTTAAATCTTTTCTTTTTAATTTTGCTTTATCCATTGTATACACATCAATGGCTTAAATTTGCTATGGAGAATAATATAGTTCCTTTTGAACAGCCTTCAATAAAGTTTTATTATTTTCTCCAAAGGCTCTTGTATGCCTTTTATTAGATTTTTACCTCAGTAACTTTTTAATAAAAACTATATAAATTGCTTATTTAGAAATTATATTTTATTTGATGATGTTTGAAACAGCAGGTATGCTAATCTCCCTCTTTCATTTTCAACATAGACTATCTTCCCGTATGGTTACAGAAACAAGAACTCATACCAATTCCTCCAACTCCAAGTCAGCCTAACAGTGATTATTCTTACATTCCATTTTGGCCTTTTCCATCTTCTTTCTCAAACCAGCTTTTATTATCTACAATATACTTATTTGGTCAATTCTAGTATCCATGTAAAGAAGCTTCAGAATTGTGAACTCCTGCTCCATTAGAAACACATTTACCAACTAAACTATGGTGTGCACTTTTTTATCTTTAATCTCCCAATATCTGGTCAAGCATTGTTTTTTTAAAGTTATAGGTCAGGTCCTTTCTTCTTTACAGAACTAAAGTGGTCATGTCACTCATTTGTAATACAGTTAGATTCATTTGTCACAGTCTATCCTTCATCTTGGGCTCCTTTATACCTTGTTTGACTTTTGAAAGTTTGCATAGAATCCATTCCTTGTGATGTAAGCATGAGTTTTGAAAAACGCATGGAGTTGTGAATCCACCAGGCCGGTACCCTGTAGAACAGTGCCATCACCTAAAAAATTCCTTCCTGAGAATGAAGAGGGGGGATTGGAGGGGGAGATGAACCATGAGAGACGATGGACTCTGAAAAACAAACTGAGGGTGCTAGAGGGGAGGGGGGTGGGAAGATGGGTTGGCCTGGTGATGGGTATTAAAGAGGGCACGTATTGGATGGAGCACTAGGTGTTATACGCAAACAACGAATCATGGAACACTACATCAAAAACTAATAATGTAATGTATGGTGATTAACATAACATAATAATAAAAAAAAAATTCCTTCCTGGATTCCACCCTTTCCTGCAACACTGACTGTGACTGTTTTCCATCTCTGTAGGGCTGCCTTTTTGAGAAAGCCATATAAATGAAAAATTATAATATGTAACCTTTGGACTTAGAGTCTTTCTGGCAAAATGAATTGGAAATTCATCCATGTTAGTGTGTGAATCCATAATTTGTTTCTTTTTATTATTGAGTAGTATCCCATACTATGAATATGCCACAGTTTATTTACTTACCAGTTGAAGGACATCTGGGTTGTTTTTAGTTCATAGTGACAATAAATAAAGCTGCTATGAACATTTACATACAGGTGTTTCTGCAAAGATACATTTTTATTTCCTTTGGATAAAAACAAGAATGACATTGCTTAGTTCTATAGGTAAGTGTATATTTAAATTTTTAAGAAACTATGAAATGTTTCCAAGGAGCCAAATTGTTTTATATTCCAGTTGCTTCTCATCCTCACCAAAACATAGTATAATGAAGTTTATTATTCTCCCTTATTTTAACTGTTATGTGGTGATATCTCATTGTGTATCTAATCTGAATTTCCCTTTTTTATGTTGAACATCTTGTTTATTTATTTAAACATGCTCATTTTCCATTATCTTCTTTTGTAAAATTTCTTGCCCAAACTTTTGCCAATTCAATTGGGTTGTTTGTGTTCTTATTAGCAAGTTGTTACAGTTATTTATATATCCTAGATATACAATCTTTTCAGATATGTGATTTGAAAATATTTTGTTCCAATTGTAATTTACCTTTTCATTTTTTGAACAGTAGCTATTGCAGAGAGTAACATTAATTTTAATAAAGTCCGATTTATCCATGTTATCTTTAATGGATCATGCTTTTGGTATCATGTGTACAAACACTTTGCCAAATGCAAATTCACAGATTTTATGTTATGTTTTCCTCTGGAACTTTTATAGTTTTACATTTTACATTTAAATCAAGATCCATTCTTAGTTAATTTTTAATAGAAGTTTAAGATATATGTTAAGGTTCATTAATTTTCAAATGGATGTCCAATTTAGTCCCAAGACTAAATCTCTGTAGGATTGCCTTTGCACTTTTGTAAATATCAATTGATAATATTTGTTTGGGTTTATTTCTTGTTCTGTATTAATTTACAGTAAACTATGTCATATTTATATGGCTCAATTCCTTATTATCTATTATTTTGTAGTAAACAATGTGTCGTTCATTTTTTTCACCAATAATACACTGTCTTGATTATTGTAGCTTTACAGAAAGTTTCAGAATCAGATAATGCAAATCTTCCAAATTTAATCTTCTTTTCCAGAACTGTCTTTGCTCTTTTAGATTCAGCCTGTGGCTGTATACAGGAATCTTGCTGATTTATTTAGCTCTTCTTTGGTAGTTTCATCAATGATTTATAGTTTTCAGCATATTGACCGAGCACATCTTGTGTTAGGTATATCATATAGATAGATAGATAGATAGATAGATAGATGTATTTGAGGGTGTGTGTTCCTGATCATAGTAATTTTTTATTTCAAATTCAAACTGTTCATAGCTACTATCTAGAAATATGGTTGACTTTGTACCTTCTTATATTCTATAATCATATTTAACTCATTCATTGACTTTAGGAACCTAGATTCTTCGGGACTTTCAGTGTAGACAATCATATGATCTGCAGTTAGAAAGTTTTATCTCTTCCTTTGGGACCTACTATACTTAATACAGTATTTATGTTATGTCTTTTTGCACAGGCTAGAGTTCCCACTGTGATATTAAAAATGAATGGTGTAGAGGTGCGTGGGTGGCTCAGTCAGTTGAGCATCTGATTCTCAGTTTTGGATCAGGTCATGATCTCAGTGTTCTGGGATTAAACCCTGCATTGGGCTCCTTGCTTAGTGGGTAGTCTGCTTGAGATTCTTTTCCTCTCCCTCTGCCCCTCCCCCACTTGCATCACTTGCACATGCCCACACGCATGCTCTCCCTCTCTCTCTCTAAAATAAATAAACAGGGCTGCCTGGGTGGCTCCGTTGGTTAAGCATCTGCCTTCAGCTCAGGTCATGATCCCAGGGTCCTGGGATCGAGCCCTGCATCGGGCTCCCTGATCCATGGGAAGCCTGCTTCTCCCTCTCCCACTCCCCCTGCTTGTGTTCCCTCTCTCGCTGTGTCTCTCCCTGTCAAATAAATAAAAAAATCTTTAAAAAAATTGAATGATGAGAAAGACTTCCTACTTCTCTCCTGGTCTTAAGAAGAAAGCATTCCAATTACACGTGTGCTTGACTGTATTTGTATGTTTGAAGCTTGATCTTTGTTCATAATATCTCTAATTATTGCTATCAATATTCAAGAATTCATAAGTTTATTACTTGGAGGTTTATTAAGTTAACTTTTTTCTTTCCCAGCTCTGAAGCTCAGTCTAAACTGCTATCTTTTCCAGGTTTTCACATTCTGGTATTTAATGTCCCTGTGTTATGAGATAATCAAGAAAACAAAGTAATCCTATTAAAAATAAAAGTAGAGTCAAGTTTGTAGAAAGCAAATGCTTACAGGGATCTTGCTGTTCTTGGGGAAAAAACTGATGATTTGTTGTAATTTCAAGTGACTCTGGTATTTCAGTGTATGATTAGGAGGAAATAATGGATCTAGATACATAATTGGTAAGCAGTTAATGATATATGCAGAGAAAGTTTATTAGATTGAGAAAATTATAGTAATGTAAACAGAAATTTCCAAGAATAGAAGTTTTTATGATTATGATATTTTACATGAGAGATAATGTGGTTGGATAAATTATTTTGTGTTTTGCTACCTGCTAATTGAATTTTTTTGAGTGTGACAGTATAATTCCCTTTTCATCAAGAGTGCTCAAGTAACATCCAACTAATAATTCAGGCAGTCCAGATGCTGAAGTAAAGTTTTCCACCTATGAAGATCATGTTCACTAAAATATGGATTTAATTTTCTACTCTAGTTTATCTAAAATACTGGAAAGCTAAACATGACTACTAACAGCTTATGAAGAATTTTAAAAAGGGCAAAGAAGAATGTTAATCATGACAAATTCCTTTTTAAAAAATTAATAAAAATTAAATTTTCTTCATTTTAATATTTCATATCTATATTTTATAAAAAGCTAATTTAATACACAAAATTTATGATAACTTTGAATTTTCAAATATTAGAATCACAGAGTTCTTATTATTAAATAGTAGTTTGGAATATTCTGATTCAAAATCAAGTGTTTGAACATACTAGATAGGATTTATGACTTTAGGTAAAAGTTATTTCAGATTCAACTTTCTTAAGATTTTTGTCCTTGTCAAAAATTTATATAAACTGAAAGCATTATTTTACTTCTGTTCTTCAAAGAAATACATGTTGTTTATTTTCTTCTAAAAGTAAACATGAGAAAAAAGTTTTAGTCTTTGATCAAACAAGGCAATACCTGCAATCACAATGTCAGTCTATGAGGGAAAACTGCAAAGCACACCAAGAACAAGAACTGCCTTTTCCTTCCTAAAACTTTGGTTTTTAACCCACTAAATTAACAAGCTATAGATGGGACAAAAATCTGAATGAAATACAGGGGACATCTGGTCTTGGGTGTGCAATTCTCTAGATTTACTGATCCATTGATCAATTCAACTGTGTAATCTAACTTTTTTTTTTTTTTAGGAAGAGACGGTTTTCTCTCAGTCTGTGTGTCAGTTTCTATACAATACCCTAATTTCATAGATACTTTAAGATGTCAAAATGTTTTGACATACAAAACTTTAAATTACCTACCTCCCATTTACACAAAACTCAACTACTATAATGTATCTATAAATTATAGCATTTCTTCATGAAACAAGCTTATCTCTCTCTTTCTCTTTCTCCTCTGTCTCTCTCTCTCTCTCTCCCCTTTCCCTTTGTCTCTCCTCTTTAACCCACTATAAGTGATTTCTGTCCTACATACCTTGACTGTGTGATTATAGGTTATAGCTCTTTTTATGGTGTGTTTTTCTGTGATTGAATGAACTTTCTATTTATACTTTATACATTTAACTCAAAATTCTGCATTTTAGAATGCTGCATAACAAATGCTTTATCTACAATTCAAATTGTAAATTGCTTTATAAAACTGATTTCTCAAGAATTGTTCAATGTCTTATAGCATATTGCTTAAAGCTGTACAGTTAACTCTTTTGCTATTCAATAGGAATTATTTGCTATCAGATTAAACAGAGTTATTACAGAAGTTCATATAAATATTCCCATTGCTCTAAGCTTATTATTTCTTTTCTTTCTTCTTTCTTTCTTTTTTTTTCTTTCTTTCTCTTTCTTTCTTTCTCTCTTTTTTTTTTTGGTAACATGGTGGTAAGTGTAACAAAATATCCTCACACATTTCTTGGTATTGAAGCATAATAAATCATTATTACTTGAAACAAAGGATAATAATGCAATATAGATGCAATCTTCTCCCCAATGCTTCTTATGTTAACACAGTTCAATGATGGAAAATATTATACCTAAATCAAGATTCAGTTAAATTTCATGTCCATTATTTCTTTTATAAAATGTTGTCAGCTTAAAATAGTGAACATTTGTTCATTTTCTTTCTTTGCTTAAAATAGTATTTGGTCATTGGTGTTTTTAATCCTAAAACAGAAAAATCACTGAACAGGAAAAAATAAGATTTAAGAATATCTTAAATGTTCATCATTGTAGGAGTTATTGATTGTGTCCCCCCAATAAAAAAGACTCCAAATAAAATAATTGTAGCAAATACTGTAGACAACTGAAGACTAACAAAGAATAATATATCAGGGCTTAATGCACAAATATTATTAAAACTCTGTCTTTTTGCCTTTGAAATCACCTACAAACAGTGTTATTTAGAGTTTGTCAAGGTTATGACCAGCCATTGCCATTTCTAACAGATTGTTCAAATGTTGAATAATTGAAGCTTTATTTCCCATAGCCACTGGAAATTTGCTCCACTAGAAATAACAATATGGGCTTTTTTCAGCTAATAAAAAACCAGGGCAATAGGGCAGGAAGATCAAGTTTCAAGAGGCTGCTATTGCTACAAACAAGGCATTTCTGCCGTATGAAACCCCAGACTGGATGTTATGAGCCACCTTCCCAAGTTCTTCCTGCACACTCACCTTTTTCCTCGACCTTTACATGTCATTCAGCCATATACCCAAATTCTTGCTTATCATTAAATTCTTAATATAAAAGTGTTCTTTTTGCCACTTCTGACAAGGTGTGGTAGTTAAAAGACTGGTCTAGAGCTAACATGCCTGGATTCAAACTTGATTCAGACACTTATTTGAGCAGATTGTCAATTTCTGTCTTTTAGTTTCCTCATTCCTCTGTCAGTGATGGTGCTGTCCTCATGAATTATGTAGGGGTCATTACAAGAGTTACTACACATGAAGCTCCTACAGGAGCACCTGGCATATCAGAAGCCCTACAGAAGCATTCATTTTTATTACATACACTTATTCTTACAAATCTCATATCCATATTTCAAATCCCTTTTTATTAATTCTTTCCAGTACTCATTATTAAAAAATCCTATTTCTTCTATCTTCTTTTTTTAAATAACTTATTATTATTATTTTAAGGTTTTATTTATTTATTTGACAGAGAGAGAGACAGCGAGAGAGGGAACACAAGCAGGGGGAGTGGGAGAGGGAGAAGCAGGCCTCCTGCGGAGCAGGGAGCCCGATGCGGGGCTGGATCCCAGGACCCCGGGAT
Source organism: Zalophus californianus (assembly GCF_009762305.2). NCBI lineage: Eukaryota > Metazoa > Chordata > Mammalia > Carnivora > Otariidae > Zalophus > Zalophus californianus. The sequence goes on from NC_045597.1 coordinate 184,564,667, forward strand.
CATGACCTGAGCTGAAGGCAGACACTTAACGACTGAGCCCCCCAGGCACCGCTTTTTCCACCTTCTTCAAATCACCCCTCCCCATGCTTTACTATAACCAAAGTCTATCTTTTCCTAACCAGCACAATTTCTAACCCATGTCCTGAATAGGTTTAGTAAAATTATATTAAAGAAGTCCAAGACCTAATGTGCATTTATAAAAATCTGAGCATGAATGTGTCAAGGCTGGGTGCAGACTATCCAATATGCCATTATCTCTACTGCTAGGTTTGACTCTTATGTTTGTGAAGGAAGACAGAGCTCTGCATGATGGAACATCTATCTGTGTGGCTCTTATTTTTCTACCACCACTCGGTTCCCTGGGGTGAGAATCATTAGTTGAGTTGTTTCCAGCAAGTTACAGACAGCAACCCTCTGAAAACACCCTTTATCATTTGGGGTCTGTTTCCCATGTGGACCTTCAGGAATCAGACAGATGGGTCTTCACCAATGGTGTATTTTTCCAGTCCATCCTTTCCTAATTCAACACAAGGATATGGGAGAGAAGTTACAAAACAGCATATCATACTTTCTTACTTAAAACAAGTGTAGACATTCTATAATACATAATAAGTAGACTGATCCATAGATCAAATGGCCTATTTACCAATTTGGGGGAGATATAATTTGTAACTCTTGTATTCAAATTAGTATCTCAAGCCACTATCTGTCCAGGTGAATGAGTAATCCAGTATTTTTTATTTTGGGGCCCCTAAGAGTTAGTCAAGAATTCTGGATGCTTCTTAAATCCTTAGAGGCCTTTGCTTTTCTTGTATTAGTATAGGTATTTTGGAACTCAGAGGTACTTTTTCATTGAGGTTGCAAACTTACAACTGCCTCTGAAACATTTACTTTAGAGCCAGCTGATAGTGTTACAGCCACCAGAGGAGAAGACCTCAGGGACCCTCTGCTCATTGTTATGGCCATTGCAGAAGTGTCATCTCTTATGAAAGTGTTTATGCAACTTATGTGGCTGGGACTGTTTTCTGTCCTGCTACCACCAGTGTTAGTGTAGATCTCAACCTACTCACTCAGTTTCACATTCAATCAAAGTTGCTTCATGCTTACATTTTTCTGGATGTGTCTCCTCAGGCAAGGGAAACAAAATCAAAAATAAAAATAAACAAGGCAAAAAAAATTAGGACTACATCAAACTAAAAAACTTTGCACAGAAAAGGAAACCATCAATAAAATGAAAAGGCTACCTACTGAATGATAGAAGATATTTGCAAATGATATATTCGATAAGGGGTTTATATCCAAAATATATAAAGAACTCATACAACTCAAAACCAAAAAAAAAAAAAACCCAAAAGCAAAAAACTAACAATTTGATTTAAAAATGGGCAAAAGACTTGAATAGACATTTCTCCAAAGAAGATTTACAGATGACCGACCAATAGACACATGAAAAGATGCTCAACATCACTAATCATCAGGGAAATGCAAATCAAAACCACAGTGATATATCACTTCCCACCAGTCAGAAAGGCAAGTATGAAAAAAACAAGAAATAAGAAGTGCTGGTGAGGAGGTGGAGAAAATGGAAGCCTTGGCACTATTGGTAAGAATGTAAATTGGTGTAGCCACTATGGAAAACAGTATGGCGGTTCATCAAAAAATTAGAAGTAGAAATATCATACTATCCTGTAATTCCACTGTTGGATGTTTCCCCAAAGAAGATGAAAACACTAATCTAAAAAGATATGTGCACCTCAATGTTTACTGCAACATTATTTACAATAGCGAAGATATGGCAGCAACCCAAGTGTACATTGATAGATGAATAGATAAAGGAACTGTGGCATATATACCATGGGATATGGCTCAGCCATAGAAAAGAATGAAGTCTTGTCATATGAAACAACATAGATGGACCTGGAGGGTATTATGCTAAGTGAAATAAGTCAGACAAAGAAAGAAACACTATGTGATTTTATTTACATGTGGAATCTAAAAAACAAAACAAATAAACAGAAACAGGTTCATGAATACAGAGAACAAGCTGATGGTTGCCAGAGGGGAGAGAGGTGAGGGAATGGGTAAAGTAGGTGAAGGGGATTAAGAGGTACAGACCTTCTGTTATAAAATAAGTCACAAGGGTGAAAAGTATAGCATAGGGAATATAGTCACTAACATTGTAGTAATGTTGTATGGTAACAGATGGCACTACACCATGATAACATGGTGAGCATTGCATAACATTCAGAACTGTTGAATTCCTATATATAACATTGTATTTGGACCATACTTCAATTAAAAAAAAAAAAGAAGACTGCTACATACTTGAAATCATGTCTTCAGTTTTAGCTTACACTCACGTGTTCTTGACATTGTAGCCAAAGCCCATTCTGAGCATTGTGTATCTGGGTATAAATCAGCTGTACAATGTACCAAAAGCAGCCCTCTAGTAGCACTGAGGAAACATTTTTACAAAGTGAGGATATATTTAGGTTGTTTCTTAAATTATGCCAACCAGGTTGCCTCTTCCATCAGCCCTTTCATATATGAGGACTCTTTTAGGGCCTTTCCCATGTTTTTATTAGAAACAATGCTGGAATGAACAGCCTTCTACCACATATTTGTATATTTGCCCAATTATATTTTAGAATGAAACTTTAGAACTTCCATTATGGAAGCAAACATTGAATATATTTGAAGACTTTGGTACATAATTTCTAAAAGACTTATAGATTTGTTATACATTTCACCCTTTTGCCAATGTTACATAAGAGACATATTCATACCAACTTATCAGTTGCATCTTGGAATCATCTTGTACTTTTCGAACAAAGCATTTTGTACATGCTTTAATTTCGATATTGATCCTATAAGACTGGCAAAAATATTCCAATATTACCAATAGTAAAAATGAAGTTTAGGAAATTTAGCTATCATGATTAAGATCAAACAGGTAATAATTGGTTGAAATACTATTTAAATTTGAATAATATGGATTATATTTATTGATTAATTCATTCTCTCATTCCACATGCATTTGCAGGCAGCTGTGCCTGTGCCGATTAGCTGGAAGATAAGCTCTCTGATATCACAAAACTTACATTTTAAGAGGAAAGCAGATTTAAAAAAATAAATATTTACCTATTTATTAATATTGAGATTGTGAGAGGTACATATTGGAGACCTCTGGGGCAATGAGGGAATATAATGGAGAGGTTGTGATCCAGAAATGACAATCAACATGGCACAAAGAATATGGAAAGCAGAAGGAACTACCTGGTGGACACTGTGGCTAGAGTTTAAGGAGTCAGAGGCCATAGGCATGAGATGGAACTGGAGAAGTCAAGGCCAGAGTGTGCAGAGACCACTGGTTCAGCACTTCCCCAATTTTCAGTGGTGAAGGGCCATTTTTTAAAAAATTTTTCATGGTCTAATATTTGCATAAAATAAAATAACAATAAATTACTAAAATAATGAAATTTCAAAATAAAAAATGCATACAAATAAAAACCCCAAATTTATGTTTACTTTCATCAGATGTGAAATTATTCTGAAATGCTGTGAAAATATCTAGGTAGTCATTGGAGGGTTCTGTGCTGATCTCCCAGAGTTGGGGGAGCAGCTACAGGCACTGGGCTGCAGACAAATCAGGCAGTGCTGTTTTAGGCCACGGCTGTACTGAAGAGCACCAGGAAACATGTGGGTAACATTATCAGGTGTGTGTTTTGAGATGATCACTATGGCTGAAGTGTGAACGGACTAGAGTAGGGGAAAGAATGGATTTGGCTGGGTGAATTAGGTCAATTCATAGTACAGAGAACAATGATGATAAGTCAGGCTGATGTTGTAAGCAGAATTTCAAAAATGTTCCCCCAAAGATACCCCACCCTAATTTCCAGTATCTGTTAATTTGATGAGAGATTGCACCTTTGACTATATTATACGGTATATGCACAGATGATTTTAAGATGGGGAGATTGTCCGGGTGTGACTAATCTAATCCCATGGGCTCTTAAAAGTAGAGACTTTTCTCCAGTTGGTTACAGGGCAAGAAGTCAGAGAGATGGGAAGTAGAAAAGTCACTGCACCATTACTAACTTTGAGTTGGAGGGGATCATGTGAGCAGGAACGTGGGTGGCCTCTGAAAACTGACAACAGTCTCTTGCTGATAGCCAGCAAATAATTGGGGATTTCAGTGCTATAATTGCAAGAAGCTAAATTCTACCAATTCTGCTGACAGGAATGATCTTGTGAGGGGCTCCTGAGCCCCAGATGACAATGCAGCCCACTGACATCTTGATTTCAGCCTCAACAAAGAACATAACCACACTCTGGATTTCTGACCTATAGAACTGTGACCTAATAAATGAGCTAAGTTTGTGTCAATTTATTACATAGTAATAGCAAACTGATAGAGCCAGTGGAGACGTAAAGAAGTAGATGGATGGACTTTAGCAACACTTAGTAAGTAAAATGGATAGGAGATAGTGTTGGATTTAAGAGGAAGGAAGATTTAGGATTTAGGGAGAGGAAAGGTGTCAAAGATGATTCCTAAGTATCTGGCTTGTATAACCAGGTGGACTGTGGTTCCACTTACTGAGCTAAAACATGCTATGCTGGAAGAGGATCACGATTTGGGGGGAAAGGTCAGGATTTCATTCTTAGACTGTATTTGTTTTAAGTGACTGTGATTCATCTGAGAAGTGCTGTCAGGCATGTAGTTGTATTTATAGACCTGAAACTCAACGAGAAATATGGGTTTGCAATATAAATGTGTGAGTTATCTATTTAGAGGTGGCGCACAGAGTCCTGAATGAGGATAATGCAGAGTAGGTAGAAAGTGCATCTAGGACAGAGAATGAGGATTCAAAGGCTCAGAAGAGGAGGGTTTACATGCAAAGCTGGAACAGCCTGAGAGGTAGGAGGAAAGCTAAGGGAGAGTTGCAAGAAGGGACCTGTATTAGTTTCCCACTGCTGCCTTAACAAATTATCATAAACCAGGTGATTCAAAACAATATAAATTTATTACCTTATAGTTCTGTCAATCGGAGGTCTGGCACAGATTTTGCTGAGCTAGAATCAAGGCATCTGTAGGGCTGCATTCCTTCCTGGAGTTTCTAGATGGGTCCATTCTTTTGCCTTTTCCAGCTCCTGGAGGTTGCCTGCATTCCTTGGTTCTTGGCCCTTTCCTCCATCTTCAACACCAGCAACATCAAGCCAGATCCTTTTTAATACTGCCATCTCTTGGGTCTCTCCCTCTCTAACATTTTAATTTTTAAAATTTTTTAAAAAAAGACTTATTTGTTTATTTGAGAGACAGAGAAAGAGAGGCAGGGGCAGAGAGAGAGAATCTCAAGCAGACTCCCTCCAGGGCATGGAGCCCAACCTGGGGCTCCATCTCAAGACCCTGAGATCATGACCTGAGCCAAAGTCCAGAGTCAGAGGCTTAACTGACTGAGCCACCCAGGTGCCCCTCCCTCTAACATATATTTTTAAAAGATTTTATTTATTTATTTGACAGAGAGAGCAAGAGAGCACAAGCAGGGGGAACAGTAGAGGGAGAGGGAGAAGCAAACTCCCCAACAAGCAGGAAGCCTGATGCCAGGCTTGATCCCAGGACCCTGGAATCGTGACCTGAGCCGAAGGCAGATGCTTAACCATCTGAGCCACCCAGGTGCCCCATCCCTCTACCATTTTTAAAGACCCTTGTAATTACATTTTCCATTCTGGATAACCCAGGATAATCTCCCCATTTTAAGGTCACCTGATTAGCAAACTTAATTCCACCTGGTATCTTAATTCATCTTTGCCATGTAACATAACTTGTTCAGGGATCTGGGGATTAGAATGTGGATGTCTTTGGGAGCCATTGTTCTGCCTACCAGGGGCTTAAGGATCTCTCCACAGGCTGTGCAGTAAGACGAGCTGAGAGAACGCAGGTTGGATGAATGCTAGGGGTGGAACTAAGAGTGCAGTGGGTGCAGAGTGAAGTAGGAGGCAAGAAATGAATTGTGATTGGAGGACCTTGCAGAGTTGGGCTGTGAGTGAGGGAAAGGAAAAAGTGTGGCCGTGGTGGTTTGGGATCGAGGAAGAATTATTTTATGGGAAATCGTGAAAATGTCTAATAACCAATGTGAAGTACCCAGTTAAGAGAAGTTGTCTATCTCACAGAGAGCAGTGATACTCATTAGCTTGAGGTTCCTGAATGTACAGGTAGGGAGCTAAGCTGAAGGCTGCATTTGTCCCCATTAAAAACAGAAGAAATGAGGGTGGGCTGGGTCCATGTGCAGATCCATTTGTGTCTTTATTAGCTGAAATCTGAAAGGTTCACATTTTTTGTTTTCTTTTTTTCCCTGTAAACTCCAACCAGAAAAGGAGAACTGAATTTGCAAACCAGGAACACAATCATTAAAAATAAACACAGTATCTAGCAATCATATTTCCCCAGTGTACGAAAAGTGCTGCCTGCTAAGTGGGAACTTCCACCTTCCATTGCACATAAACGAGGGAACTCCCTGGTGCAGCCATGCTTTATGTCCCATCAGCTTTATGGTATACTTAACACTGTGTGGGAATCATAAGCCATTTCCCATTAGTGCTATCATCTTAAAACACTTTAAAGTTTTGACTGAATAACTAACTAAACAGCAGCTCGTTAGAAGAATGATGAAACCAAGTGATTTTTAATGGAGTCTCCAAAGATTTTGAGAAAAAGAAACTGTGTTGTGAATGGACGTGCAGTGTACAAATGCATATTTCCATATCTCCAGCCCAAGTCAACACTGAACTAAGTAAGGGTAAAAGCATCCATTAAGACTCAGAGTTCAAGGCAATCAGTGAAACTGTTCTTTTATATTCAGGAAGTCTAGGCAGCAAGAATTGGATGCTAACTTTCTGTGCTTTATAAACGGGGTAGGTATTCTAAGTGCACCACTTAGAGAAAATATTGCTCAATCATAGACCCTGTTCTGGGTTACCAGGTAAAAAAGATAGGCTTTCCAGTTAAATCTGAACTTCAAATAAAGGGCAAGTAATTTTTTTTTAGCATAAGTCTGTTCCAGATATTGCATGGAACACACTTCACTAAACTTTAGTGGTTGTTGTTTACCTAAAATTCACATTCAAATGTAACTGGGTATCCTCTACTTTTATTTGCTAAATCTGGCAACCTTAACCCTAGTGAAAATCTAGATATCTTTTATTTAAAGATATTTTGTAAAAAGACATCTGGATTCATGGACTGAAAAATAATATTTGAACTACTTTCAGACTTGGGAAGTCTGAGCATTTTCAAATCCAAAATATGAGGTTTTCTGGTATATTTCACTGGGTCCATGCAGACAATCAATAGTATGTTTGCAATTAAAATAAGACTAAGACATTTATTCTGGGAAAACTCTTTTGGTTGTATCTTGGCCATGGGTTTCCTTGAAGTCTTGCCCATAAGACTTCAGGACTAAGTTTTATGTTGTTGTTGTTGCTTTGGTGTAACACATAACACAACAGAGAGATGGGTTACATATTTTCTATGTTCATCCATCCATTAATGAACTAGCTAAAGAAAAGTGAATTTACCATAACCCTAATCTTTTCAAAACTGGCTACTTTTCCAGTTCTATTTAGAAACCAATAGCAACTCAGGAGAGTTGACACCAAATAGTATGACCAGCTTGGATGCCGATTCCTTGAAATCTATCTTATGAGTATGATTTACTTTTTCATTCACTTAACAAATATTACAGAATGACTTCACTGAAAGAAGTGAAGATAAAATGGCAAACAAAATAGACAAGGTCCTGTATTAGAGCGGCTAACACTATGTTACGTTAGAGAGGCGCCAACATGAGGAATTCAGGCACCTGGGTGGCTCAGTCGGTTAAGCCTCCAACTCAGTGTGAATTTTATATTGCAAAGCCTAGCAGGAAATTGGTTGGGAGACTAAAACAGAAAGAAGAAGCCAGTGTGTGTGGAGCAGAGTGAGGATTGTGTAGGACGGGAGGTAAGAGATGTCCATGCAAGGCTGTGTAAGTCAAGGCAAGGAGCTTAGTTTTATTCTTTCTTTGCTGGGAAGCCTTTGTGGTGCTTTAGGCATGAGAACAACATGACAGTGCTGCATTGTAGGAAAACAAAGTGAAAATCTTGTTTTTTATGTACATCATCATGACTTCTTATTAAATTCTCTCTGTGTGAAAATGTTTCTGATCTGCCAATATGGTGAAATATAGAAAATAACAAAACAATATTAATAGATGTAGCTATAAATCAAAGAACATAGAAAACTCTGCAAAAAAGTTTATAACAATGACATCAGTTATGATAAATGTAAATGAAATAAACATTCTTATTAAAAATAAAAATGTTCTCATATTAGGTAAGAACAAAGAAATCCAATAAAATGACTGCAGATTTGTTGACTCATAAAAAGTATACACAGAGGAGTAGAGGAGCAAGATGGTGAAGAAGTAGGAGACCTAAATTTCGTCTGGTCCCAGGAATTCAGCTAGATAGGTATCAAACCTTTCTGAACACCTACAAATTCAACAAGAGATTGAAGAAAAGAATAGCAGCAACTCTGAACAGAAAAGTGACCACTTTCTGGAAGGTAGGATGTGCAGAGAAGTGAATCTGAGGTGATATTTGGGAAGCTAGACCATGGGGGAAGGGAGTGGCTCCTGGCAAGTGATAGAGCAGCGGAGCCCAAAATTGGAACTTGTAGAAGTCGGCTCCGCTGAGGGACGTCGCTCCAGTGGCTAAGTGGGGGCTGGAACCCTCACTGGGACAGTGTGGTCTCAGGACCCTTGGGGTCACAGAAAGACCGGGGGTGCCTGAGTGTGGCAGAGCTCCCAGGTATCAGAGCTGGGAAGCCAGTGGCAAAGACGGAGCTGAGGAGTGGTCTCTCAGCTTGGGGTTGCCATAAACTGTGATCTGCAGCACAGTCGGGCCACAACTCTTCCAGCAGGGACCCAACAAGCGGCAGATCCAGGGAGACTCCCCTTCCTCCCTTGGGAGGAGAGGCACAGGAGCCCACTGCAGGGATCTGCTGGGTTTGGAGACTCCAAATGGGGTCGGGTGCCAGAGATAGAAACGCTCAGTCACAAGCCAGGTGAGCACAGAGTGTGGCTGGAGACCAGGGAGACGGAAGTGATTGACTGCTTTTCTCTGGGGGCTCACTGAGGAGTGGGGCCCCAAGTTCTCAGCTCCTCCAGGGCGGAGATTGGGAGGCAGCCATTTTCATTCTTGTCCTCCAAAGCTGTACAGAAAGCTTCAGGGAACAAAAGCTCCCAAGAGCAAACCCGAGCAGATTACCTAGCCCGGCCCCTGGCAAGGGTGGGGCAATTCCGTCTCAGGCAAAGACATTTGAGAATTACTGCAACAGGCCCCTCCCCTAGATCAGCAAGAACAGCCAGCCAAGATCAAGTTTACCAATAAATGAGAATGGCAGAACTCCAGCACTAGGGGAATACAGCATAGAATTCATGGCCTTTTTCCCCCATGATTCTTTAGTCTCTCAAAGTTAATTTTTTTTAAATTTTCTTTATTTTTTCTTTTTCTTTTTTTTTAATTTTTCTTTTTCCCTTTTTCAACCAACATCTTATCAAAAACTTTTTAAAAAATATTTTTTAATTTTCATTTTTAGAGTCATATTCTATCTCTTCATTGTAGTTAAACTTATTTTTTGTATATATATAAGTTGTTCTCTCTTTATAATATTGGGATACAGTTTCTTCTAATAGACTAAAATATACCCTAAAACTCTAGTGTATGGCTTTGTTCTAGTCTCCTGCCTGATCACATTCCCTCCTTTCTTTTTTTTTTTTTAAATTTCTCTTCTTTCTTTTTTCAACCAACTTCTTATCAATTCCTTTTATAAAATCTTTTATAGTTTTCATTTTTACAGTCATGTTCCATCCCTTCATCGTATTTACCCTTATTTTTATAAATATATAAGTTTTTCTTTCTTTAAAATTTTGGGATGCAGTTTCTACTAACAGAACAAAATACACCCAAAATCTAGTGAGTGGCTCTGATCTATTCGCCAGCCTGATCATATTATTATTTTTTTCTTTCTTTCTTTCCCTTTCTTTTCCCCCTAGTTTTAGGTCTCTTCTGATTTGTTTAGTGTATATTTTTCTGGGGTCGTTGTTACCCTGTTAGCATTCTGTTCTCTCATTCATCTGTTCTCTGTGGTAAAATGACAAGATGGAAAAACTCACCTCAAGAAAAGAACAAGAGGCAGTACCAATTGCCAGGGACCTAATCAATACTGACATTAGTAAGATGTCAAAACTCGAGCTCAGAATGAAGATTTTAAAGATACTAGCTGGGCTTGAAAAAAGCATGGAAGATACTAGAGAATACCTTTCTGGAGAAATAAAAGACATAAAATCTAACGAAGTCAAAATCAAAAAGCTATTAATGAGGTGCAATAAAAAATGCAGTCTCTAACTGCTAGGCTAAATGGGGCAGAAGAGAGAATTAGTGATATAGAAGACCAAATGATGGAGAATAAAGAAGCTGAGCAAAAGAGAGGTAAACAACTACTGGATCACGAGGGCAGAATTCGAGAGAGAAGTGATACCATAAGATGAAACAATATTAGAAAAATTGGGATTACAGAAGAACAAGAAAGAGAGACAGGGGCAGAAGGTATATTGGAGCAAATTATAGCAGAGAACTTCCCTAATTTGGGGAAGGAAACAGGCATCAAAATCCAGGAGGCACAGAGAACCCCCTCAAAATCAATAAAATAGATCAACACCCCAACATCTAATAGTAAAACTTACAAGTCTCAGAGACAAAGAGAAAATCCTGAAGGCAGCTCTGGACAAGAGGTCTGTAACCTACAATGGTAGAAACATTAGATTGGCAGCAGACCTATCCACAGAGACCTGGCAGGCCAGAAGGGACTGGCATGATATCTTCAGAGCACTAAATGAGAAAAATATGCAGCCAAGAATACTATATCTAGTTAAGCTGTCATTGAAAATAGAAGGAGAGGTAAAAAGCTTCTAGGACAAACAGAAACTAAAAGAATTTGCAAACACGAAACCAGCCCTGCAAGAAATATTGAAAGGGGCCCTCTAAGCAAAGAGAGAGCCTAAAAGTAACATAGACCAGAAAGGAATTGAGACAATATACAGTAACAGTCACCTTACAGGCAATACAATGGCACTGTATTCATATCTTTCAATAGTTACCCTGAATGTAAATGGGCTAAATGCCCCAATCAAAAGACACAGGGTATCAGATTGGATAAAAAAACAAGACCCACTGATATGCTCCCTGCAAGAGATTCATTTTAAACCCAAAGACACCTCCAGATTGAAAGTGAGGGGATGGAAAACCATTTACCATGCTAATGGACATCAGATGAAAGCTGGGGCGGCAATCCTTATATAAGACAAATTAGATTTTAAACCAAAGACTATAATATGAGATGAGGAACGACACTATATCTTACTTAAAGGGTTTATCTAATGAGAACATCTAACTTGTAAATATCTATGCCCCTAACATAGGAGCAGCCAGTTATATAGGACAATTAATAACAAAATCAAAGAGACACATTGACAACAATACAATAATAGTAGGGGACTTTAACACCTCCCCCACACTGAAATGGACAGATCATCTAAACAAAAGATCAACAAGGAAGTAAAGGCTTTAAATGACACACTGGACCAAATGGACTTCACAGATATATTTGGGACATTCCATCCCAAAGCAATAGCATTCACATTCTTCTCTAGTGCCCATGGAACATTCTCCAGAATACATCATATCCTAGGTCACAAATCAGGTCTCAACTGGTACCAAAAGATAGGGATCATTCCCTGCATATTTTCTGACCACAATGCTTTGAAACTAGAACTCAATCACAAGAGGAAAGTTGGAAAGAACCCAAATACATGGAGGCTAAAGAGCATCTTACTAAAGAATGAATGGGTCAACCAGGAAATTAAAGAAGAATTAAAAAAAATTCATGGAAACAAATGAAAATGAAAGCACAACTGCTCAAAATCTTTGGGATGCAGCAAAGGCGGTTCTAAGAGGAAAGTATATAGCAATACAAGCCTTTCTCAAGAAACAAGAAAGATCTCAAATACACAGCCTAACCCTACACATAAAGGAGCTGGAGAAAGCACAGCAAATAAAGCCTAAACCCAACAGGAGAAGAGAAACAATTAAGGTCAGAGCAGAAATCAATGAAATAGAAACCAAAGAACAGTAGAACAAATCAATGAAACTAGGAGCTGGTTCTTTGAAAGAATTAACAAGATTGATAAACCCCTGGCCAGACTTAACAAAAAGAAAAGAGAAACCACCCAAATAAATAAAATCATGAAAAGGAGAGATCACAACCAACAACAATGAAATACAATTATAAGAACATATTATGAGTTGGGCACCTGGGTGGCTCAGTTGGTTAAGTGACTGCCTTCGGCTCAGGTCATGATCCTGGAGTCCCGGGATTGAGTCCCACATCGGGCTCCCTGCTCAGCAGGGAGTCTGCTTCTCCCTCAGATCCTCCTCCCTCTCGTGCTCTGTATCTCTCATTCTCTCTCTCTCAAATAAATAAATAAAATCTTAAAAAAAAGAACAGATTATGAGCAATTATATGCCAGCAGATTAGATAATCTGGAAGAAATAAATGCATTCCTAGAATGTATCAACTACCAAAACTGAACCAGGAAGAAATAGAAAACCTGAACAACCCATAACCACTAAGGAAGTTGAACCAGTAATCAAAAATCTCCCAACAAACAAGAGCCCAGGGTCAGATGGCTTCCCAGGGGAATTCTACCAAACACTTAAAGAATTAAGACCTATTCTTCTGAAACTGTTCCAAAAAATAGAAATGGAAGGAAAACTTCCAAACTCAATTTTTGAGGCCAACATTACCTTGATCCCAAAACCTGACAAAGACCCCATCAAAAAGGAGAATTACAGACCAATATCCTTGATGGACATGGATGCAAAAATTCTCACCAAAATCCTAGCCAATAGGATCCAACAGTACATTAAAAGGATTATTCACCACAACCAAGCGGGATTTATCCCTGGGCTGCAAGCTTGGTTCAACATCCGCAAATCAATCAATGTGATACAATACATTAATAAAAAAAGAGCAAGAACCATATGATCCTCTCAATAGATGCAGAAAAAAGCATTTGACAAAGTACAGCATCCTTTCTTGATTAAAACTCTTCAGAGTGTAGGGATAGAGGGTACATACCTCAATATCATAAAAGCCATCTATGAAAAACCTACAGCAAATATCATTCTCAATGGGGAAAGCTAAGGGCTTTTCCCCTAAGGTCAGGAACACAACAGGGATGTTCACTATCACCACTGCTACTCAACATAGTACTAGACGTCCTAGCCACAAAACCAGACAACAAAAAGAAATAGAAGGCATCTGAATCGGCAAAGAAGTCAAACTCTCTTTGCAGATGATATGATACTTTATGAGGAACACCCAAAAGACTCCACCCCCCAAACTGCTAGAAGTCATACAGGTATTCAGTAAAGTGGCAGGATATAAAATCAATGCACAGAAATCAGTTGCATTTCTATACACCACCAACGCAGAAGAAAGAGAAATTAAGGAGTCGAACCCATTTACAATTGCACCCAAAACCATAAGATACTTAGGAATAAATCTAACCCAAGTGGCAAAGAATCTGTACTCAGAAAACTATAAAATACTCATGAAAGAAATTGAGAAAGATGCAAAGAAATGGAAAAACATTCCATGCTCATGGATTGGAAGAACAAATATTGTGAAAATGTCAATTCTACCTAGAACAGTCTACACATATAAAACAATCTCTATCAAAATACCATCGACTTTTTTCAAAGAAATGGAACAAATAATCCTAAAATTTGTATGGAACCAGAAAAGACCCCGAATAGCCAGAGGAATGTTGAAAAAGAAAAGCAAAGCTGGCAGCATCACAATTCCAGACTTCAAGCTCTATTACAAAGCTGTCATCATCAAGACAGTATGGTACTGGCACAAAAACAGACACATAGATCAATGGAACAGAATAGGGAGCTCAGAAATTGACCCTCAACTCTATGGTCAACTAATCTTCAACAAAGCAGGAAAGAATGTCCAATGGGAAAAAGACAGTCTCTTCAACACATGGTGTTGGCAAAATTGGACAGCCACATGCAGAAGAATGAAACTGGACCATTTCCTTACACCACACACAAAAACAGACTCAAAATGGATGAAAGACCTAAATGTGAGACAGGAATCCATCAAAATCCTTGAGGAGAACACAGGGAGTAACCTCTTCAACCCCAGCTGCAGCAACTTCTTCCTAGAAACATCGCCAAAGGCAAGGGAAGCAAGGGCAAGATGAAATATTGGAACTTCAAGATAAAAAGCTTTTGCACAGCAAAGGAAACAGTCAACAAAACCAAAAGGTAACTAACAGAATGAGAGAAGATATTTGCAAGTGACATATCAGATAAAGGGTTAGTATCCAAAATCTATAAAGAACTTATCAAACTCAACAACCAAAGAATAAGTAATCCAATCAAGAAACGGGCAGAAGACATGAATAGACATTTCTGCAAAGAAGACATCAAAATTGTCAACAGACACATGAAAAAGTGCTCAACATCACTCGGCATCAGGGAAATCCAATCAAAACCTCAATGAGATACCACCTCACACCAGTCAGAATGGCTAAAATTAACAAGTCAGGAAATGACAGATGTTGGCGGGGATGCAGAGAAAGGGGAACCCTCCTACACCGTTGGTGGGAATGCAAGCTGGTGCAGCCGCTCTGGAAAACAGTATGGAGGTTCATCAAAACATTGAAAATAGAGCTACCTTATGACCCAGCAATTGCACTACTGTGTATTTACCCCAAAGATACAAATGTAGTGATCCAAAGTTGTATGTGCACCCCAATGTTTATAGCAGCAATGTCCACAATAGCCAAACTATGGAAAGAGCCAAGGTGTCCATCAACAGATGAATGGATAAAGAAGATGTGGTATATATATACAATGGAATATTATGCAGCCATCAAAAAACCAAAATCTTGCTATTTGCAATGACGTGGATGGAACCAGAGGGTATTATGTTAAGCAAAATAAGTCAATCAGAGAAAGACAAGTATCATATATTCTCACTGATATGAGGAATTCTTAGGAAACAAACTGAGGGTTTGCTGGAGTGGTGGGGGGTGGGAGAGATGGGGTGGCTGGGTGATGGACCTTGGGGAGGGTATATGCTATGGTGAGCACTGTGAATTGTGTAAGACTGATGAATCACAGACCTGTACCTCTGAAAGAAATAATACACTATATGTTTTTAAAAAAATAAGATAGTAGGAAGGGAAAAATGAAGGGGGGGAATTGGAGGGGGAGACGAACCATGAGAGACTATGGACTCTGAGAAACAAACTGAGGGTTTTTGAGGGGAGGGGGTGGGGGGATGCGTTAGCCTGGTGATGGGTATTAAGGAGGGCACATATTGAATGGAGTACTGGGTGTTATACACAAACAATGAATCATGGATCATCACATCAAAAACTAATGATGTAATGTATGGTGATTAAGATAACATAATAAAATAAAATTTAAAAAAAGCTATACATAGTGGTTGCTATTGAACTCTTGAAAAACAAATTTCCATTTCTAATTTATTGTTTAAATAAATAAAACTAATATATTGTCTAACTTTTTAAATTCTAATATAAAAATACTGATTTTCAGACTTTCTGTAATAATCAAAATATTAACTTTGCATGTTAAGTAGACTTATTGTGGTGATCATTTGACAATGTATACAAATATCAAATCATTATGTTGCACCCCTGAAACTAATATAATGTTATATGTCAATTATACTTCAATGAAAATAAGATAAGATCAAATACTAATTCCCCCATACTTGAAAAAAATAAACTTTTGTTTCCATGGTCATCTTGGAAAATATTTGAATCTTCCACATTTGGACTGATACCTAATAAGCCACATTTCATTCCTAAAGAAGAAATTTTTAGATTGGTAATGAGGAAGGGAAAATAGAATTTTGCAGGGAAAAGTCTATATATAGCCTATATGGTTACACAGAATTGAAATCCTAAAATATGCCTGAGTCTGCCAGGATCCTGAAAGCTAATTACCACATTGAGAAGAACTGACCTAAATAAGTGACTTCGACATCCCTCCACCACCTCCACTACCCTCCATAGATTCAGGTGTGCTCATTTTGTGTGTGTGTGTGTGTGTGTGTGTGTGCGCGCGCGTGTATGTACACGCCTGCATGCACACTTATGTGGGGGGTGCTGGGTGCCTGGGAAAGGTGTGTTAAAACCCACAAAGTAGGGATTATTTCAAGCCCTATATTTTCCTCGTAGTGAAATAATTCCTGCAGTGAGATAATTGCCTCAGAATTTGTTGCTGACTGTTCTCAGAAAGCACTTTTTTTTAAATGAGAAAAGATCCAGGGAGAGGGCACGCAGTTTTAATTAACCGATCTGTTAAAACTAAGCATGGTTTAATTAATGACTTGAGATTTTGGAGGTAAATTTTTGTGGGGACATAGCACTTCTCCTGCTATGTCATACCTTTATAAACCATTCCCTAGAGAACTCCTAAGGTATGAATTTAGAGTTACCTTTTATCATTAAGGGGGAAAAAAATCTTATGCAGATTTGTTGGACCTTCTGCACCTGGCAATTTCTGATTACATTTTATAAATTGAGGTGATAAGTGATTGGCAGTCAATCTTGGTATTCAAGTGTGAATGACCCTAAAATGGAAAACTGATCATGTGATTCTAACTTGCCCTACCTTGCCCTTACTAATATTTTAATGAGTCCCTAATCTAAAATATAGTCCATTTCAAAATGAAAACTTGTTTCTTTCATGCCACATGAATGGCAGTTAATACTCCTTAAAGCTTCTCAGTGGGAACAATTTCCAAAATAACTAGAGGAAATATTCACTCTTTCTCAATATTTGCTAAGTGAAATAGAAACAATTAGCATATTTTGTTGAGTTCTTGATCGTCTGGCAAATCAAGGCAAAGCACAAAGGATATGTTAGTTGCTGAACAAGTACAAAAAGCAGATTTGTGGTCAGAAGACAAGTCTTTTGCAGTTACAATCATCCTGAAAAGGATGCCTTAATTACAGTGCAATATTCTTCCATCAGACCACAGCATTGCTCAGGAAAGCTGGTTGCTAGTGAGACTCTAATGTCTTTCTTTCTTAGCCACTATGAGTCATGTCTTTCATCTGTAATTAAGGCCTTTGATATGCACAACCCTCATTAGCCCTGAGGTAATGAAACAAATCAGACCAAATATCCTGTTGTTGAACTTGGAAAAGCCACCATAAATGCTAATCTCCTTTTGCCTCAACTTGTACCTATGCGAGAATATATTATTCTAGAAATACCCCTATTTAGATTTCAGGGTGTTGACAAAGTCAAGATATTCTCCATTTTTTGAAATATTGTATATTAAGTTAATTGCAGACACGGATTGATTCCCTTATTTGAATATCTTTGATAGCCTGGACAAATTAAATATACAACAGGATGTATTCTTACCATTTTTATGGTGAAATAATTTCCTATTTGACAAGGTTTCCATATTTAATCCTTTCCATTAGATGATCGCTCATGTTAGAAACCTTACTTTTCAAATTCAGTTTATTTGTCCACTCACTCTGTGTGCCAGATACTGGGATGGGCATTTTACACATGTGATCTCTATTCCTTGGAATAAATCTGCAAAGCAAATTTTATTATCCCCATTCTATACATGAGGATATATAAGCTGAGAAAAAATAAGTGGTTCCCTAAAAAACATGAACAATGTGGCACAGCTTAACTTTAATTGAAGAGGTATGATTAGGGGGAGGGTAGGATGAGCAATGGGAGCGGTGTCTCTTAGAACAATATTTTTTGAGCACCAGTGTTAGTAAGACAGTGATGAACAAAACACCAGAAGAAACATAGCACAAGAGGCAAGCCAAGTATCAGTGGTCAGACCAGAGGTCCTTTAAAGAATGTGATCAGTGTAACTTACATCTAAAGAGTGTAAAGTGGTCCAGTTTCATTCTGTTGCTCCAATTTTCCCAATACCCTTTGTTGAAGAGACTGTCTTTTTTCCATTGGATATTCTTTCCTGCTTTGTTGAAGATGAGTTGACCAGAATTGAGGGTCTATTTCTGCAAACTGGTGCAGCCGCTCTGGAAAACAGTATGGAGATTCCTCAAAAAGTTAAAAATAGAACGATCTTACAACGCCGCAATTGCACTACTAGATATTTAACCAAAGGATACAAACATAGTGATTTGAAGGGGCACCAACACCCCAGTGTTTAAAGCAGCAATGTCCACAATAACCAAAACATAGAGCCCAGATGTCGATTGACAGATGAATGGATAAAGAAGATATGCCATATATATATATACACACATATACACATATATATAATGCAATATTACCCAGCATTCAAAAAGAATGAAATCTAGCTATTTGCAAGGACATGGGTGGAACTAGAAGGTATTATGCTAAGCAAAATAAGTCAGTCAGAGAAAGACAAGTACCATATGATTTCACTCATATGTAGAATTTAAGAAACAAAACAGACGAACATAGGGGAAGGGAAGGAAAAATAAAATAAGATAAAAACAGAGAGAGAGGCAAACCATGAGAGACTCTTACCTACAGGGAACAAACTGAGGGTTGTTGGAGGGTAGGGGGGCAGAGGGATGGGGTAACTGGGTGACGGGCATTAAGGAGGGTACGTGATGTAATGAGCACTCAGTGTTATATGCAAATGATGAATCACTAAATTCTACCCCCGAAACTAATAATACAGTTAACAATATGTTAACCAAATTGAATGTAAGTAAACAGACAGAAAGAAGAAAGAAAGTAAAGTGTCAGGTACATTCATTGGGCTTCTTCCCTTACCACCCAAAGCCACGTCCTCAGTCCTACCTGCGACTGAAACTGCTGTTTCTATTTTGGTTCAGACATAGGCTTTTCTTATTATAGAGAGGTCACTGTTTTCCCCCTTAAATCACACAATCTCAGTGGGTCCATAGAGTGGCCCTTCATTTCATTTCATTTTCAGATTCCAATTTCACGTATAGACTGTGCCTACATTCACTGTGTTGCCTGAAAACATGCTAACCAACTACTGCATGATATGCTGAGATTTGGGCCTGATAAAAAAGGAATACTTTCTGGTTTGAGGGTCTTCAGGTAAATATTGGGAGTACAATATATGAACTTCAGTGCATGGAATTTATGACATCTATTTTATTTGCTTGGAAATTTTAAAAAATTGTTTCCTGGTATTTCAGCTGTGAATAAGCAAGTTTGCCAGAGGGCTGAGTTTCACAGTTCCAAGGAGCATGGGGCGGAGAGAGGCCAGAATGATGGCTTTGGTCCTCACACATGTGGACTGCGTTCTACATAGGCAAAAGCTTAGACCCATGGTCACAGATTAGCTTTACGCTGGTTTGTTATAAAACAAATGGGCTTGCTATATCTTTGTGCAGGGCTCTTGTATAATGGTTTGTCATATGATTTTCCATTACTGTGTTACCGGTCTATTACTTCCAATTACTTTTAGGCTCCTTGAGGTCAGTGATGACGTCCTATTCATCTCTGTATCCCCAGAAACTCCCATGATTCCTGGAACCTAGAAAATGCCAAATGAATGTTTGTGCAATTAAGAAAGGAACAAGGTACCTGTATAACAGATGCTGTTGGTTATGAGAGCAGGAATCATACAGTGTAAACTTTTTGGGAACTCACAATAATACAACCTTCACATGAAACAGACCACAAACATATTCTGTTACCTAGTTTAGCTATTTCAGCTGTAGGGTGTTTTTAACAGTCAGCCATTGTCATATTAACACTTCAACAGACTATTGCACATGTTTTGTCATACAACAATAAAAATGTGTAGTGTATCTCACTCAGGCATCTGTATGTCATCTGGGATTTGGGTTCAGCTGGGCTTGGCTGCAAGCTGTGGGTTGCATTATCTAGGCAGCTTCATTAGTCTGTCATCTTTCTTGGACCAGAAGCTACATGTGACATGTTCTTCTCAGGGCAAGAGGTAGGAGTGCAAGAGAGCAACTAACCCCACAAACTCATTCCAAAGCCTTTCCCACATCATGTCCACTGACAACCCATAGGCCAAAGGCATCATAATCAAAAGGCCAAGCCCAAAGTCAAGGGCTGGGGAGTACACTCCGGCCACAACGAAACTATCATATGCTTATTGATAATCATTCTGTTAAAAATAAATCATTAATTGGAACCTATAGTTTAATCTACTTTAGACACTTTCACTGATTTGTAATCTACTTTGGACACTCACTGATTTGTAAACAGAGGGACAAACTATTGCATACCTCCAGGAAACATGCTTTGTGGCTGTGCTCTAGGGGTTGCCATTTGCATTTTATTCTCTGTGATGGAACCCTTTGGAGTTGTATACCCCATCGGTATGATTATCTAGTGGAATTGGAGCCAGATAGCCATGCATTGTGGTTATAATTAATTTCATTTTAAATTACTAGAAATGTACACACAACAAAATCTATTTATAAAATAATCCAATTAAATTTTTATTTGGAAATATTCTCTGTTGTCTGGCAGTTCAACTAAGTTCAGTTGTGTCCCCCATCCCTCCACCTAGCTGAGGTAATAGATAACTTCATTTATTTAAATGAGTGATATATGTGAAACACTGAGCATAGCACTGGCACATAAGAAGGGTTATGTAAATTTCCACTGCAGTAATGATGATAATAAAAGCTGTAATGATGATGAAAAGGACAGAAAGCAGAGAATTCACTGATACCTGAAAATTAGTACAGAACAAAAAAACATGAAGATCAGGGCGAGGTCAGTCTGTGAGGCCAGTCGAACCAGTATGACTGTACTGGTCATTTCGTCATCATGGTAATAAGCAAGAGAGAAGATGCATTAAATGAAATCATTGATAATACAACCACACTGGGTATCTTAGAGAAGTAACCCCTGCCTCTAGCCCTGCACAGTGGGTGAAAAGCTAGTGTCAAAAGTAGAAAGTATAATATGAGCAAAACAAAGTCAAAATATTAGGTAGAATTATATGAAATTATCACTTTTTTAGACCCAAAGTGGTCAGCACTGGCAACTTTAAATGGTTCGACCAATAAAGCCAATAAAATAAAGAATCTAGGGGCTTCTGAGTAGTCAGACAGAAACAGTGTCCCTCCATCAGGGTTTTAAAACTATAGATATGAAAAATTATCAAGAGAAGATAGATGAAAAACACCAGTGACATGAAAGGAAATCCAAACATTAGAAACTGACTTATGTCAATGGAGATGCATCTGGTTGACCTATTAGTTATGTCCAGCATTTCAGAAGACAACCAGCATAACAAAGGCAAATGTAAGAAAAAAAATTAAAAACTGGTTGAGAGTTTACCTACAATCACTAATGTCTAAGATATGGTAGCTGTTACTTGGTGAAGAAGAACTGATCATGTAAAGATTTGATAGCCTTTCTACTTATTGTAATGTGTTTGTTATGCTGTATGCAGTCCACATGAAATATTGTTCTGGTTTATCTCAATTAGCAATTTTTCCTTGTACAGACACCAAAGTTAAGGAATCCCTTGCAAGTGTTGTTAAAGCAGAAATGTCTGTTTCCAGATGCATTCAGCTAAATATCTGATCATACTGGTACATCTGTAAAGGTGGTACTTGCCTGGGTCTGCCATCTTGGTTACATAAACACTGCTTATACAACTTGTCTCTTTGCAGGAACTGATTTTGATGAGCATGATCAGGTAAGCCAGTTTTATAAAAAGAATAAATGCACTCTTGCTTATGATTGAGAGCTGTCACCTCTCCTTTTCTCCAAAAATTCTCTTGCTGATCACTATTTCAATTTGAGTGGGCTCGCGTAAACTTCTAATGGATCAGCAAATGTTGTGCAGGTCTGTGAAAAATACTATTTAGCATCCGCTAAAAGCACATCAAACAGATTTGCATTCCTCCATTACAAGTGCAAGGCATCTTCCTTCTCTACGGGATTAAGTGGTAATTGAAAAACTGCAGTACGTTTTAAATGTGTGAGCCCCAGAAGGAAGAGGACCTCTCTGGAGGGAAGATTTAAGTGCAGAATGCAGAAGAGAATGTTCTGTTAGCCATATGCTCTGTGGGTGTGTCA